>NW_026539187.1:82100-412100 GCF_027791375.1 Indicator indicator
GAAAAAATATCTTCCTAACGTCTATTTGATGATGAGGATAGGTGTAGTAGGAGTGCTCCCACTGCAGTGGCTGTGTGAGTTTATCACAGAATCACTGAACCATGTCAGGTTGGAAGAGCCCTCAGGAGCACCAAGTCCCAATCCACTTGCCCCTAAACTCTGCCAAAGGCTCCACACACCCCTGAACCAATAGCCCCAAGCCACCAATTTTCCCCAAAACCCACCTCCCCAGGGCTTGGGGAACCTCCCCAACCCCCCCTCCTGGGGCAGTGGGGGAGCATTCTTCCATCTTCATTGGGAAAGGCCTTGCTGCTGGGAACCCCCCTTTGGCTAATGGGCATTTATAAGCACGGCCTTCACGGGGGGCGTTTCTGGCTTTCCCTTGGCCTTTGGGCTTTTTTGGCACCAGCTATTTTCCCTTGCAAGGAGGCAGGGAAAACTGATCCCCCAGCTTTCCCCAGCCACCCCGAGCCGGAAACCACTGGTTGGGGGGACAATGCAGGGGATGAAAGCTGCTCTTTTCCTGGGGGTTAATGTTTTCTTTCTTGTGAAAAGGGCGCAGGAAAGGCAAAAAGTCAGGATTGCGTGTGTGGGTTTGCCCAACAAGACGTCACTGCTTGGGGCAGTGCAAATGTGACCAGGCGCAGCAGACTTCCCACCAAATGTGCTTCCATCCCAGGACCAAACCAAAACGGATGAAAAAAAAAAAAACAAAAAAAAGGAAGGCAGTCCAGGGGGGGGTTGATTTGGCTGATTAGGTTTAAAAGTTTCCACTATGTGAGCCCTGTGCGGCCTGGAGGCTGGAAGGCATTGGCCATTTTTCCCCTTGCATCCACTTGGGCTTTTCCCAGGGGGATCTGTTCATCCTGCCAGACAAACCCCAAGGGGTGTACCCAGGGGGTTCCCTCCGGCCCTCTCTGGGCGGCTTTTGGGGGGGCTGGGCGTTGAAGGCCAAATTCACCTTTCTCACAAAGCCTGCACTGGGTTGGGAGGGAGCCTCCAGGGCATCTTGCCCAAACCCCCCTGCACTCAGCAGGGGACACCTCCAGCTAGAGCAGGCTTTGCACAGGGACACAGCCAGGCTGAGCTTGGATGGCTCCAGGGGCTGGGGCCTCAAGCACAGCCCTGGGCAGCCTGTGCCAGTGTCTCACCACTCTCCTTGGGCACAACTTCCTCCTCAGCTCCAACCTCAAGCGCTGCCTGCTCCACTTTCAAAGCCCTGCCCCCTGGGCCTAGCACTCCAAGCCCTTTCTCAACAGTCCCTCCCCAGCCTGCCTGCAGCTCCCCTGCAGACATTGAAATGCAGCTCTGAGCTCTCCCTGCAGCCTTCTCCTCTGCAGGGCTCAACAGCCGCCCAACTCTCCCCAGGGCCTGTCCCCATCCGACAGAGCTTTTCCCAGCCCCTGCTCAGCATCTCTATGGCCTACTTCCTGGACCCTATTCCAGCAGTCCTGGGTCTTCTTTCTGTTGGTTGGAAAACAGACGGTGGAATGCAGCTCTGCAGGTGATGTCTTCCCAGAAGCAGAGCTGAGCTAGGGGGCAGGATCTCTCCTCTCAAGCTATCATTTGGTGGGGACCAATCTTATATCTTTTCATTTTTCTTTTCTTTTTTTTTTTTTTTTTTCTCTAGCCGTGGTTGTTGTGGAGAGAAGATTGGTCCCCACCAAAGGAGAGCTGGAGAGAGGCTGGGGGAGGGATCCTGCCCCTCTGCTCTGCTCTGCTCTGGGGAGACATCACCTGCAGAGCTGCATCCAGCTCTGGGGCCACCAACACAAGAGAGACCTGGAGCTGCTGGAGAGGGTCCAGAGGAGGCCAGAGAGATGCTGAGAGGGCTGGAGAAGCTCTGCTGTGGGGACAGGCTGGGAGAGTTGGGGCTGTTGAGCCTGCAGAGGAGAAGGCTGCAGGGAGAGCTCAGAGCTGCATTTCAATGTCTGCAGGGGAGCTGCAGGCAGGCTGGGGAGGGACTGTTGAGAAGGGCTTGGAGTGCTAGGCCCAGGGGCAGGGCTTTGAAAGTGGAGCAGGGCAGCTTGAGGTTGGAGCTGAGGAGGAAGTTGTGCCCAAGGAGAGTGGTGAGACACTGGCACAGGCTGCCCAGGGCTGTGCTTGAGGCCCCAGCCCTGGAGCCATCCAAGCTCAGCCTGGCTGTGTCCCTGTGCAGCCTGCTCTAGCTGGAGGGGTCCCTGCTGAGTGCAGGGGGGTTGGGCAAGATGCCCTTGGAGGCTCCCTCCCAACCCAGTGCAGGCTGTGAGAGGTGATTTGCCTTCAGCCAGCAAAGCCTTCAGAGAGGCAGGAGGGACCAGGTCCCTGGTGTGCAGGAGACAGTCTGGAAGCCAGGGGTGCAAGGGAATGCATGCTTCCAGCTCCAGCGCACAGGGCTCATAGTGAAACTTTAAACTATCAGCCAAATCACCCCAGGACTGCTCTTTTTTTTTTTTTTTTTTTTTCATCCTTTTGGTTCCTGAGGAGCATTTGGTGGGAGTCTGCTGCCTGTTCACATTGCACTGCCCAGCAGTGAGCTTTGGCACCCACACATCCTGACTTTTGCCTTCTGCCCTTTCACAGAAGAAAACATTAACCCAGGAAAGCAGCTTCCCCTGCATGTCCACCTGTGTTCTGCTGGGGAAGCTGGGGATCAGTTCCCTGCTGCTTGCAAGGGAGCTGGCAAAGCCAAGCCAAGGAAAGCAGACCCCTGAGCCTGCTATGCCATTAGCAGGGTCAGCAGCAAGGCTTTCAAGAGAGGAGATGCTCCACTGCCCAGGGAGGTGGTGGAGTCCCCAAGCTGGAGGTGGTTTGGATGTGGTGCTTGGGGCTATGGTTCAGGGGTGAGCCTTGCAGAGTAGGGGCAGTGGCTGGACTTGGTGCTCCTGAGGGGCTCTTCCAACCTGAATGGTTCTGTGATTCTGTGATCAACTCCCACAGCCACTGCAGTGGGGAGCACTCCTACTACACCTTTCCTCATCATCTAGACTAGACGTTAGGAAGAATATTTCCCCAGCAGGAGTGGTCAGGCACTGGGATGAGCTGCCCAGGGAGGTGGTGGAGTCCCCAAGCCTGGAGGTGTTTCAAGGTGGTTTGGATGTGGTGCTTGGGGCTATGGTTCAGGGGTGAGCCTTGCAGAGTAGGGGCAGTGGTTGGACTTGGTGCTCCTGAGGGGCTCTTCCAAGCTGAATGGTTCTGTGAGTCTGTGATTTATCTCTGGAGGACACAGGGAAGGGCTGGAGACAGTGATGCTGGAAAAGCAAACAGGAATGGGATTCAGTTTCTGCAAACCCAGGACCTTCTGACTCTGGGAGCAGCTGTGGGCAGGGAACAGCCTTGAACTGAGAGGTGCTGAGCCTCTGTAGGTCACTGCTCCCCAGGAACTTTTCCCTGGGCACTGGCACAAGTCCAGCACCAACTCTGGGGCAGCAGGGCTGGCACCTGAGGAGATTCCAACATGCGTGGGGCTGCATCCTCATCACCACATCCCAAGGCAGGCTCTGCAGGAGCAGCACCTTGCCAACAGCCTGTGGGCCAGGTGACACCAGAGAATCCTAGACTCACAGAACTGGCAGGGTTGGAAGAGACCTCAAGGCTCAGCCAGTCCCAACCCCCCTGCCATGGCCAGGGACACCTCACACCACAGCAGGTTGCTCACAGCCACATCCAGCCTGGCTGCAAAAACCTCCAGGGATGAGGCTTCCAGCACCTCCCTGGGCAACCTCTGCCAGGCTCTCACCACCCCAAATAGGGAAGAACTTCTTCCTCACATCCAATTTGAATCTCCCCCCTTCTAGTTTTGCTCTATTCCCCCCAGTCCTATCACTCCCTCACACCCTCCAAAGTCCCTCCCCAGCTTTCTTGGAGCCCTCTTCAGATGCTGGAAGGCCACCAGAAGGTCTCCTGGGAGCCTTCTCCTCTCCAGCCTGCACAACCCCAACTCTCTCAGTCTGTCTCCAAAGCAGAGGTGCTCCAGCCCTCCACCAGGACCTGCCAGGCTGATTCTCACCTTGTCAAAGCCCTTGGCTCCTCCATGCAGGCTGTTGGGCCCATTGTTGAGGAACAGCTGGTACTCCTTGCCCTCCAGGGTGAACCTCCCCTTGGCAATCCTGTTGGCGACGCGCCCCACGACGGCGCCGAAGAAGGGATGCTTCCTGGTGTACCCTGCCCAGGGAACAGCACATGCTCAGGCAGGAGCAGTGGGGGCAGGGGAGCTGCTGCCCAGCTGTGCTCACACACACAGAGGTGGCTCCTTTATTCCCACAGCACTGAAGAGGTGACTGCAGTTCTGGTGCTTCACAGGACATAGCTAAACAGCCATGAACACAGGCACAGCCTGCACTGGGTTGGGAGGGAGCCTCCAAGGGCATCTTGCCCAACCCCCCTGCACTCAGCAGGGACACCTCCAGCTAGAGCAGGCTGCACAGGGACACAGCCAGGCTGAGCTTGGATGGCTCCAGGGCTGGGGCCTCAAGCACAGCCCTGGGCAGCCTGTGCCAGTGTCTCACCACTCTCCTTGGGCACAACTTCCTCCTCAGCTCCAACCTCAAGCTGCCCTGCTCCACTTTCAAAGCCCTGCCCCTGGGCCTAGCACTCCAAGCCCTTCTCAACAGTCCCTCCCCAGCCTGCCTGCAGCTCCCCTGCAGACATTGAAATGCAGCTCTGAGCTCTCCCTGCAGCCTTCTCCTCTCCAGGCTCAACAGCCCCAACTCTCCCAGCCTGTCCCCACAGCAGAGCTTCTCCAGCCCTCTCAGCATCTCTCTGGCCTCCTCTGGACCCTCTCCAGCAGCTCCAGGTCTCTCTTGTGTTGGGGGCCCCAGAGCTGGACACAGCCCTGCAGGTGAGGTCTCCCCAGAGCAGAGCAGAGGGGCAGGATCCTCTCTCCAGCTCTGCCCACACTGCTTTGGCTGCAGCCCAGGCTGCCCTTGGCCTTCTGTGCTGCCAGTGCCCATTGCTGGCTCCTCTCCAGCTTCTCCCCCACCCCCAGCACCCCCAAGTCCTTCTCTGCAGGGCTGCTCTCAATCTCCTCACCCCCAGCCTGGACTGACTTCCAGGGTTGGCCTGACCCAGGTGCAGGACCTTGCACTTTGCCTTATTGAACCTCATGCTTACACACCTGTGATTAAAACAGTCTGATGGGATTTGTGCTCTGCAGATTTGCAGAGAACGCCTCTGGCCCTGCCCTTCTCTGGGTGACACAATGCTGCTCTTTTAGGGGGGCACACTGCAACCTGGAGCAACCAGTGTCCCAGTTCCCTATCTATCAGAGGGAGGATCTGGAGGGGCTGGAAGGTGTCCAGAGAAGGGCCACGAGGATGAGCAGAGGGCTGGAGCTGCTCTGCTCTGGAGACAGCCTGAGAGAGTTGGGGTTGTGCAGGCTGGAGAGGAGAAGGCTCCCAGGAGACCTTCTGGTGGCCTTCCAGCATCTGAAGGGGGCTCCAAGAAAGCTGGGGAGGGACTTTTGAGGGTGCCAGGGAGGGATAGGAGTGGGGGGTTGGGGGGGGTGGAGCAAAAGTAGAAGTGAGGAGATTCAGACTATATGTGAGAAAGAAGTTGTTCCCCATGAGGGTGGTGAGAGCCTGGCACAGGTTGCCCAGGGAGGTGGTGGAAGCCTCATCCCTGGAGGTTTTTGCAGCCAGGCTGGATGTGGCTGTGAGCAACCTGCTGGAGTGTGAGGTGTCCCTGCCCATGGCAGGGGGGTTGGAACTGGACGAGCCTTGAGGTCCAAAGCAGTAAATGCTGCTTAAATCACTTGATTGGTTTGTGTTGTTTGTTTCTTTTTTTTTATCAAGGGGTTTTATAATAATTTTGTGTGTGTTTTTAAAGGAACAGATTTCGACTCACCTTCCAAAGTGTCAAAGCCTAGGACCACGTCTGTAAACTCTCCATTCCTGCCTTTCACCTCCAGAGCAGCGATGATGCAGCCTAGGGACAGGATCTCCACTTTCAGGCTGTCTGACTTTAAGGTGAACTTCTCCACCACTCCCCCACCTTGCTCTGGGGGCATCTCCCCGAACACTTCTCTCCTCACTTCTGTCATTGCTCCCCGAAACGCGACCGCGGCTCACGGCTGCTGCGGCCCTGCGGCGAAGGAGGCAGAGGAGGAAGCGAAGCAAAGTTAGCCGGGAACAGAGGGAAGGCAGCTCCCGGCAGCGCTCGTAACAGCCACAGAATGGTCTTCGAGGGCTGGGAGGAGCTCTGCCGGGGGCGGTCACAGGGAGCTGGCAAGCGGCCGCGCATGGAGCTGGCCGGGATGGAGCGGCCGTGCTAGGAGAGCTGGAGAGGAGAAGGCTGCAGGGAGAGCTCAGAGCTGCATTTCAATGTCTGCAGGGGAGCTGCAGGCAGGCTGGGGAGGGACTGTTGAGAAGGGCTTGGAGTGCTAGGCCCAGGGGCAGGGCTTTGAAAGTGGAGCAGGGCAGCTTGAGGTTGGAGCTGAGGAGGAAGTTGTGCCCAAGGAGAGTGGTGAGACACTGGCACAGGCTGCCCAGGGCTGTGCTTGAGGCCCCAGCCCTGGAGCCATCCAAGCTCAGCCTGGCTGTGTCCCTGTGCAGCCTGCTCTAGCTGGAGGTGCCTTGAGAGCAGCCCTGAAGAAAAGGCCTTGGGGGTGCTGGGGGAGGAGAAGCTCAGCAGGAGCCAGCAGTGAGCACCTGCAGCCCAGAGAGCCAAGCAGAGCCTGGGCTGCAGCAAGAGAAGTGTGGCCAGCAGGGCCAGGGAGGGGATTCTCCCCCTCTGCTCCACTCTACTCAGACCCCACCTGGAGCTCTGGGTCCAGTTCTGGAGCCTCTGTTCCAGGAAGGCTCTGGAGGGGCTGGAAGGTGTCCAGAGAAGGGCCACGAGGATGAGCAGAGGGCTGGAGCTGCTCTGCTATGGGGACAGCCTGAGAGAGTTGGGGTTGTGCAGGCTGGAGAGGAGAAGGCTCCCAGGAGACCTTCTGGTGGCCTTCCAAGGATCTGAAGAAAGCTGGGGAGGGACTGTTTAGAATGTAAGGTAAGGACAGGCCTGTGGGGAATGGAGCAAAAGTAGAAGTGGGGAGATTCAGATTGGATGTTAGGAAGAAGTTGTTCCCCATGAGGGTGGTGAGAGCCTGGCAGAGGTTGCCCAGAGAGGTGGTGGAAGCCTCATCCCTGGAGGTTTTTGCAGCCAGGCTGGATATGGCTGTGAGCAACCTGCTGTAGTGTGAGGTGTCCCTTAATCAATCAACCCTTGGTTGCTAAATATTCATTTCCAACCTGGCAATCACCTGTAGACAAGACAAACTATGAGTTGCAAGCTGGCACAGACACGCAACCTCCCACCTGGGGCTGAGCAGAGGGGGCTTCTAAAGCTGCACTTTTGGAAGTGTGGCCTCCTGTTGACAGTGTCACATGAATGGCTGCACATTCCAAACTAGTGCTCTCCAGCTGCAAACAGAGCTGCTTTTCATGGTTCATCAATGCCATCTCATACTTGAAACAGGCCAGGGCACAGCATGAACTTTGGAGTCAATCCTAGAATGGCTCAGGTTGGAAGGGAGCTCAGACATCATCTACTGCAACCCTCCTGCCCATGGGCAGGGACACCTCTCAACTAGACTTGGTTGCTCAGGACCTCATCCAGCCTGGACATGAACATCCCCAGGGAGGGGACATCCACAGCTTTCCTGGGCAACCTGTGCCAGAGTCTCACCACCCTCACTGTCAAGAACTTCTTCCTCAGCTCCAGTCTGACCCTGCTCTGCCTCAGCTTCAAACCATTCCCCCTTGACCTGGCTCTAGACTCCCTCAGCAAAAGTCCCTCTGCAGCCTTCCTGCAGGATCCCTTCAGCTATTGCAAGGCAGCTCTGAGGTCCCCCTGGAGCCTTCTCCTCTCCAGGCTGCACACCCCCAGCTCCCTCAGCCTGGCCTCACAGCAGAGCTGCTCCAGCCCTTGGAGCATACTTGTGGCCCAGGAAGGCTCCTGGCAGGTGGAGGAGATTGGTTCATGAAGTTTTTTTCACATGCAAAGCATTCCTAGAACCTCAGCACATTAGTTCCCTCAAAGTGTCTCCCTTCACACAGTTCTCCAGACACAGGAAGCATTTGCTTTCCAAAGCCAGGTTGTCATGAAGGGTTTTATTACAGCACCTGCCATTTGGATTTGCTTCTCTGACTCACACCTGAGAAGGTCCAGATCGAACTCTCTGTCTGATAGCATCCTTCCTTCATTTTCTCACCTGCCTTCACACATACAAGATCACTCCAACCCCAGTGGCACCCAAGACTGTGCAGGTGCAAAAGCAGCACCACAGACAAATCTGAGCATGAATCATCCACTCAGTTTCCAAGCTGCTGACAGAGGAAGCAGAAATGGAAACTAGCTTGAGCAAGACAGAATCTTGCCTGAAACACTAAGGGAAGTGGAGAAGTGAGAACTTCAGGACTCAGGCAAAGTGAATCCTTTTACACGTGCACAGATTGTACTGAGTTGGAAGGGAGCCTCCAAAGGCATCTTGCACTCAGCAGGGACACCTCCAGCTAGAGCAGGCTGCACAGGGACACAGCCAGGCTCAGCTTGGATGGCTCCAGGGCTGGGGCCTCAAGCACAGCCCTGGGCAGCCTGTGCCAGTGTCTCACCACTCTCCTTGGGCACAACTTCCTCCTCAGCTCCAACCTCAAGCTGCCCTGCTCCACTTTCAAAGCCCTGCCCCTGGGCCTAGCACTCCAAGCCCTTCTCAACAGTCCCTCCCCAGCCTGCCTGCAGCTCCCCTGCAGACATTGAAATGCAGCTCTGAGCTCTCCCTGCAGCCTTCTCCTCTGCAGGCTCAACAGCCCCAACTCTCCCAGCCTGTCCCCACAGCAGAGCTTCTCCAGCCCTCTCAGCATCTCTGTGGACCCTCTCCAGCAGCTCCAGGTCTCTCTTGTGTTGGGGGCCCCAGAGCTGGACACAGCCCTGCAGGTGAGGTCTCCCCAGAGCAGAGCAGAGCAGAGGGGCAGGATCCTCTCTCTCCAGCTCTGGCCACACTGCTTTGGCTGCAGCCCAGGCTGCCCTTGGCCTTCTGTGCTGCCAGTGCCCATTGCTGGCTCCAAGTTTCAAGAGTCCTGCTTCATACCCACAGGATTTCTTATAGTTTGCTTTTGTGTGCATCCTACCTGTCTACCACTGGTGAAAGAGGGGAAATGGGGAAAAGATAAGATGCAAGGGAGTTGTGTTCAGCATCTTTACAAGGCCTTGCAGGAAAAGGGGGAATGGACTGAAGCTTGAGGAGGGCAGATTGAGACTGGAGATTAAGGAGAAATTCTTACCAGTGAGGCTGGGGAGACACTGGCACAGGCTGCCCAGGGAGGCTGTGGCTGCCCCCTCCCTGGAGGTGTTCAGGGCCAGGCTGGATGAGGCCTTGAGCAAGCTGGGCTGGGGGGAGGTGTCCCTGCCCATGGCAGGGGATCAGAACTGGATGAGCTCCCTTCCATTCTGTGAATCTCTGAATCTCCCTCCGCAGAATTTTCTCTGTGGACACCTCTGTTTTTAAAAGCAAGTCTGAGTGAGGCCTTGCTGGCTGTGGTGCTGAGTTTTGCTTGCAGCAAGAGCCAAGTGCAAGCTCCTCGCGTTTTCATCTTCTCTCTCCCCAGAAGACAAACCGCAGCCACAAGCCTGAAGGTGCCCAGTGCTGACAGCAGGGCACTTCCACAGCCCTGAGCCTTCAGCTAGGCTCTCTGCACACCTCCAGGGCTGTGGTTTCACTCCTCTGCCTTGCAGCCCTGCACAAGTAGCTGGGCAGGCAGCAGGCAGCAGGCAGCAGGTTGACTTCCCCACGCCACCTCTCGCTTTCACCAAAAAAGGTGCTGCAGCAGCCTCTTGCCACCCAAACCCCCAGCTTCTGCTGCAGCACAGCCCTGTGATCATGGCATGCAGGCAGGTTACCTGGCCCCAGCTCCTCTAAACCATCAGCACCATCAGCAGTGTGCAGATGGCACCAAGCTGAGTGGTGCTGTCCATGCAGCAGAGGGACAGGAGGGCATCCAGAGGGACCTGGGCAGGCTGAGAGGTGGTGCCCAGGTGAAGCTCATGAGGCTCAACAAGAGCAAGTGCAGGGTGCAGCACCTGGGCTGGAACAATCCTCACTGTCAGTACAGGCTGGGGAGGAGGGGAGAGAAAGCAGCCCTGAGGAAAAGGCCTTGGGGGTGCTGGTGGGGGAGGAGCTGGAGAGGAGCAGTGTGAGCCTGCAGCACAGAAGGCAAATCACAGCCTGGGCTGCATCCACAGCAGCATTGCCACAGATCCAGAGAGCTGATTCTGACACTTTGCTCTGCTCTGGAGTGCAGGTCTGGAGCCCTCAATACAGGAAGGACCTGGACCTGGTGAAGAGGGTCCAGAGGAGGGTCATGAAAATGCTCAGGGGGTTGGAGCAGCTCTGCTATGGGACAGGCTGAGGGAGCTGAGGGTGTTCAGCCTGGAGAAGAGAAGGCTCCAGGGAGACCTAATAGCAGCCTGCAGGTACCTGAAGGGGGCTACAGGAAGGATGGGATGAGACTGTATGCAAAGGCCTGCAGGGACAGGGCAAGGGACAATGGCTTCAGACTAGAGCAGAGCAGATTGAGATTGGATATTAGGAAGAACTTCTTCACTTATGAGGGTGGTGGAACACTGGAACAGGTTGCCCAGGGCAGTGGTTGAGGCTCCTTCCCTGGAGATATTCAAGGTGAGGCTGGACAGGGCTCTGGGCATCCTGATCTAGTGGAGGATGTCCCTGCTGACTGCAGAGGGGGTTGGATTGGATGAGCTTTGGAGGTCCCTTCTGGCCTGGACCATTCTATGATTCTAAACCAGACAAAAGGTTGCTGGTTAGCAACAAAGGCCAGCTGGGAAGTCAGCCTGGGAGCCAAGGCTCCTGTCTTTCACAGGGTGAAAAAGAACATTGTGTGGGATTGGACTTTTTTCTGGAGAGTTGTTTTGGGGTTTGGTTGGTTGGCTGGCTTTGAGATGGAGCCATTCTGTCACTGTCAAGGACTGTCAGAAAATAACCTTGCCATGAGAAAAATTACAAAGGGAGAATTTTTTCCCTGGGATCAGCAGCTTGGAAATTCCAGGTGCCTGCAGGGCAGAAACTGCTTTGCAGGGCAGAAGCAAGGCATCAGATTGGACATCCTCCTGTAGGATCCTTTGGGGTTTGGTGCTTTTTTTTCCAGACTAAAGTGGCTATAGTCACCCAAAACTCTCTGTCATGCAGTGCCTTCTATCACAAGATCCTTCCTGGTTGGTCCTAAGGCCCTTCTGTTACTTTTCCTTCCTTTAACTGTAACTGAATCTTACTTTTCCTTCCTTTACTTTGTCTTTTATTTCAAACCCAGCCGTGTTTTTCACTTGATTGCAGACTCAGAGCATAACTTTAGGACTCAGCTGATGTTTTAACCTTCAAAGGCAGGTTCAAGTTTGTGAAGGGGATGTGTTGTGCTCACTTAGAGGATCCAGCTCTGTTCTGAGTTACCCAGATCTATGACCCTAATTTTCAGCAGAGCTGCCTTGTGTAATTGAGCAGGAGTGTGAATGCCACTCACTGTCCTTGAGACAGGTGGCCTGGCTGTATCTGCCCTGTGGGGAATCCTGGCCTGCACTCCTGGGCCAGCTGCTTGGACCATCTCTCTTGTTTTAGGACTTCTTTGTCTCACCACCATGAAGTGGAGCAGCTTTGTACACAGAGGCCAAAAATGACCAAGCTGTTATTGCATCAATGTCACTTTGATATCATAGAATCATAGAACTGTCAGGGACCTCAAGGCTCAGCCAGTTCCAACCCCCCTGCCATGGGCAGGGACACCTCACACTACAGCAGGTTGCTCACAGCCACATCCAGCCTGGCTGCAAAAACCTCCAGGGATGAGGCTTCCACCACCTCCACCTCCCTGGGCAACCTCTGCCAGGCTCTCACCACCCTCATGGGGAACAACTTCTTCCTAACATCCAATCTCAATCTCCCCACTTCTAGTTTTGCTCCATCCCCCCAGTCCTATCACTCCCTGACACCCTCAAAAGTCCCTCCCCAGCTTTCTTGGAGCCCCCTTCAGATCCTGGAAGGCCACAAGAAGGTCTCCTGGAAGCCTTCTCTTCTGCAGACTGAATAGTCCCAACTCTCTCAGTACATCCTCATAGCAGAGCAGCTCCAGCCCTCTACTCACTCTCATGGCCCTACTCTGGACACCTTCCAGCATGTCCATATCCTTCTTGTAATAGAGGCTCCAGAACTGGACACAGAGCTCCATCCAGGTGGGGTCTGAGCAGAGTGGAGCAGAGGGGGAGAATCCCCTCCCTGGCCCTGCTGGCCACACTTCTCTTGCTGCAGCCCAGGCTCTGCTTGGCTCTCTGGGCTGCAAGTGCTCACTGCTGGCTCCTGCTGAGCTTCTCCTCCCCCAGCACCCCCAAGGCCTTTCCTTCAGGGCTGCTCTCCAGCCAGTCCATGCCCAGCCTGGATCTGTGCTTGGGATTGTCCTGACCCAGCTGCAGGACCTTGCCCTTGGTCTTGTTGAACCTCATGAGGTTGTCATGGGCCCAGCTCTGCAGCCTGCCCAGGTCCCTCTGGATGGATCCCTTCCCTCCAGCCTGCCCAGGTCCCTCTGGATGGATCCCTTCCCTCCAGCCTGCCCAGGTCCCTCTGGATGGATCCCTTCCCTCCACCCTGCCCAGGTCCCTCTGGATGGATCCCTTCCCTCCAGCCTGCCCAGGTCCCTCTGGATGGATCCCTTCCCTCCAGCCTGTCCAGGTCCCTCTGGATGGATCCCTTCCCTCCAGCCTGTCTGCTGCACCACACAGCTTGGTGTCATCAGCAAACCTGCTGAGGGTGCACTCAATGCCTCTGTCTGTGGCACCAACAAAGATGTTGAACAAGGCTGGTCCCAGCACTGATCCCTGAGGGACTCCACTTGTCCCTGGCCTCCACGTGGCCATGGAGCCATTGCCAGCCACTCTTTGGGTACTGCCATCAAGGCATTTCTTTTTCCACCCAGTGGTTCATACATCAAACCCAGACTGCACCAACTTGGAGGCCAGGATGTGGTGCAGGACAGCATCAAAGGCTTTGCTCAAAGGCTTTGCTTTATCTCTCCAGGGACAAATACACTGAACCATTGATTAGGTCATTTTAGGATCATGCCATGGAGCAATTGCTTGCTGTTAACTCTGCCATTCTTTTCTCAGGAGCCACTTCCCACATGTTTTCAAAAGCTCTTCCAAAGCCCCAGCTCACTAGAGAAGGCTTTCAATGGCATGTTTCTGATGTGCCTTTGTGTGCAAGGAGTTTGTGCCTCAGCAACAGCCTAAGACACACTTGAATGTGGTGGTTGCTATAGTAATTACTTTCCTTGGGAGCTAAAATAGCAGCTTACAGATCCTGCAGCTCCCTGCTGTGTGGGCTGCCTGCAACTAGAGACATTGCCAGTTTCTTTGGGAGGGGCTGGGATTAGGCTGTAATGCTGGCCGAGGGGGATGGGGACTAGGCTGTAATGGTGGCAAAGGGGGATGGGGACTAGGCTGTAATGCTGGCCAAGGGGGATGGGGACTAGGCTGTAATGCTGGCAAAGGGTGCTGGGGACTAGGCTGTAATGCTGGCGGAGGGAGCTGGGGACTAGGCTCTAATGCTGGCGGAGGGAGCTGGGGACTAGGCTCTAATGCTGGGCAAGGGAGCTTGGGACTAGGCTGTAATGCTGGCAAAGGGAGCTGGGGACTAGGCTGTAATGCTGGCCAAGGGAGCTGGGGACTAGGCTCTAATGCTGGCCGAGGGGGATGGTGACTAGGCTGTAATGCTGGCCCAGGGAGCTGGGGACTAGGCTCTAATGCTGGGCAAGGGAGCTGGGGACTAGGCTGTAATGCTGGCAAAGGGAGCTGGGGACTAGGCTCTAATGCTGGGCAAGGGAGCTGGGGACTAGGCTGTAATGCTGGCCAAGGGAGCTGGGGACTAGGCTCTAATGCTGGCCGAGGGAGCTGGGGACTAGGCTCTAATGCTGGCCGAGGGAGCTGGGGACTAGGCTCTAATGCTGGCCAAGGGAGCTGGGGACTAGGCTCTAATGCTGGCCCAGGGAGCTGGGGACTAGGCTGTAATGCTGGCAAAGGGAGCTGGGGACTAGGCTCTAATGCTGGCCAAGGGAGCTGGGGACTAGGCTCTAATGCTGGCCCAGGGAGCTGGGGACTAGGCTGTAATGCTGGCCGAGGGAGCTGGGGACTAGGCTGTAATGCTGGCCAAGGGAGCTGGGGACTAGGCTGTAATGCTGGCCGAGGGAGCTGGGGACTAGGCTGTAATGCTGGCCAAGGGAGCTGGGGACTAGGCTGTAATGCTGGCTGAGGGAGCTGGGGACTAGGCTCTAATGCTGGCCGAGGGAGCTGGGGACTAGGCTCTACTGCTGGCCGAGGGAGCTGGGGACTAGGCTGTAATGCTGGCCGAGGGAGCTGGGGACTAGGCTGTAATGCTGGCCGAGGGAGCTGGGGACTAGGCTGTAATGCTGGCCGAGGGAGCTGGGGACTAGGCTCTAATGCTGGCCGAGGGAGCTGGGGACTAGGCTCTACTGCTGGCCGAGGGAGCTGGGGACTAGGCTCTAATGCTGGCCGAGGGAGCTGGGGACTAGGCTCTAATGCTGGCGGAGGGAGCTGGGGACTAGGCTCTACTGCTGGCTGAGGGAGCTGGGGACTAGGCTCTAATGCTGGCCCAGGGAGCTGGGGACTAGGCTCTAATGCTGGCCGAGGGGGATGGGGACTAGGCTCTAGTGCTGGCCGAGGGAGCTGGGGACTAGGCTGTAATGCTTGGCAAGGGAGCTGAGGACTAGGCTCTAATGCTGGGCAAGGGAGCTGGGGACTAGGCTCTAATACTGGCCAAGGGAGCTGGGGACTAGGCTGTAATGCTGGCCAAGGGATTTGGGGACTAGGCTCTAATGCTGGCCGAGGGGGATGGGGACTAGGCTCTAATGCTGAACGAGGGGGATGGGGACTAGGCTATAATGCTGAATGAGGGGGATGGGGACTAGGCTCTAATGCTGGCCAAGGGAGCTGGGGACTAGGCTCTAATGCTGGCGGAGGGAGCTTGGGACTAGGCTGTAATGCTGGCGGAGGGAGCTTGGGACTAGGCTGTAATGCTGGCCAAGGGAGCTGGGGACTAGGCTCTAATGCTGGCCGAGGGAGCTGGGGACTAGGCTCTAATACTGGCAAAGGGGGATGGGGACTAGGCTCTAATGCTGTCCGAAGGCGTTGGGGACTAGGCTCTAATTCTGCTGCAGAGACACTGCTTTTCCTTTCTCTGGTCACTCAGCTGATTTTGAATTTAGCCTCACCAGAGGACTAAATGTTCCCCAAGGAAGGCAGCAGATGAAATGGCAGCAGAGCCTCGTGGCTGAGGTTTCTGATGGGGGTGAAGATCAAGATTTGGTTTCCATTTGCATTACTGAAAACTGGGAGGGAAGAGACAGAGGCTGGGGCTGTTTTTCAATGCTAAGTGCCCTCCAAAGCAATAGGGGGTAAGGTGCTCACAGAAACATAGAATTGTCAGGTTTGGAAGGGACCTCAGGGATCGTCCAGTTCCAACCCCCGTGCCATGGGCAGAGACACCTCACACTCCAGCAGGTTGCTCACAGCCACATCCAGCCTGGCTGCAAAAACCTCCAGGCATGAGGCTTCCACCACCTCCCTGGGCAACCTCTGCCAGGCTCTCACCACCCTCATGGGGAACAACTTCTTCTTCACATCCAATCTCAATCTCCCCACTTCGAGTTTTGCTCCATCCCCCCCAGTTCTATCACTCCCTGCTGTAGTGTGAGGTGTCCCTGCCCATGGCAGGGGTTTGGAACTGAATGATCTTGAAGGTCCATTCCAACCCAACCCATTCTATTAATATATGTGTGGCACAGTTGTATGGCACTGGAGCTGTCCACCTCTTCTAGACTTGCAGACAGATCAGAACCTGCCAGCAGGAAGAAGACATTTCAGAACTGGAGTTATTTTATGCTACAGCCAAGAAGAAGAATAACCAGACCTGGATGGAGATGTGAAACTGCCATTACAGTGTCCTGAAGTACAAATGGTGTCTGGTGTTTATGCTGAGAAAAGTGATCTGAAGCCTGGAGAAGAGAAGGCTCTGGGCAGATCTAATAGCAGCCTGCCCCATGCTTGGGGCTCTGCATGATCATGGAAGAGGGAAGCTCTGGAAGCTGTTTTGGGCTTCTGGCCTGACAAGCCAGGGGTTTCTTTGCAGCTGGTGGCCAGATGGCTCAGCACTTGTGGTGTCTGTCAAGGCTGTGAGAGAGGCAGGGGCAAGTAGCACAAGAAACGAGCAGGCTGATTACCTCCTGCATCAAGAAGCAGCTGCAGCCCAGATTTATGAGTCACAGGGGTTGACCTACATAGGGTCCCAGCACCAGCACCAGCTACCAGTTTGGTTTTGCAGCCAGAGATTGTGAAAGGGGAGGAGAATGTGCAGAATGGCTCAGAGAAGGGAGCTGAAGGAGCTAAGAGTGAAAGGGGAAAGCACCTTCCCTCGCAGCGCTGTCCTGGGAAATCCACTCTGTGCAAACGCCTGCACTGGCAGGCAAGTGTCTGCCAGAGGCTGCAGCTCTGCTGGAGGCTGCAGTGTATGCCAGATGCTGCAGCATCTCCCGGAGGCTGCAGCTCTGCTGGAGGTTGCAGAAGCAGGCAGTTCCTGTTTGAGTAAGAGCAAGGTGCAGAGACACAGGGAGGGAAGGTGTCAGAGAGGGAAGGTGTCAGGGGAACCCAGAGGGGCAAACTAATCTTTTGGATGTGAGGGGGCCGTGCTTGGCTTGCAGGCAGCAGCTCGTGAGGACTCACTACAGGTCTGGAAATGTGGAGATTCCCTCCTGCCAGTTCAGGCAGAGCATGCACACAGGGCTGGTGTCTGCATAGGGTAATGCTTCAGCAGCAGAGTTAGAGCAGCCCAGCAGGGAGCAGCCCCCTTCTGCTCAAGCAATGCTGGATGCAGCTCCCTTTGGCATGCCTGTGTGTTTCTAGTTAGGGTGTGCACTGGTACAGCTGAAACCAAGATGATCAGAGGGCTGGAGAACCTCCCCTATGGGGACAGGCTGAAGGAGTTGGGGCTGTTCAGGCTGGGGGAAACAAGGCTCCAGGGAGACCTTCCAGTGTCCTTCCAGTACCTGAAGGGGCTACAAAAAAACAGCTGGGAAAGGACTTTTTACAAGGCCTTGGAATGACAGGACAAGGGGGAATGGATTGAAGCTTGAGGAGGTCAGATTGAGGCTGGAGATGAGGAAGAAATTGTTGCCAGTGAGGGTGAGGAAACACTGGCACAGGTTGCCCAGGAAGGCTGTGGCTGCCTCCTCCCTGGAGGGGTTCAAGGCCAGGCTGGATGAGGCCTTGAGCAAGCTGGGCTGTGGGGGAGGTGTCCCAGCCCATGGCAGGGGCTTGGAACTGGATGAGCTTTGAGGTCCCTTCTAACCCTAACCGTCTATGAATCTATGAATGAATAAAGATACATGTGGAAGGCTGCTCTAAGGTCTCCCCAGAGCCTTCTCCAGGCTGAACAGCCCCAGCTCTCCCAGCCTGTCCCCACAGGGGAGGTTCTCCAGCCCTCTGGTCACCTTCATTAAAATGACCTTACTTACATCCATCTGTGGCAGGTCACCTGTCTAAATGTGTGGCTCAGCTGGACAAGTCAAGGATGCTCCTGGGAAGTGGGGTGTGAAAAGATGAAGTGTGTCACCCAGGAAAGTGCATCAAAGTCTCTCTAAGGACATGCTGCAGCAAGGGCAACTTTTGAGCCCAGTCAGCAGTGGTGCTGCTCAGACAGGCAGGGAGAGAGGCCTCAGGTGGTGAATGGTGCTGCAATTGCCTAAGAGAAAGCTGACTGCACAGCTAGATACACAGAGGCACAGCCTGCACTGGGTTGGGAGGGAGCCTCCAAGGGCATCTTGCCCAACCCCCCTGCACTCAGCAGGGACACCTCCAGCTAGAGCAGGCTGCACAGGGACACAGCCAGGCTGAGCTTGGATGGCTCCAGGGCTGGGGCCTCAAGCACAGCCCTGGGCAGCCTGTGCCAGTGTCTCACCACTCTCCTTGGGCACAACTTCCTCCTCAGCTCCAACCTCAAGCTGCCCTGCTCCACTTTCAAAGCCCTGCCCCTGGGCCTAGCACTCCAAGCCCTTCTCAACAGTCCCTCCCCAGCCTGCCTGCAGCTCCCCTGCAGACATTGAAATGCAGCTCTGAGCTCTCCCTGCAGCCTTCTCCTCTGCAGGCTCAACAGCCCCAACTCTCCCAGCCTGTCCCCACAGCAGAGCTTCTCCAGCCCTCTCAGCATCTCTGTGGTCTCCTCTGGACCCTCTCCATCAGCTCCAGGTCTCTCTCGTGTTGGGGGCCCCAGAGCTGGACACAGCCCTGCAGGTGAGGTCTCCCCAGAGCAGAGCAGAGGGGCAGGATCCTCTCTCCAGCTCTGGCCACACTGCTTTGGCTGCAGCCCAGGCTGCCCTTGGCCTTCTGTGCTGCCAGTGCCCATTGCTGGCTCCTCTCCAGCTTTCCCCCACCCCCAGCACCCCCAAGTCCTTCTCTGCAGGGCTGCTCTCAATCTCCTCACCCCCAGCCTGCACTGGGACCGAGGCTTGCCCTGAGCTAGGTGCAGGACCTTGCCCTTGGCCTTCTTGAACCTCCTGAGGTTCTCCCCAGCCCAGCTCTCTGCAGCCTTTCCAGGTCCCTCTGGATGGCTCCCATCCCATCCTTCACCTACTGTACATTCACTGAGCCTGATTCCTCCACTGCCACCACAATGTTGTCACCTGGGGCTGCCAGCAGCAGCAGCTATTTACTTGACAAGAGTTTAGATGCTGTCAGTTATGGCAAAGTGAAAGTGGATTTTTTCTTTTGAAAGCAACTGAAGCAGTGTTTGGGAACTCCCCCTCCCCCAACTCACACTTTGTTGCAGTCAAAATTCTTTGCTAGTTACCCTGCTTGGGGAGTCTGGGAAGGTGGCAAAAGTTATGCTGCAAAGGATTTACATTAGGCTACTGCAGGTTTTAGCTTGCAGGACATTTGTTGTAAGGGGCAAAAATAAGCAGAGGTAACAGTGACAAGTGGAGCTCCTCAGGGTTCCTCAGGGTGACATTTTGCCAGCAGGACAGTGGCAACGAGTGCAGCCTCAACAAGTTTGCTGATGACCCCACCTTGAATACTGTGTCCTCTTCTGGTGTCCCCAGCAGAAGAAGGACATGGAACTGCTGGATGCAAGTCCAGAGGAGGGCTGCAAGGATGATCCAAGGGCTGGAGCACCTCTACTATGAGGACAGGCTGAGGGAGCTGGGGGTGTTCAGCCTGGAGAAGAGAAGGCTCCAGGGAGACCTTAGAGCTGCCTTCCAGTACCTGAAGGGAGCCTACACCAAGGCTGCAGAGGGACTTTTCCTCAGGGTGTCTAGTGACAGGACAATGGGGAATGGCTTGAAGCTGAGGCAGAGCAGGGTTAGACTGGATCTGAGGAAGAAGTTCTTCAGCAGGAGGGTGGTGAGACTCTGGCACAGGCTGCCCAGGGAGGCTGTGGCTGCCTCCTCCCTGGAGGTGTTCAAGGCCAGGCTGGATGAGACCTTGAGCAGCTGAGTCTAGCTGAGAGGTGTCCTTGTCCATGGCAAGGGGGTTGGAGTAGATGATGTCTGGAGTCCCTTTCAAGCTGAGCCATTCTAATGGCAATCAATAAAAGTAACCCTGAGGCACCACAAGCAGCCTGCAGACGTTAGCAAGCAGAACTGCTCTGAGCTGGCAAAGTGTTTGTGCTGCACGACGAACACAAAACCGCTGCGGGAGCCCAGGCAGAGACTTCTCTGCAACTGGGGAGGTGGCAGCTCGAGTCAGGTTGGTTTGTGTGCTGGGGAGGTGGTGGCAGCTCGAGTCAGATTGGTTTGTGTGCTGGGGAGGTGGCAGCTCTAGTCAGCAGGAGGGTAGGGTGGCCTCTGCACCGCAGCCATTCCCCGCCTGTAGGCTCTCTTGCTTACCAGGCGGTTCAAAATCTCTCACCCCTTTTGCATTCCTGCCACAGCAAGCAAAGTAGTCCAGTGGCTCTGCTCCATCCTGTCTGGAAAGAGACAAAGGAGGTGAAGATTAGAAATAAAAATAGAATAACTTGTAGGAAAGCCCTCATCTCCCTCAGACATTCTCTCACTTGAGCACTGAGCATTGTGCTTCAAGTCAAGGTTTCACCATCAAAGAGCACGACGTAAAACCACAGCACATCAATGCAGTGTCTGGTTGAGGAGTGCATATCCCTTCTGCTGGCTGCTCTAACTCAGGTGCTTAAAAATGGGATGCTGGGAAATAATCCCTGCTTCACAAACTCATCCCTGCTCTTTTGTTTGTTTGGTTGGTTGTTTTTTTTAGGAACTGCTGACTATTCAATTTGGAGAAGAGAAGGCTCCCAGGAGCCTGGCTGCAAAAACCTCCAGGGATGAGGCTTCCACCACCTCCCTGGGCAACCTCTGCCAGGCTCTCACCACCCTCATGGGGAAAAATTTCTTCCTAACATCCAATCTCAATCTCCCCACTTCTAGTTTTGCTCCATTCCCCCCAGTCCTATTACTCCCTGACACCCTAAAAAATCCCTCCCCAGCTTTCTTGTAGGCCCCCTTCAGATCCTGGAAGGCCACAAGAAGGTCATTAGGATCAGCTCATGCTAATGATTTCTTCCCTGATAGCCAAGCAAACTGAAACCTTTGCCCATTTTTATTCCCACAATAACCTGGCAGTAGCACTGGAAGTGTAAATGCCTTTGCAAGGTAAGAAACCTTCCCCACAACAATCAGCTAATAGCTTAATGCAATGGAAATTAAGAGTAAAGGACATAAGAATCTAAGAATCATAGAATCATAGAATCAGTCAGGGTTGGAAGGAACCACAAGGATCATCTAGGTCCAACCCCCCTGCCATGGGCAGGGACACCTCACACTAGAGCAGGCTGGCCAGAGCCTCATCCAGCCTGGCCTTAAACACCTCCAGGGATGGGACCTCAACCACCTCCCTGGACAACCCATTCCAGGCTCTCACCACTCTCATGGGGAAGAACTCCTTCCTCATGTCCAGTCTGAAACACAAGGCAGGAAAAGTAGAGGAGGAAAAAAACTCTGCTGAGTAATGAGATGTACTTCCCAAGTGTGCATAATGAGGTGATTTAAATGTCTCTTGGGTTTGGGAGATTCTTTTTTCCTTCTTGTCATTGTTCTGCTCTTTATGTAATGATGTGGTTGGACTTGATTGCACAGGGGGTGGTTGGACTTGATTGCACAGCAGCAAGCAGATAACACTTAATTGCTGCTCTGATGGGAGGGTGTTGGGCTGGAACCATGGCTTCTAGTTATCAGCTCCAGGTAAGAAATGCTGTCTGAAAAGCACTGTTTCAGCCAGTGCTGGCACCTTTCATCTCTCTGGTTTATCTAAGAGCAGCAGGCCTGACAAGCAAGCCAGCAGTGCTATCCTTCTGCTGAGTCAGATGCTCTGTGCCAAAGGCATAACTGGGCTAGGTTTCCATGTCCCTCTCCTCCTCTCACAAGCACGAGGCACAGAGAGGAGGAATGGCCACTGCAGAGGCTGCTCACAGCAGCTCAGTGTGGAAGAGCCTCAAGATCACAACTTCAGTATGAATACACAGCTGAACCTCTTCAGTGTGGAATAATGAAATACTCTGGTAAGTGAGATGTTCAGAGAGGATCTGAAGGCCTTCAATACCATGAGAGGTGATTACCTTGAGCTGGAAGAAGGAAGATTTAGGTTGGATGTTAGGAAAAAAATGGTGAGGGTGGTGAACAGAGGGCTGGAGAACCTCCCCTGCAGGGACAGGCTGGGAGAGTTGGAGCTGTTCAGCCTGGAGAGGAGAAGGCTCCAGGGAGACCTTAGAGCAGCCTGCCAGTACCTGAAGGGGGCTACAAGAGAGCTGAGGAGGGACATTTTACAAGGGCTGGGAGTGCCAGGAGGAGAGGGAATGGATTGAAGCTTGAGGAGGGCAGGTTGGGACTGGAGATGAGGAAGAAATTGTTGCCAGTGAGGGTGGTGAGACACTGGCACAGGTTGCCCATGGAGGCTGTGGCTGCCTCCTCCCTGGAGGTGTTCAAGGCCAGGCTGGATGAGGCCTTGAGCAAGCTGTGCTGGGGGGAGGTGTCCCTGCCCATGGTAGGGGGTTGGAACTGGATGATCTTGAAGGTCCCTTCCAACCCAACCCATTCTGTGAATGGACAAAGCAGGGGCTGCTACCTGCTGACATGGGAGGCCACAAGCTGCACAGAAAGAAGCCTGTGGAAATGTTTCTTCTTCCTGTAAACAGGAATTTGGCATGTCCTCCTTTTCAGAAAAGCAGTTTCAATTAGAATCATAGAATCACAGAATCAACAAGGTTGGAAAAGACCTCAGAAATCATCAAGTCCAACCTATCACCCAGCACCTCCTGACTAACTAAACTCTGACTCCAAGAGCCACATCCAATCCTTTTCTGAACACCTCCAGGGACACTGACTCCACCACCTCCCTGGGCAGCACATCCCACGGCCAATTACTCTTTCTGGGAAGAACTTTCTCCTCACCTCCAGCCTAACCTTCCCCCTGCACAGCTTGAGACTGTGTCCTCTTGTTCTGGTGCTGGGTGCCTGGGAGCAGAGCCCAACCCCCACCTGGCTCCAACCTCCCTTCAGGCAGTTGTAGAGAGCAATGAGGTCTGCCCTGAGCCTCCTCTTCTCCAGGCTGAACACCCCCAGCTCCCTCAGCCTCTCCTCACAGGGCTGTGCTCCAGACCCCTCCCCAGCCTTGCTGCCCTTCTCTGGACACCTTCCAGCATCTCAACATCTCTCTTGAATTGAGGAGCCCAGAACTGGACACAGCACTCAAGGTGTGGCCTGAGCAGTGCTGAGCACAGGGCAGGATGACTTCCCTGCTCCTGCTGGCCACACTCTTCCTGATGCAGGCCAGGATGCCATTGGCCTTCTTGGCCAGCTGGGCACACTGCTGGCTCCTGTTCAGCTGCTGTCACCCAGCACCCCCAGGTCCCTCTCTGCCTGGCTGCTCTCAGCCACTCTGTCCCCAGCCTGTAGCACTGCTTGGGGTTGTTGTGGCCAAAGTGTAGAACCTGGCACTTGGACTTGTTGAATGCCATCCTGTTGGACTCTGCACATCTGTCCAGCCTGGCAAGGTCCCTCTTGAGAGCCTTCCTACCCTTTAACAGATCCACGCCTGCTCCCAACTTGTGTGGTCTGCAAACTTCCTAATAATGGACTCAATCCCCTCATCCAGATCATCAACAAAGATATTGAACAGGAGGGGCAAAGGAAATTGAATGACTGCAGAAAAATCTCATGAGTGCAACATTTCAATGCCATTTTCTGCTACATTCCGTAATTGCTCAGGCTGTAGTTGTTGGGTTTTTTTGGTTTTGTTTTTTTTTTTTTTGCAGCACCAGTACAGTGGAAATATATCTGCTAAAAGCTCAGCCATCTAGCACATAAAACTGATGTACTAGAAACTTCATCTGGCAAGCAAACACTTCTGTCCTGGGCAGAAATATCAGGGCTTGATTTAGAAATAAGTGGCCCCAGAAGGAAGTGTCAATGTTCACAGCTGGCATTGTTCCTCCTTGACTCTTTTGAGTCCACAGCAGAGATATGTGGAGCTTCAGCCCTGGACTGGATGTTCCCAAAGCTGCAATGAATTGTTAATTAAAAATGAAAACTAGCTACAGATTTTAGAAATGCTGAAAGAAAAACACAAATCATAGAATCACAGAATGGCTCAGGTTGGAAGGGACCTCAGAGCTCTTCTACTCCACCTCCCCCTGCCAAAGGCAGGGACACCTCTCAACTAGCTCAGGCTGCTCAAGGCCTCATCCAGCCTGGCCTTAAACACCTCCAGGGAGGAGGCAGCCACAGCTTCCCTGGGCAGCCTGTGCCAGAGTCTCACCACCCTCACCCTGAAGCACTTCTCCCTCAGCTCCAGTCTGACCCTGCTCTGCCTCAGCTCCAAACCATTCCCCCTTGGCCTGTCTCTGGACACCCTCAGCAAAAGTCCCTCTGCAGCCTTCCTGCAGGATCCCTTCAGCTATTGCAAGGCAGCTCTGAGGTCCCCCTGGAGCCTTCTCCTCTCCAGGCTGCACACCCCCAGCTCCCTCAGCCTGGCCTCACAGCAGAGCTGCTCCAGCCCTTGGAGCATCTTTTTGGCCTCCTCTGGCCTCACTCCAGCAGCTCTGTGTCCTTCTGCTGGGGACACCAGAACTGGACCCACAGCAAGAAACAAAGAGCAAAGTGATAAGCAGATGGAAAACATGAGAAGTGAAGTGAACTCAGATGTATTTGCAGCTAAGATGTGAAATACCTGAGAGATGCACATTGAAACAGTGGCAGGCAGAAGGGGAAACTGAATCTCTTCCACATCCTGGAGGAAAACTTCTCCCACTGGGCTTCAGTATAAGTAGCAAATAGCAAATCACTTCCTTTCTTTTTTATTTTCTTTTTAACTTACTGTTACCATTTCAGGTTGAACAACACATTTTGTTTGATACAAATAGGAGATTTTGGGGTGGGTGGTTTTTTTTTTTTCTCCCCCTTACCAAAACCAGAGGAAAACCATAACATGTATTTTGGCTGTCTTCTGAATGACTTTCCTCCCTCTTATTTGGCTGAAAAAAACCCAAACCCAAACCATTACTCACACAATCCTTTACCAAAACTCCACTGACCTGCTTCAGCTGGGTTCCACTCCACATCCACCTGGATTTTGGAGACACAGTAGCAGCTAACTCAGCCAGAAAGTCCTGCAAGACAATTGTAACATTGGAAGTCTTATTTCTGTGCCTCCATCCATGAGGAAGCCTTCTGCTGGATAAAGTGGCAGGATACAGATTGAATAGGTGGCCTGCAAGTTGGGCAGAAAATTGGCTACCAGGCTGCACTCAGAAGGTGGTGATCAATGTTTTTTAATCAGGCTGGCAGCCTGTCACAAGGGAGCTCCCCCTAAGGTTGACACATGCTGTTCAGAGTTTTAATGTAACCATCAGAGGATGTTAGGGGTTGGAAGGGACCTTCAAAGATCTTCCAGTCCAAGCCCCCTGCCAGAGCAGGACCATAGAATCCAGCACAGGGCACACAGGAACACATCCAGACAGGGCTGGGAAGGCTCCAGAGAAGGAGACTCCACAACCTCTCTGGGCAGTCTCCCAGTGAAGAAGTTCCTCCTCCTACTGAGGTGGAACCTCCTGTGCTGTGCCCATTATCCTATCCCGGGGTGCAACTGAGCAGAGCCTGTCCCTGTCCCCTGCCTCCTGACCCCCAGCCCTCAGCTATTGATAGACATTGATCAGATCCCTCTCAGCCTTCTCCTCTCCACACTGAACACCCCCAGGGCTCTCAGCCTCTCCTCCCCAGGCAGTGCTCCAGGCCCTTCAGCATCCTTGCAGCCCTCCCTTGCACTCTCTCCAGCAGATCCCTGTCCCTCCTGACCTGGGGAGCCCAGAGCTGGATGCAATATTCCAGGGGAGGTCTCAGCAGGGCAGAGGAGAGGGGGAGGAGAACCTCCCTGGCTCTGCTGGCCACACTCCTCTGAATGCAGCCCAGGCTCCCCTTGGCCTTCTTGGCCCCCAGGGCACATTGCTGTGCCATGCAGAACTTGCTGCCCACCAGCACTCCCAGCTCCTTCTCCTTGGGGCTGCTCTCCAGCAGATCCCCTCCCACCCTGTCCTGCTGCAGTTTCTTCTTCCTTCCCAGCTGCAGGACTCTGCACTTCTCCTGTTGAACCTCAGCAGGTTCCTCTCTGCCCAGCTCTCAGCCTGTCCAAGTCTCTGCATGGCCCTCACAGCCTTCAGGTGTCTCAGCCAAGCCTCCAGTTTGGTGTCATCAGCAAACCTGCTGAGCAGACTCTGTCTGTCTGTCTGTCCCCTCATCAATGCCATTGATGAAGATGTTGAGCAGGACAAGATCCAGCACAGATCCCTGGACGAGATGTAACTGGACAGGGTACCCACACATAACACAGAGATGTGGTGCTGAGGGCCATGATTTAGCACCAGATTTGGTAGACTTAGAGGATTGTTGGACCTGATGATCTTAAAAGTCTTTCCCAAACAGAACAATTCTGTGATTCTGTGATTCCATAATCTCAGCTAGGCTCCCTCCCAGGGACTGCTGGACCAGATGATCTTCCCATCTCCCTTCCAGCCTGGGCTGTTTGATAGTCCTGTGATGCTATGCAGCCAGGCATGAGCTCCATCTCTCTGAAGAAGGACTGATCCTTAGCAGAGCCACCCACTTGCACTGCCAGCAGAGACCTCTGTGCAATGCAGTGCAGTCCCCTGAGCACACACTGGCACGGTTAAAAACAATAGTGCCACTAACAGAGCCCTTGGGGGGAAGGGGACAAAACCAGCTGCCCAGACAGCTCTCAGGGCTCATTGAGCATGTTAAATGTAGGATCATAGAATCAATCAATCTCTTGCCTCACAGAGGTCTTGCTCCTCTCAGTGGTACTTTATTAATACAGTCAGTAGGCAAACACTAATCACTGATACTTACAGAAGCACAGAATTGTCAGGGTTGGAAGGGACCTCAAGGCTCAGCCAGTTCCAACCCCCTTGCCATGGGCAGGGACACCTCACACTACAGCAGGTTGCTCACAGCCACATCCAGTCTGGCTGCAAAAACCTCCAGGGATGAGGCTTCCACCACCTCCCTGGGCAACCTCTGCCAGGCTCTCACCACCCTCATGGGGAACAACTTCCTAACATCCAATCTGAATCTCCCCACTTCGAGTTTTGCTCCATTCCCCCCAGTCCTATCACTCCCTGACACCCTCAAAAGTCCCTCCCCAGCTTTCTTGGAGCCCTCTTCAGATGCTGGAAGACCACAAGAAGGTCTCCTGGGAGCCTTCTCCTCTCCAGCCTGCACAACCCCAACTCTCTCAGGCTGGCTCCAGAGCAGAGCAGCTCCAGCCCTCTGCTCATCCTCATGGCCCTTCCCTGGACACCTTCCAGCCCCTCCAGAGCCGTCCTGGAACAGAGGCTCCAGAACTGGACCCAGAGCTCCAGGTGGGGTCTGAGCAGAGTGGAGCAGAGGGGGAGAATCCCCTCCCTGGCCCTGCTGGCCACACTTTTGCTGCAGCCCAGGCTCTGCTTGGCTCTCTGGGCTGCAAGTGCTCACTGCTGGCTCCTGTTGAGCTTCTCATCCACAGCAGCCTGAAAGCCTTTTCCTCCTCATTGTGGAGCAGGTATTGGTTTGACTCAATTATCTTAAATGTCTTTTCCAAGTGAAACGATTCTGTGATTCTGTATTTGCTCAAGTGTGTGCAGAGAAGGGCAACAAGTCTTTGAGAGGTGGCTGAGTAAACTGGGTTGTTTAGTCTGGAGAAGAGGAGGCTGAGGGGGAGATCTTCTCACTACCTGAAAGGAGGTTGTAGATTTAGGTTGGAGCTGAGGAGGAAGTTGTGCCCAAGGAGAGTGGTGAGACACTGGCACAGGCTGCCCAGGGCTGTGCTTGAGGCCCCAGCCCTGAAGCCATCCAAGCTCAGCCTGGCTGTGTCCCTGTGCAGCCTGCTCTAGCTGGGGGGTTGCACAAGATACCCTTGGAGGCTCTCTTCCAACCCAGTGACTCTGCAAAGGTGGGGATTAGTCTCTTCTGTCAAGGACAAGGCGTAATGGCCTCAAGCTGCATCAGGGAAGGTTTAGGTTTAGGTATTAGGAAAAGTTTCTTTACGAAAGGAGTGGTCAGGCATTGCAACAGGCTGCCCAGGAAGGTGATGGAGTGACCCCTGAAGGTGTTCAAAAACCACGTAGACATGGCACTTCCGGAGCTTGGTGGTGTTTGGCTATGGTTGTACTCGACCATCTCAGAGGTCTTTTCCACTCTTCATGATCCTGCATTCAGCACAGTTGCTGTTGCCCAGCTGACAAACACCGGCTCCACAGGCTCCGGCGAACGAAGCCGGGCGGGCGCTAAGGGCCGGGCCTCGGGGGCGGCCTCACGCCTGCCTGAAGGAGGTGCCGCGGGGGCGGCCTCACGGCTGCGGGAGGAGGGCTCTGTGACCTTGGCGGAGCTCAGCACCTGGAAGCGGCACACACCGGCCCTGCTGCCGAGGCGGCCGCAGCTCCGAGGCCCGCACCTCGCTGCCTCCCACCGCCTTCAGCAGCCGGCAGCGCCGGGAAGGAAACAAAGGCGGAGAAGGCTCCCAGGCCGGGGCCCTCAGAGCCCTGAACCCAGCTCTAGCTGCTGTGCGCCCCCGGCGGCAGCCACCTCCCCGTTCCCGAGCCCTCAGACATCAAAGGAGAGAGATGAGGGCGGGAGCTTAGGGAGAGCGCATTGACGGGCGTTGTTGCTGGCCAATCGCCGCGCCGGCGACAGCCGATGGGCAAGGGCGCTAGCCAATCGTCTCGCCATCTGCGCCGCCTCCCCGACTCGGAGCCAATCGTGGCGTCAGTGACCGGCGAGGAGGCGTGACCCGCTCCGGCGGGGGGAGGGGCGTGTGCTGGATCCCGGGGAGCGGAGCATCTTTGGGGTTCGCCTGTGCCAGGCCGCGCTTCTGCTCCCGCTCCGCTTCTCCCTCACTCTATCCGGGCCGGCCCGGGCCGCTCGGTTCCTTCTCTCACGCGGTCATGTCGTCGCCGTCCTCTGGAGAGCGGTACGAGGAGGAGGAGGAGGACGGGACCTACGAGAGCCACGCCAAGCGGCTGAAGCCCAGCACGGCCGCCGAGGAAGGCGAGATCGAGTACAGCGGCGCGGAGGAGACCGAGGGCCGGCGGGAGAAGCCGGGACAGCCGCGCGGAGGGGGCTTCTCGGGCGGGGTGAGTGACGGAGGCCGCCGGCGGGGGAGAACGACGCCTTCCGTCGGGATGTCGTCGGCGGTGGGGAGGGGGCTGCGAGCCGCGGGGCGAGGCGTGGGCCACTCCCCTCCGCCTCTGTGTGGCGGGGCATGGCGGGGCGAGGGGCGGGCTCCCCTGGGGCTGCCGGCACCGTCCCTCGGCCTTCCCACGGCCGGAGCCCGCCGGCCCTCTTCCCGGGCATGGAGGCGCTTCCGGTGGGGGTGCGACGCTCCCCTGCCGTGGTCGGAGGGCGGGAAAGGGGGCTGGAGCCGGTCCTGTCCTGCCGCTCGCTCCCTTTGTGCCGCGGCGGGCAGGATCGCAGTGCGCGGCCGGGTCCCGCTGCCGTTGCTGGGGAAAGGGGGCTGAAGCTGGCAGCCCGCGGGATAGACGCGGTTTGGGCTGTGCGGTGCCGAGATTGTGCCTGATCCGTGGGCAGCTCTGTGCCTTTTGGGATGCTGCCGCTGCGAGTTTTGTGCTTGCCCTGTCGCTGAGGGTAGCTATAGAGACCGAGCGGGGAAAGAAGAGAGCGAGCCAGAGGGCTTCTTGCATCCTGTTTTACCTTCGCGTCTAGCTGATCAGAGGTGATCACCTCCTTCTTAAATCCTTCTGTATTTCTGCGTTTCCCTTCCCACGCGAACAGTGCTGTGACTAGCTCATAGAATCATAGAATCAGTCAGGGTTGGAAGGGACCTCAAGGCTCAGCCAGTTCCAACCCCCCTGCCATGGGCAGGGACACCTCACACAGGATCAGGCTGGCCAGAGACTCATCCAGCCTGGCCTTAAACACCTCCAGGGATGGGGCCTCAACCACCTCCCTGGACAACCCATTCCAGGCTCTCACCACTCTCATGGGGAATAACTTCTTCCTCACATCCAGTCTGAATCTTCCCACTTGCAGCCTTATTCCATCCCCCCCAGTCCTGTCACTACCTGAGATCCTAAAAAGTCCCTCCCCAGCTTTGTTGTAGGCTTCCTTCAGATCCTGGAAGGCCACAAGAAGGTCACCTTGGAGCCTTCTCTTCTCCAGACTGAACAGCCCCAACTCTCTCAGTCTGTCCTCATAGGAGAGGTGCTCCAGCCCTCTGCTCATCCTGGTGGCCCTTCTCTGGACACGCTCCAGCATGTCCATATCCCTCTTGTAACAGGGGCTCCAGAACTGGATGCAGTACTCCAGGTGGGGTCTCACTAGAGCTGAGCAGAGGGGGAGAATCACCTCCCTTGACCTGCTGGCCACACTTCTCTTGCTGCAGCCCAGGCTCTGCTTGGCTCTCTGGGCTGCAAGTGCACATTGACAGCTCCTGTTGAGCTTCTCATCCCCCAGCGCCCCCAAGTCCCTCTCCTCAGGGCTGCTTTCTAGCCAGTCCCTGCCCAGCCTGGATTTGTGCTTGGGATTGTTCACTGAATTCTTCTCCTGAGCTCCTTTTGGGCTTCACGAATTTGCATCTTTTAAGTATGGAGATAGTCCTTGACCCATAAGCTTGGACTAACAGTGCTTTTGTGCCTGCTCTTCCGTTTCTGAGCTAATTGTCCAGCTGACTCTAATTGTTTTTCTTTTTGATGCCTCTGTCTCTTACTTGAAACAGCAAGATCAAGAGAACATTGATTTAATATTGGAATTTTTAGACTGCCTTTGGCTCATGGTTTATTAAAATCAACTTGCTTGGCACTAGAATAAGTTAGTGACAGACCTTTTGCTGTTACCATCCTTCCATCAGTTAAACCTCTGGATGGAGAGAGTGTCTGCTATAACAGTACAAAAGTTCCCATATCACAGAATCAATAAGGTTGGAAAAGACCTCAAGGATCATCAAGCCCAACCTGTCACCCCAGACCTCATGACTACTAAACCATGTCACCAAGTGCCATGTCCAATCCCCTCTTGCACACCTGCAGGGATGGTGACTCCACCACCTCCCTGGGCAGTATATTCCAGTGGCCAATTACTCTTAATTACTCTGTGAAGAACTTTCTCCTCACCTCAAGCCTAAACTTCCCCTGGCACAGCTTGAGACTGTGTCCTCTTGTTCTGGTGCTGGTTGCCTGGAGAAGAGCCCAACCCCCACCTGGCTACAACCTCCCTTCAGGCAGTTGTAGAGAGCAATGAGGTCTGCCCTGAGCCTCCTCTTCTCCAGGCTAAACACCCCCAGCTCCCTCAGCCTCTCCTTGTAGGGTTTGTGTTGGAGGCCTCTCCCCATCCTTGTTGCCCTTCTCTGGAGCAAAGATACATCTCTGGAGAGAACTGGTTTAGCTCTATAGTTTCTTGTGAAGAAACATCATCTCTGGCACAGTCAAGGCTTAGCACTAGGCTTTGTCTGAAAGGCCACTTCTGAACGAAATCATGGAGTCATAGAACGGCTCAGGTTGGGCGGCACCTCAGAGCTCCTCTACTCCAACCCCCTTTGCCATGGGCAAGGACACCTCTCAACCAGCCCAGGCTGCTCAAGGCCTCATCCAGCCTGGCCTTCAACACCCCCAGGGAGGAGGCAGCCACAGCTTCCCTGGGCAGCCTGTGGCAGAGTCTCACCACCCTCACCCTGAAGAACTTCTCCCTCAGCTCCAGCCTAACCCTGCTCTGCCTCAGCTTCAAACCATTCCCCCTTGGCCTGTCTCCAGACACCCTCAGCAAAAGTCTCTCTGCAGCCTTCCTGCAGGATCCCTTCAGCTATTGCAAGGCAGCTCTGAGGTCCCCCTGGAGCCTTCTCCTCTGCAGGCTGCACACCCCCAGCTCCCTCAGCCTGGCCTCACAGCAGAGCTGCTCCAGCCCTTGGAGCATCTTTGTGGCCTCCTCTGGACTTGCTCCACCAGATGGTTGTTTAAGTTTTCTTGAGATCTTGGATATCATGAAGCATTAACAGTAGGAAGAAATTCCTGCCCTTGCCTTTCCTCTCTTCTGCAGTGTTTTATGAAATCAGCCATTTCTTACCTTTTATTTTTTTTCCTCTTTTCCCCCTCCCTTTCATCTGCTTTCTGGCTCTTGTCTGTCTTCATGCTCATCTCAGTTTATCCCAGCTGAGGTGCAGGGTGCACTGCCCTGTCCTTTTAGTTGAAGAGGGGGTGGAGTATATTTGTAAGGTTGCATTTTGAATTTAAGGAATTGCTGAGTCTGGTGAGTGGAAAAAAAAAAACCCACCCAAAAACTGAAATCAACCTGTAGCAAGTCAAGAGGAGGAAGGTTTTTAGGCAGCTTGTTGTGTCAGGGCTGGAGCTGGATGGTAGCTGACTCCTGATTTACTGGCAAGTCTGTGTACACAGGTTCACTTCTGTTCACAGAAGCTGCCTTGATGATGGAGGTCAAACTAGTTCCTTAAGAACAAACCATAGCATCTGGTGGGGAGGTGAAAAAGGAATGGTTGAGTGCTTTGGTTACTAATTTGATGTGGAGTTTTTAACAGCAAAATGGCAGCATCTGTTCATTAATGCTGATTAATGTGAATGTTAGTGTTTTTTTTTTTCCTCTGATGGATTAAAAAAAAAGAAAGTGGAGGAAACCTATTTATTCTCTGCCATATCTTCTCCATTTCTCTCCAGGGAAATGTTCTTAGCTTATAAAAGTTGTATGTGGTTCAGGGCAATGAGATTTGAGATGAAGATAGGCTGAGGGGAGGGATGAAGTTGTGAGTATCCAGGGTTGCTCAGAGGAGAGCAAGAAAAGAACAGATGCAGCTGAAGTAGGAGGAACTATAGGGCCTATGTTTGCTATTGTGGCATTTTCCTTTTCCTCTGCTCTTGTTTCCTTGAGGTGAACAAGCCCTTCAAGCCTCAAGAGTTTTGATTTTGTTTTCAAATGGCTGCCTATGTGAAATCCAGATGGGGAAGCCCAACATTTAGTTGTAGTCCAGAGGTGTCCTCTCTTCCTGTCAAGTCTGAGAAGCATGATCCCTTCTTCCTCATGGTTCATCTCAAGTGTAAGAAGCATGGAGAGCCATGATCAGACCAGGGGAGGAGCAGGAAGTGTTCTTGCAGAAGTAGTCTGTGGAGAAGAGTATAAAATAGATTCATAGAATGGTTTAGGTTGGAAGGGACCTTAAAAAACCATCTAGTTCCAACCCCACTGCCATGGACAGGGACACCTTGCACTGGCTCAGGTTGCTATGATTTGGAAGAATGACTTCCAAAGAAACAGTGTTGAGTGGTGGTGAACCCTTGGCAGAGGAGTCAACTGCAGTGTAGCAGAGGGTCAGGAGATTGTGGCTTAAGAGCTGCATTTGAACATTAAATCTGATGAAGAGAGACTGAAGGAGCTGGGGATGGGTAGTGTGAAAGAGAGGAGGCTGAGGGGAGACCTCCTGGCTCCCTCCAGCTGCCTGGAAGGAGGTTGTGGAGAGTTTGGTGCTGATCTCTTCTCCCAGCTGATTAGTGACAGAACAAGAGGGAACAGCCTCAAGCTGCTACTAGGTAGGTTTAGACTGGACAGGAGGAAGAATTGTTCCCAGCAAGAGTGGTCAGGCACTGGGATGAGCTGCCCAGGGAGGTGGTGGAGTCCCCAAGCCTGGAGGTGTTTCAAGGTGGTTTGGATGTGGTGCTTGGGGCTATGGTTCAGGGGTGAGCCTTGCAGAGTAGGGGCAGTGGTTGGACTTGGTGCTCCTGAGGGGCTCTTCCAACTTGAAGGTTTCTGTGATTCTGTGATCTCTGGAGGGCTTTACAGCTCTACCGCTGTCTCTCCCTTAAATTCCAGTTTCATTGATAGATGTTGTATTTATGCAAGCTGTATTTCCTGTAGCATCCACCTGCCTCTCTGATGTGACTATTCTCACCTACTTCTGTGAGGTAAGGAAGATCTGTTATCTGTGTTCTTACAGCTCAGAAGTGAGATGACAGGCTCACAGGATGTTAGGGGTTGGAAGGGACCTCTGCAGACCTTCCAGTCCAACCTCCCTGCCAGAGCAGGAGCATAGAATCCAGCACAGGGCACACAGGAACACATAGAATCATAGAATCAGTCAGGGCTGGAAGGGACCACAAGGCTCATCCAGTTCCAACCCCCCTGCCATGGGCAGGGACACCTCACACAGGATCAGGCTGGCCAGAGCCTCATCCAGCCTGGCTTTAAACACCTCCAGGGATGGGGCCTCAACCACCTCCCTGCACAACCCATTCCAGGCTCTCAGCACTCTCATGGGGAAGAACTTCTTCCTCACATCCAGTCTGAATCTCCCCACTTCCAGCTTTATTCCATCCCCCCCAGTCCTGTCACTACCTGATAGCCTAAAATGTCCCTCCCCAGATTTCTTTTAGCCCCCTTCAGATACTGAAAAGCCACAAGAAGGTCACCTTGGAGCCTTCTCTTCTCCAGACTGAACAGCCCCAACTCTCTCAGTCTGTCCTCATAGGAGAGGTGCTCCAGCCCTCTGCTCATCCTGGTGGCCCTTCTCTGGACACCTTCCAGCATGTCCATATCCCTCTTGTAATAGAGGCTCCAGAACTGGACCCAGAGCTCCAGGTGTGGTCTGAGCAGAGTGGAGCAGAGGGGGAAGAATCCCCTCCCTTGACCTGCTGGCCACACTTCTCTTGCTGCAGCCCAGGCTCTGCTTGGCTCTCTGGGCTGCAGGTGCTCACTGCTGGCTCCTGCTGAGCTTCTCCTCCCCCAGCACCCCCAAGGCCTTTTCTTCAGGGCTGCTGTCCAGCCAGTCCCTGCCCAGCCTGGATCTGTGCTTGGGATTGCCCTGACCCAGCTGCAGGACCTTGCCCTTGGCCTTGTTGAACCTCAGGAGGTTGTCATGGGCCCAGCTCTGCAGCCTGCCCAGGTCCCTCTGGATGGATCCCTTCCCTCCAGCCTGCCCCGGTCCCTCTGGATGGATCCCTTCCCTCCAGCCTGCCCAGGTCCCTCTGGATGGATCCCTTCCCTCCAGCCTGTCCAGGTCCCTCTGGATGGATCCCTTCCCTCCAGCCTGCCCAGGTCCCTCTGGATGGATCCCTTCCCTCCAGCCTGTCAGCTGCACCACACAGCTTGGTGTCATCACCAAACCTGCTGAGGGTGCACTCAATGCCTCTGTCTGTGGCACCAACAAAGATGTTGAACAAGCCTGGTCCCAGCACTGATCCCTGAGGGACTCCACTTGTCCCTGGCCTCCACGTGGCCATGGAGCCATTGCCAGCCACCCTTTGGGTGCTGCCATCAAGCCAGTTCTGTATCCATCCAGTGGTCCCCACCCATCAAACCCCTGTGTCACCAGTCTGGAGACCAGGCTGTGGTGTGGGACAGTGTGGAAGGCTTTGCTCAGGTCCAGGTAAATGACATCCAGACAGGGCTGGAAAGGCTCCAGAGAAGGAGACTCCACAACCTCTCTGGGCAGCCTGCTCCAGGCCTCTGGGACCCTCCCAGTCAAGAAGTTCCTCCTCCTGTTGAGGTTTCCTCCTCCTGTGCTGCAGTTTCCATCCACTGCCCCTTGGCCTATCCCAGGGTGCAACTGAGCAGAGCCTGTCCCTGTCCCCTGCCTCCTGACCCCCAGCCCTCAGCTATTGATAGACATTGATCAGATCCCTCTCAGCTGTGGTGTCTCAATGCACCAAGGCAGCTAGAAGCTGCTGCAAGGTAAGGAAGGGATGGGAGCCTGCAGCTGCAGGGCTGCTGTGCTATAACTTCCTGCTTGCAGGGCTCTTTCTGTGTGGTAAGTGGAAAGCAGCTCACTCCAGCTGGGTCACTTGGTGTCTGTCACAGGCAGCTGTAACAAGAGCTACATGGCAACAACTCCTGCTCTTGCCCTATTTTGCAGCAACTTCTTTGTATCTGCATTTCTTAAATGAAATACATCCTAGAAAGCCATTGTGGAGCAATTGTAATTTGTCCTCCATTGGGGCAATCCGCAGCACAGAGCCAGGCTGGGTGAGCAGTGGCTGGAGAGCAGCCTGCAGGAGAAGGCCTTGGGGGTGTCAGGTGGTGACAGAGTCCCCAGGAGCCAGCAATGGTCCCTGGCAGCCCAGCAGGCAGCTGTGTGCTGAGCTGCATCCAGAGCAGGGAGAGCAGCAGCACAGGGAGGGGATTCTGACCTCTGCTCTGCTCTGCTCACACCACACCTGCAGCACTGCCTCCAGCTCTGGGGCCCCCAGCATGAGGGGGACCTGGAGCTGATGGAGAGGGTCCAGAGGAGGTCACAAAGTTGCTGAGAGGGCTGGAGAAGCTCTGCTGTGGGGACAGGCTGGGAGAGTTGGGGCTGTTGAGCCTGGAGAGGAGAAGGCTCCAGGAGACCTTCCATTACCTGAAGGAGGCTCCAGGAGATCTGGGAAGGGAATTTTGAGAAGGGCTGGGAGTGATAGGATGAGAGAGAATGGATTGAAGTTTGAGGAGGGCAGATTGAGACTGGGGATGAGGAGGAAATTCTTTCCAGTGAGGGTGGGGAGACACTGGCACAGGCTGCCCAGGGAGGCTGTGGCTGCCTCCTCCCTGGAGGTGTTCAAGGCCAGGCTGGATGAGGCCTTGAGCAAGCTGGGCTGGGGGGAGGTGTCCCTGCCCATGGCAGGGGGTTGGAACTGGATGATCTTGAAGGTCCCTTCCAACCCAACCCATTCTATAATTCTATGAAAAGAACTCTCCACTATTAACTTCAGCTGAACCTGATCCTGTGGATCATCTGGGGTTTTGTTCTGGGGTGGTGTTTGTTTGGTTTTATGTGAAGGGATATTCAGATTGGGCTGAGCAGAGAGGGGGATAGAATAATTCCATTAGGAAAGGCCTTGCAGTGATCATCCAGTCCAACTGCCTTAGCACTTCAGGGGAGATGGAGAATTGGCAGATTGGGCCAGAGTGCAGACATTCTGTTCTGTAGCAGCAGCTGAGGTCATCCAAAGGCCACAGCAGAGTCCTAGGGGGGAGGGCTGTGCATTAAACAAGACAAACAAACCCCCAAACTCCACACCCAAAACCAAACTAAATTGCCATGCAGCCTCCCAGAGCATGGAGTGTCATTAAACTTAACCTCACTTCTCCTCCCTAGCCTCTCCTGTCGTCCCCAAACCAACTTAGCATCACCACCACCACCACAAAATCCAAGGCATAAACTGGGATATTCTTCTACTGCCCTGGAGCCTTAAGTCTCTCTTGTTTGCTTGGTTCTTCTGAGACACTGTCTTGCTGACCTCTCTCTTGGTGTGATGGTTTGAAACTGTCTTTTTAATGCAGCTGTCCAGCAAAACTGCAGGAATTCCAGGTGGCATGGAGAGAAGTGGCTCCTGAACCTCTGTAGGGAAGAGAGCACCTAGTGCACAGCAACTTCTCCATGAGACAGCAGAGAAGGCCAAGGGCATCCTGGGGGGCAGCAAGAAAAGTGTGACCAGCAGCTCTAGGGAGGTTCTTCTCCTGGTCTGTTCTGCCCTGCTGAGACCACCCCTGGAATGCTGTGTCCAGTTCTGGGCTCCCCAGTTCAAGAGAGAGACAGAGACCTGCTGGAGAGAGTCCAACAGAGCTGTGAGGATGATTGTGGGACTTGAACATCTCTGCTGTGAAGGAGACTGAGAGCCCTGGGGGTGTTTAGTGTGGAGAGGAGAAGGCTGAGAGGGATCTGATCAATGTCTATCAATGGCTGAGGGCTGGGGGTCAGGATGAAGGCTCCAGGCTCTCTTGGTGGTGCCCAGGGACAGGACAAGGCACAGTGGGTACAAGTTGGGACGCAGGAGGCTCAACCTGAACGTGAGGAGAAACTTCTTTGGGGTGAGGCTGCTGGAGGCCTGGAGCAGGCTGCCCAGAGAAGCTGTGGAATCTCCTTCTCTGGAGCCTTTCCAACCCTATCTGGATGTGTTCCTATGTGCCCTGCCCTGGGTGACCATGCTCTGCCCAGGGGGCTTGGGCTGGATGATCTCTGGAGGTCCCTCCCCACCCCTGTGATTCCATACAGATTTTAACATGAAATTACCAACAAATCTGTTTAGGTTTGTTTTACATTAAGAATACTTTTGAGATGTAAGCAGCACATGAGACCATTCACAAATCAGGAAATGATTTGGGGTGGATTATATAGCTGCAAGCTTTGTTTATACTCTGAGGTTATGCCATTTGCAAGAGTATTTTCTGGTGAATTTCACAGGTTCACAGAACCATTCAGGTTGGAAGAGCCCCTCAGGAGCACCAAGTCCAACCACTGCCCCTACTCTGCAAGGCTCACCCCTGAACCATAGCCCCAAGCACCACATCCAAACCACCCTGAAACACCTCCAGGCTTGGGGACTCCACCACCTCCCTGGGCAGCTCATCCCAGTGCCTGACCACTCTTGCTGGGAACAATTCTTCCTCCTGTGCAGTCTGCCCCTGCCCTGCTGCAGCTTGAGGCTGTTCCCTCTTGTTGTGTCACTAATCAGCTGGGAGAAGAGACCAGCACCAACCTCTCCACAACCTCCTTCCAGGCAGCTGGAGGGAGCCAGGAGGTCTCCCCTCAGCCTCCTCTCTTTCACACTACCCATCCCCAGCTCCTTCAGTCTCTCTCCATCAGATTTCTTCTCCAGGCCCTTCCCAGCTTCCTTGTCCTCCTCTGCCCTGGCTCCAGCACCTCCACATCTGTGAATCCCATTCTGTGATTGTGTGACAGAGCTGCTGAAGTCAGACAGGTCTGATCAGCAGGGGTGATGCATGACAGTGCAAGTAGCTTTCAGCAATGCCATCGTGGTGTTGCATGACTGGCAGTTGGAGAGTGTGCACAAAGTGCTGTCTGCTCCTGAAAGCCTCTCCTGATCAGCCCATCCCCAGGGCTTAGAGCTGGGCTTGATGGGGGATCTGTTGTATACCTTCAGGTTACCTTCCCAAGCTTGGGCATTTCAGCTGCCCTTGTCACCTTGCAAGGCAGTTGGATGCAGACCAGTCCATAATGACCAGTGACAGTGGTGTCCCTCAGGGGGACCTGTGCTGTTTAATATTTGTATCAGTGACATAGACAGGGGGATGGAGAGCACCATCAGCAGTGTGCAGATGGCACCAAGCTGAGTGGTGCTGTCCATGTGCCAGAGGGACAGGAGGGCATCCAGAGGGACCTGGGCAGGCTGCAGAGGTGGTGCCCAGGTGAAGCTCATGAGGCTCAACAAGAGCAAGTGCAGGGTGCAGCACCTGGGCTGGAACAATCCTCACTGTCAGTACAGGCTGGGGAGGAGGGGAGAGAAAGCAGCCCTGAGGAAAAGGCCTTGGGGGTGCTGGTGGGGGAGGAGCTGGAGAGGAGCAGTGTGAGCCTGCAGCACAGAAGGCAAATCACAGCCTGGGCTGCATCCACAGCAGCATTGCCACAGATCCAGAGAGCTGATTCTGACACTTTGCTCTGCTCTGGTGAGAGCTCACCTGGAGTGATGTGTGCAGGTCTGGAGCCCTCAGTACAGGAAGGACCTGGACCTGATGGAGCGGGGCCAGAGGAGGGTCATGGAAATGTTCAGGGGGTTGGAGCAGCTCTGCTCTGGGGACAGGCTGAGGGAGCTGGGGGTGTTCAGCCTGGAGAAGAGAAGGCTCTGGGGAGACCTAATAGCAGCCTGCAGGTACCTGAAGGGGGCTACAGGAAGAATGCAGAGGGACTGCTCCCAAAGGCCTGCAGGGACAGGACAAGGTACAATGGCTTCAGACTAGAGAAATGCAGATGGAGATTGGATATCAGGAAGAAATTCTTCACCATGAGTGTGGTGGAACACTGGAACAATTTGCCCAGGGAGGTGTTTGAGGCTGGACAGGTGGTGAGACTGGACAGAGCTCTGGGCAAACTGATCTAGTTGGGGATGTCCCTGCTGAGTGTAGGGGGTTGGACTGGATGAGCTTTGGAGGTCTCTTCTGGCCCAGATCATTCTATGATTCTAGTTAGGCATTAATGAAGTTTTGGACACATGTAGCTAACAAGCAACTTCTTAGGGTGCCCCCCACCCCCTTTTTTGTCGTATTTATAAAAGCAATTTGAGAGGGCTGCAGTGAGAGGGAAAGGTTGAGTGTGAGTAAGAGGTTCTGAATGGTGAGAAATAAAACCACAGTATATTTAGGTACCTGGGGAAGAGAAGATGAAGGCGTTGTGCCTTGCTTTTGCAGTAGAGAGAAAAAGAGAGCTGGAGAGGTGAGCAGGGAAAGGGGAGAGGAGCAGTTGGTCCAAAAAAAGGGAGCACAAACTAATAGAGCCAAAGTAAATCTTGTGACTGGAAGGTGTCTGGAGAAGGGCTAAGTCACATATTTCTGTGCAAAGAGCTGGGGAAAAACTCCTTCATCTGGAATTGGTGAGCAAGAGAGACATCAGCCTGGAGCCCATCCTGGCTGATTTCCTTCTTTTGGAATGGCAGAGCCTAATTTGTTAGCAAGACAGCAATGATGCATTTAAAATGTTCTCTAGGCCTATGTAGGTCACCAAAGAATGGATGTTCTGAGGCCACAGCTGTGCTTTGAAGCTGCTTCTGGTGCAGTCTTCTGTCTGTGAAATAACTTTCTTGTCCTTCATCTGCTTGGTTATGTCAGCACTTCCCTTCCTGCTTCAGCTCTCTCTAGAAGCTCAACTTCAATGTTAAAACATTTTTATGGTTCTAGCTTTCTCCTTATTTGTAGAAGGATTTGGGTTGGAAGGGACCTTCAAGATCATCCAGTTCCAACCCCCCCCTGCCATGGGCAGGGACACTTCCCACCAGCTTACTTTGCTCAAGGCCTCCTCCAACCTGGCATTGAACACCTCCAGGGAGGGGGCATCCACAGCCTTCCTGGGCAACCTGTTCCAGTATCTGACCACCCTCACTGGCAAGAATTTTTTCCTCATCTCCAGTCTCCTGGGGAGTTTTCATCCTGATTTTCTTGAGGGAAACCTTTTTTTGTCCTTGTTACTGTTCTTGAGCACTTAGAAAGGAAGTCTGTTTCATTACCTATTTAATAATTGCATTTTCTGTCCTGCTTAATCATCCTTCAAGAAATTGCTCCTGAGCTTTCCAAGCTCCTCAAGCCAGGTATGTTAATGGATGCAGCAGTCATGGTGTAGCTACTTTCTTCTCCTGGATTTGGTGGATCACAGGTGGACTTTTTTCTCTTGGGCTTTTGTGCCATCATGGGACTTGGAGTTACTGAAAGATTCCTTTGCAAGCAGAGAAATATTGGTGGTGGTTAATCTGTGCTTTGATGGCACTTTTGTCTCTGTGCCAGCTGTAGCAAGTGTGGTTTTCGTGGTACAGTGACCATCAGAACTCTGTCAAAACCCTGTATTTATCAGCTCTGGGAAGAAATTGTGGCAGCAACTCATAGATTCATAGAATGGTTTAGGTGGGAAGGGACCTGGAGGATCATCCAGTTCCAACCCCCTGCCATGGCCAGGGACACCTCCCCCCAGCCCAGCTTGCTCAAGGCCTCATCCAGCCTGGCCTTGGACACCTCCAGGGAGGGGACATCCACAGCCTCCATGGGCAATCTGTGCCAGTGTCTCTCCATCTTCACTGGCAACAATTTCTTCCTCATCTCCAGTCTCAATCTGCCCTCCTCAAGCTTCAATCCATTCCCTCTCATCCTATCACAACAAGCCCTTGGCAAAAGTTCCTTCCTGGCTTGCTTGAATGAGTTGGGTGTGTTGTGACCTTAGCTGTGGAGGTGTTTGACAGAGAACAGACACACTGAATTTTTCATGTGGTCTGGTGGTTTTATTTCCCCTTTCAGAGGAAATCAGGGGTCCTTGTAGCTTTGCTTGAAACTGCAGCTTGGTAGCTGTAAAACTGCTTTGATGCTAAGGTGTAGATCTGCTCCTTGTCAAGGCTTTTTGGCACTCAAACATACACCTGTGGCATGTGTTGAGGGATGTCATCCAGAGGGATTTGGACAGGCTGGAGAAGTTGGCCTGAGCCAACCTCTTCAAGTTCAACAAGGCCAAATGGAAGGTCCTGCACCTGGGTCAGGGCAATCCCAAGCACAAATCCAGGCTGGGTGAGGAGTGACTGGAGAGCAGCCTGGTGGAGAAGGACTTGGATGGTGTCAGTTGGTGACTGTAAGGTCTTCCCAGAGTCTTCTCTTCTCCAGGCTGAACAGTCCTAACTCTCTGTTAGCCTGTCCCCATAGGGGGACTTGATGATCTCTAGAGGTCCCTTCCAACCTCTAAGGTCCTGTGATTCTTGTAGGCCCTTTTCAGGTAGCGGAAGGCTGATGTGAGGTCTCCTCAGAGCCTTATTTTTTCTTCCAGGCTAAAAATATGTTATTTTCCTTTGCTGCTAGCAGCCCTCCTTGTTGTGTGCTGGATTCTAAAGTCTCCTTTCCTTGCTAGGATGCTGGGGGAAGCCACCACAAAGTTTCCGTTTCTCCCGTGGTCCACGTCCGAGGGCTGTGTGAATCAGTGGTGGAAGCAGATCTCGTGGAAGCCCTGGAAAAGTTTGGAACCATATGGTAGGTCAACCAGCATGAAGTCCTCTCTCTGTTGGGAGCCTTACTGAGAGGTGGCTTGAAAGACATTCTGACAGCTTGTTGATATCCAGAGCTTAGCTGGGAAGAAAAGCAGAAAGGTTTCCTTCACGTGGACAGGAGCACTCTGTGCTGGGTTAAGAACTGGCCAGAGAGTGGTGGTGAATGGTGGCACTGCCAGCTGGTAGCCACTCACTAGTGGTGTCTCCCATGGATCAGTGCTGGGCCCAATCCTTTTTAATATCTTTACTGATGATCTCGATAAGGAGATAGAGTCCACCATTAGTAAGTTTGCAGATGACACCAAGCTGGGAGCAGGAGTCAAATTGTTAGAGGGTAGGAAGGCTCTGCAGAGGGACCTGGACAGATGTGCAGAGCCCAACAGGATGGCATTCAACAAGGCTGAGTGCCAGGTTCTACACTTTGGCCACAACAACCCCAAGCAGTGCTACAGGCTGGGGACAGAGTGGCTGGAGAGCAGCCAGGCAGAGAGGGACCTGGGGGTGCTGGGTGACAGCAGCTGAACAGGAGCCAGCAGTGTGCCCAGCTGGCCAAGAAGGCCAATGGCATCCTGGCCTGCATCAGGAACAGTGTGGCCAGCAGGAGCAGGGAAGTCATCCTGCCCTGTGCTCAGCACTGCTCAGGCCACACCTTGAGTGCTGTGTCCAGTTCTGGGCTCCTCAATTCAAGAGAGATGTTGAGATGCTGGAAGGTGTCCAGAGAAGGGCAGCAAGGCTGGGGAGGGGTCTGGAGCACAGCCCTGTGAGGAGAGGCTGAGGGAGCTGGGGGTGTTTAGCCTGGAGAAGAGGAGGCTCAGGGCAGACCTCATTGCTCTCTACAACTGCCTGAAGGGAGGTTGGAGCCAGGTGGGGGTTGGGCTCTGCTCCCAGGCACCCAGCACCAGAACAAGAGGACACAGTCTCAAGCTGTGCAGGGGGAAGGTTAGGCTGGAGGTGAGGAGAAAGTTCTTCCCAGAAAGAGAGATTGGCCATGGGAATGTGCTGCCCAGGGAGGTGGTGGAGTCACTGTCCCTGGAGGTGTTCAAAAAAAGCTTGGATGTGTCCCTTGGAGCCAGGGTTTGGTTGTCAGGAGGTGTTAGGCATCAGGTCATAGGTTGGACTTGATGTCCTCTGAGGTCTTTTCCAACCTGGTTGGTTCTGTGATTCCATGACTGTGTACAGGGCAAGCCTGGTCAAGCAGTGGCACTGTCTGCATGCCCCAGTGTCTGCTGTCAGGCTGGGACAGCACAGCTGGTCCTGGCCTTCATAGCAACTGCAGCTGGGCTGGATTGCAGAGAAGATATCCAGTCTGGATAGAAGTAAATCCACCTAAACTAAGGAGGAGCCACAGAGCACATGATGCTTTGTCTTAGGGTTTCATATGGGAGGAATGCTTGTGTAGGACCTTCAGATGAGGTGGTTATTCAGAGAAAGCTCCTTGAAAGAGAACCTTAGAGCTGTTTTGGCTGGAAAAGGCCTCTAAGATCATCCAGTCCAACCAGCAACCCAACACCACCATGGCCACTAAACTATGGCCCTCCTGTGGCCATAGGTTTCTTGAACAGCTCCTAGGATGGGGTCTTCACCACCTCCCTTGGCAGCCTGACCACTCATTCAGGAAAGAAATTTTTGCTAATCTCCTCCCTAAACCTCCCCTGGGGCAATTTCAGGCCATTTCCTCTCCTCCTATCACCTGATACTGGGGAGAAGAGACCAACCCCAACCATACTCCAACCTCCTTTCAGGGAGCAGTAAAGATTCCTGGTGTGTGAACACTCAGCACAGGTTGAGTGCTGCTTTTTGGAAGCCTGAATTTCTTTTCAAGTCTAAATGCACCTACTGAAGTCATTTGGGTTGTCAAAGGCCTTGCAGCTCATCCAGTCCAACCATTCTCTAACTCTGCCAAGGCTGGGGCTGAACCATAACCACCAGCACCATGGCCCTGCCTCGTTGAAACCCCTCCAGGGATGAGCATTCAACCACCTCCCCAGGGAGCCTGTTCCTGTCTTTGATAACCCTTTCAGGGAAGAGAAGGAGGTTATCAGGAGTAGTCAGCATGGATTTACCAAGGAGAAAATCCTGCTTGACTAATCTGATAGCATTCTATGATGCCATAACGAATGGGTAGATTCAGGGAGACCACTGGATGTAGTCAACCTTGACCTCAGCAAGGCCTTTGATACCTTCTCCCATGACATCCTAGTGAGCAAGCTCAGGAAGTGTGGGATGGAAGAGCAGTGAGGTGGATTAGGAACTGGTTCAAGATAGAGTTCAAAGAGTGGTGGTCAATGGTGCCAGGTCCAGCTGGAGAGCTGTGACCAGTGGAGTCCCCCAGGGATCACTGCTGGGTCCTGTCCTGTTCAGCATCTTCATCAGTGACACTGATGAGGGGACAGACAGACAGACAGAGTCTGCTCAGCAGGTTTGCTGATGAGACCAAACTGGAGGCTTGGCTGAGACACCTGAAGGCTGTGAGGCCATGCAGAGACTTGGACAGGCTGAGAGCTGGGCAGAGAGGAACCTGCTGAGGTTCAACAGGAGAAGTGCAGAGTCCTGCAGCTGGGAAGGAAGAAGAAACTGCAGCAGGACAGGGTGGGAGGGGATCTGCTGGAGAGCAGCCCCAAGGAGAAGGAGCTGGGAGTGCTGGTGGGCAGCAAGTTCTGCATGGCACAGCAATGTGCCCTGGGGGCCAAGAAGGCCAAGGGGAGCCTGGGCTGCATTCAGAGGAGTGTGGCCAGCAGAGCCAGGGAGGTTCTCCTCCCCCTCTACTCTGCCCTGCTGAGAACTCATCTTGAGTACTGTGCTGAGTTTTAGGCTCCCCAGTTCAGGAGGGACAGAGACCTGCTGGAGGGGGTCCAGCAGAGAGCTATGAGGATGATTAAGGGACTGGAACACTGCCTGGTGAGGAGAGGCTGAGGGACCTGGGACTGTTTAGTCTGGAAAAGAGAAGACTTAGAGGGGATTTAATAAATGTTTATAAATAACTGAGGGCTGGGGGTCAGGAGGGAGGGGACAGGGACAGGCTCTGCTCACTTGCTCCCTGTGATAGGACAAGGAGCAATGGATGTAAGCTGCAGCACAGGAGGTTCCAGCTCAACACAAGGAGGAACTTCTTCACTGTAAGGGTCACAGAGCCCTGGAGCAGGCTGCCCAGAGAGGTTGTGGAGTCTCCTTCTCTGGAGACTTTCAAGGCCTGTCTGGATGTGTTCCTGTGTGACCTGTGCTGGATTCTATGGTCCTGCTCTGGCAGGGGGCTTGGACTTGGTGATCTCTTTGGGTCCCTGACATCCTGTGAACCTGTGAAGAAGTTTCTTCTGATACCCAACCACATCCCTCAGCACTACATCATTAGCCAGCTGACAAGAGTTTCTTGAGTGTTTCCAGGGTCTGAATTTGTGTTGATACTTCGTGTTTGTTTCCCCTGCCTGAGTTTGGTGTCCAAATTGTGCTTCTAGATTTGTTAGCAACAGCAAAGGTGTTTCACCTATCACTTGGGGATTTACTTTGATCCTTTAGCAAGGCTTTAGCCAGTTGGTTTTAGGAGGTAGGTAGGCAGGTAGGTAGCTAGTTGGTTGGTTGGTTAGGTAGGTAGTTAGTAAATGATGCCCTGTTTACTGCATTGGTTGAATGTTTTTATTCATTCAGCTTTTTTCAGGAAAAGAATTGCTTGTTCCTTATTCATCTCAGAGCTGCTTGTTCCTTATTCATCTCAGAGCTGCTTGGAGGTCTCTTCCAACCTGGTTGATTCTATGATTCCATAGGGTTGGGTGATTGGTTGGACTTGATGACCTTGGAGGTCTCTTCCAACCTGGTTGATTCTATAGGGTTGGGTGATTGGTTGGACTTGATGACCTTGGAGGTCTCTTCCAACCTGGTTGATTCTATAGGGTTGGGTGATTGGTTGGACTTGATGATCTTGGAGGTCTCTTCCAACCTGGTTGATTCTATAGGGTTGGGTGATTGGTTGGACTTGATGATCTTGGAGGTCTCTTCCAACCTGGTTGATTCTATAGGGTTGGGTGATTGGTTGGACTTGATGACCTTGGAGGTCTCTTCCAACCTGGTTGATTCTATAGGGTTGGGTGATTGGTTGGACTTGATGACCTTGGAGGTCTCTTCCAACCTGGTTGATTCTATAGGGTTGGGTGATTGGTTGGACTTGATGATCTTGGAGGTCTCTTCCCAACCTGGTTGATTCTGCGAGACCTGTTTTCTTTTGTGGCCTGGTTAGGGAGGAAAAAAACCCAAACAAGCAGTGAGGGGACTTTGGAGGTGCTGTGAGGAAGGCAGGCCAGAGGAGACCTTGCTGTGGTGTTTTCTCTGCCCAGCTACGTGATGATGATGCCCTTCAAGCGGCAGGCCCTGGTGGAGTTTGAGAGCGTGGAGAGCGCCAAGAAGTGTGTGAGCTTTGCGGCAGAGGAGCCTGTCTACATCGCTGGCCAGCAGGCCTTCTTCAACTACTCCACCAGCAAGAGGATCACCCGGCCAGGCAACACTGATGACCCCTCTGGTGGCAACAAAGTGCTCCTCCTGTCAATTCAGAATCCCCTCTACCCCATCACCGTGGTAGGTTTCTTCTCGTTTGGTTTCCCTGACCTGGGCTCTCTCAGGATATTTCCGTTCTGTGCTGTTTCACAGAGACCTTGGAGATCACAGGCTCACAGCTCTCACAGGGTCTTAGGGGTTGGAAAGGACCTCTGGAGAGCTTCCAGTCCAACTCCCCTCCTGCCAGAGCAGGAGCACAGAATCCAGCTCAGGTCACACAGGAAAACATGCAGACAGGGCTGGAAAGGCTCCAGAGAAGGAGACTCCACAACCTCTCTGGGCAGCCTGCTCCAGGCCTCTGGGACCCTCCCAGGGAAGAAGTTCCTCCTCCTGTTGAGGTGGAACCTCCTGTGCTGTGGTTTCCATACACTGCCCCTTGGCCTATCCCAGGGCACAACTGAGCAGAGCCTGTCCCTGTCCCCTCCCTCCTGACCCCCAGCCCTCAGCTATTGATAGACATTGATCAGATCCCTCTCAGCCTTCTCCTCTCCACACTAAACACCCCCAGGGCTCTCAGCCTCTCCTCACTGGGAGCCCAAGAGGGACAGGGATCTACTCAAGAGAGTCCAACAAAGGGCCATGAGGATGCTGAAGGGACTGGAGCAAGTGCCCTGTGAGATCACTTACAGGGTTCATTGGAGTCAGGAATTAAATTCTCCTCCCAAAGCTTTGCACCATCTTTGTGTAAGTAAGGTGAATGTTATGGCAGAAAAGGGTTTTTGAGGTGATTCAGCCTCATTGTTCAGAGTGACAGATTGCACTGGGTAGGGAGGGAGCCTCCCAGGGCATCTTGCCCAACCCCCCTGCACTCAGCAGGGACACCTCCAGCTAGAGCAGGCTGCACAGGGACACAGCCAGGCTGAGCTTGGATGGCTCCAGGGCTGGGGCCTCAAGCACAGCCCTGGGCAGCCTGTGCCAGTGTCTCACCACTCTCCTTGGGCACAACTTCCTCCTCAGCTCCAACCTCAAGCTGCCCTGCTCCACTTTCAAAGCCCTGCCCCTGGGCCTAGCACTCCAAGCCCTTCTCAACAGTCCCTCCCCAGCCTGCCTGCAGATCCCCTGCAGACATTGAAATGCAGCTCTGAGCTCTCCCTGCAGCCTTCTCCTCTGCAGGCTCAACAGCCCCAACTCTCCCAGCCTGTCCCCACAGCAGAGCTTCTCCAGCCCTCTCAGCATCTCTGTGGCCTCCTCTGGATCCTCTCCATCAGCTCCAGGTCTCTCTTGTGTTGGGGGCCCCAGAGCTGGACACAGCCCTGCAGGTGAGGTCTCCCCAGAGCAGAGCAGAGGGCCAGGATCTCCTCTCTCCATCTGCTGGCCAGATGTTCTGCAATACATTTGAAGATTTCAGTGGTCAGGATTTTGAAATGTTGAAGTTGCAAAATGCTGCTGAAATCTTTCCAGTGGTGTTGCCCCAGCACCAGAAATGTCCCTCAGGCTCTGCCTGTGTTTCAGTGCTGTGGATGTTTTTTTCTTCTAGGGGGAGAGGTCATTTTGTTTAGTCCTTTTCTTCTTCAGCATTTCCTTTGTAAAATGTTCACATGCTGGTAATCCACTCCAGTTTGATGGAATTTTTCCTCACTTTGCTGTGGGTCTGATCCCTTTTACTTTTCAGCATTTCAAGTCATACCACTGTACAGTTGAAAATTGGACTTGGACAGGCTGAAGACCTGGGCCCAAGCCAACCTCATCAAGTTTGACAAGGCCAAGTGCAAGGTCCTACAAAGGTTGTGCACAAATGCACGACCTCCCTGGGCAACCTGTGCTGGTGTTTCACCACCCTCACTGGAAAGAATTTCTTCCTCATCTCTAGTCTCATTTTCTCCTCTCCCGGCTCAAAGCCATTGTCCCTCATCCTGTCACTCCCAGACCTTGTCCAAAGTCCATCCCCAGCTCTCCTGGAGCCCCTTCAAGTACTGGAAGGCTGCTCTAAGGTCTCCCTGGAGCTTTCTTTTCTCCATGCTGGGCAGCCCCAACTCCCTTGGCCTGTCCTAAGAGCAGAGCTTCTCCAGCCCTTGAATCATCCTTGTGGCCCTCCTCTGGACCCTCTCCAGCAGCTCCAGGTCCCTCTCATTCTGGGGACCCCAGAACTGGAGGCAGTGCTGCAGGTGTGGTGTGAGCAGAGCAGAGCAGAGGTCAGAATCCCCTCCCTGTGCTGCTGCTCTCCCTGCTCTGGATGCAGCTCAGCACACAGCTGCCTGCTGGGCTGCCAGGGACCATTGCTGGCTCCTGGGGACTCTGTCACCACCTGACACCCCCAAGGCCTTCTCCTGCAGGCTGCTCTCCAGCCACTGCTCACCCAGCCTGGATTTGTGCTGGGGACTGCCCTGACCCAGGTGCAGGATGGATGGATGCATTCCTGTGTGCCCTGCCCTGGGTGACCCTGCTCTGGCAGGGGGCTTGGACTGGACGATCTCTGGAGGTCGCTTTCAGCCCCTGTCTGTGATTCTGTGTGAGCCTTTCTTTCACTCATTGGCATTTAAAGGGCAATATGAGGAAAAGCTCTGTGGATCCAAAGTGCTGGGAATCTGCCATCTGACTAAACTCTTTTTGTTTCCCCCTTCTTTAGGATGTCCTCTACACCGTGTGCAACCCTGTGGGCAAGGTTCAGCGCATTGTCATCTTCAAGAGGAATGGAATCCAGGCTATGGTGGAATATCCTTTGGGAGTCTGATTTGCTGCTTTGGTTTTCTTCTCTTCTCCTCTTCCTCTGCTTCTCCTTCTCTTTGCTTCTCCTCCTCTTTGCTTCTCCTCCTCTTTGCCTCTCTTCCTCTTTGCCTCTCCTCCTCTTTGCCTCTCCTCCTCTTTGCTTCTCCTCCTCTTTGCTTCTCCTCCTCTTTGCTTCTCGTCCTCTTTGCTTCTCGTCCTCTTTGCTTCTCGTCCTCTTTGCTTCTCCTCCTCTCTTTGCCTCTCCTCCTCTCTTTGCCACTCCTCCTCTCTTTGCCTCTCCTCCTCTCTTTGCCTCTCCTCCTCTCTTTGCCTCTCCTCCTCTCTTTGCCACTCCTCCTCTCTTTGCCACTCCTCCTCTCTTTGCCTCTCCTCCTCTCTTTGCCTCTCCTCCTCTCTTTGCTTCTCCTCCTCTCTTTGCTTCTCCTCCTCTCTTTGCTTCTCCTCCTCTCTTTGCTTCTCCTCCTCTCTTTACCTCTCCACCTCTCTTTGCCTCTCCTCCTCTCTTTGCCTCTCCTCCTCTCCTTGCTTCTCCTCCTCTCCTTGCTTCTCCTCCTCTCCTTGCTTCTCCTCCTCTCCTTGCTTCTCCTCCTCCCTTTGCTTCTCCTCCTCCCTTTGCTTCTCCTCCTCCCTTTGCTTCTCCTCCTCTCCTTTGCTTCTCCTCCTCCCTTTGCTTCTCCTCCTCTCTTTGCTTCTCCTCCTCCCTTTGCTTCTCCTCCTCTCTTTGCTTCTCCTCCTCTGCCTCTCCTCCTCTTTGCTTCTCCTCCTCTTTGCTTCTCCTCCTCTTTGCTTCTCCTCCTCTTTGCTTCTCCTCCTCTTTGCTTCTCCCTCTTTGCTTCTCCTCCTCTGCCTCTCCCCCTCTTTGCTTCTCTCCCTCTTTGCTTCTCCTCCTCTGCCTCTCCTCCTCTTTGCTTCTCCTCCTCTTTGCCTCTCCTCCTCTTTGCCTCTCCTCCTCTTTGCCTCTCCTCCTCTCTTTGCTTCTCCTCCTCTCTTTGCTTCTCCTCCTCTCTTTGCTTCTCCTCCTCTCTTTGCTTCTCCTCCTCTCTTTGCTCTCCTCCTCTCTTTGCTTCTCCTCCTCTCTTTGCTTCTCCTCCTCTCTTTGCTTCTCCTCCTCTCTTTGCTTCTCCTCCTCTCTTTGCTTCTCCTCCTCTCTTTGCTTCTCCTCCTCTCTTTGCTTTCTGTAGGTTCTTGGCTGCAGATGGGATTTAACAAGAGGATGGCAGCAAAATACATGGCATTTTGAGACCAAATTATGTTTACATTTCCAGAGAATAGAAATTATAAATAATACAGAATTACAGAGAACAAATTATAAAGAGGAGAAGAGTCTGGGGGGACTTTAGAGCTACCTTCCAAAAGCTAAAGGGATCCTACCAGAAGGCTGCAGAGGGACTTTTCATGAGGCAGGTCAAGGGGGGGATGGTTTGAAGCTGAGGGAGAGCAGGGTTAGACTGCAGCATAGGGAGAGGCTCTTCAATATGAGGGTGGTGAGACTCTGGAACAGGCTGCCCAGGGAGGTTGTGGATGCCCCTTCCCTGTGGATGAGGCCTTGAGCAGCCTGGGCTAGTTCAGAGGTGTCCCTGCCCATGGGAAGGAGGTTGGAGTAGATGATCTTTGAGGTTCCTTCCAACCTGAGCCATTCTGTGATTCTCTCTAAGCCATGGGAGATTCTGATTTCCTTGTGTCTATACAGCCACAACATCCCTTACACATTTCATCTTTATAGGAGAGTAACATTGTCAAGAACAATGGGCTTGACCACCATGATGGATGATTAACTGCAGACATGTACCCTTGGCAAGACATTGGACACAGAAGCTCTGTGGCTTCTGCCTGTCTTGGTACTCAAGAAATGGGTAAGGGATTGCAGAGGACTAGTTTGACTTCTTCAGACTTTTCTGAAGGAGTTCTAGTATCATAAAATCATAGAATCAATGGTCTCCAGAGGTCTCTTCCAACCCCTAACATTCTGTGCTTCTGTGATTCTCTGAATCATAGAATGCTAGGGGTTGGAAGGGACCTCCAGGGATCATTGATTCCAACCCCTGCAAAGCAGGACCACCCAGGGCAGGTCACACAGGAGCATGTCCAGGCAGGTTTTGAAGATCTCCAGAGAAGGAGACTCCACAACCTCTCTGGGCAGCCTGCTCCAGGCCTCCAGCACCCTCACACCCAAGAAGTTTCTCCTCCTGTTGAGATGGAATGTCCTGTGATGGACTTCATATCCTTTACCCCTCATCCCATTACTGGGCATCACTGAGCAGAGCCTGGCCCCATCCTCCTGACAGCTACCCTGCAGTATTTCTGGACATATTGATAAGGTTCCCTCTCAGCCTTCTTTTCTCCAGGCTGTTCTGACTTCAACAAAGCACAAGAGCAGCTTAGGCCTCCTTGGTCTGTGGCTCATGCGTTGAGGAAGTTCCCTGCTCTGTTCCCCTGCTGTTTGCTGTGTTGGTAGCACACAGTCGTGGATGGGATGAACATCCAGAGCTGTTGATGTGTTCCTGGGGCTTGCAGAGCCCAAGGTCTGACATTACACCTGAGCTTGCACCACTCTGAGAACCCTCTTCCTAGACACTGATTCCCTCCCTTTTTGAGCTGTGACCTGGGCTGAGCTACCAAAATCTCAGACATTCCTATGTGTGTTCAGATGGTGCTGGTGTGGCAGAGTGACTTCTGTTAACACAGGACTTTACCAGTGGCTGCCCTGCTGGCATGCCAAGCAAAAAGCATGCCCCTGAGCTCCATAAAAGCAAACCAGCTGCTGCTTCTCTATGGAGAAGACTTCAGCTCTGTGTCCTGACAGTCACTAGGTTGACTTTCCAGGATAGCCTGCTTTTAGTGTTGTGGGAAGTGGTGTTGTCTGCATCAGATGACTTGCACCGTTTGAGGGTGTTGCTGTACCTCTTCCTTCCATGGAGAGCCTCCTGCTCCACCCATTCATTCCTCAGGAGAATCACAGAATTGTTGGGGTTGGAAGGGACCTCAAGGCTCAGCCAGTTCCAACCCCCCTGCCATGGCCAGGGACACCTCACACTCCAGCAGGTTGCTCACAGCCACATCCAGCCTGGCTGCAAAAACCTCCAGGGATGAGGCTTCCACCACCTCCCTGGGCAACCTCTGCCAGGCTCTCACCACCCTCATGGGGAAGAATTTCTTCCTAACATCCAATCTGAATCCCCATTCCTATTTTTACTCCATCCCCCCCACTCCTATCACTCCCTGACCCCCTCAAAAGTCCCTCCCCAGCTTTCTTGTAGGCCCCCTTCAGAGACTGGAATGCCACAAGAAGGTCTCCTCCATCCCTTCAGCACAAGGGCAGAGCAGAGTTCTTGGCGGGTGTACAGTACTGCAGGCTACAAAAGGAAAGCCACTTCAGAAGAAAGGGGGAGGCAGGAGCCCCCTGGGGAGAGGCAGGAGCCCCCTGGGGAGAGGCAGCTCCTTAACCTGCTGTGCAGGTTTGAGTCAGTGTTCTGCGCCCAGAAGGCGAAGGCGGCGCTGAATGGAGCAGACATCTACGCGGGCTGCTGCACGCTGAAGATCGAGTATGCACGGGTAATGCTTGCACCTGCTCTGCTCCCTGCTGCTGGGGAAAGGCCTCTCTGTCATAGAATCATAAAATCAACCAGGTTGGAAAAGACCTCAGAGGTCATCAAGTCCAACCTGTCACCCAGCACCTCCTGACTAACTAAACTCTGACTCCAAGTGCCACATCCAATCCTTTCTTGAACACCTGCAGGGACGGTGACTCCACCACCTCCCTGGGCAGCACATCCCATGGCCAATTACTCTTTCTGGGAAGAACTTTCTCCTCACCTTGAGCCTGAGCTTCCCCCTGCACAGCTTGAGACTGTGTCCTCTTGTTCTGGTGCTGCTTGCCTGGAGCAAAGCCCAACCCCCACCTGGCTACAGCCTCCCTTCAGGCAGTTGTAGAGAGCAATGAGGTCTGCCCTGAGCCTCCTCTTCTCCAGGCTAAACACCCCCAGCTCCCTCAGCCTCTCCTCACAGGGCTGTGCTCCAGACCCCTCCCCAGCCTTGCTGCCCTTCTCTGGACACCTTCCAGCATCTCAACATCTCTCTTGAATTGAGGAGCCCAGTACTGGACACAGCACTCAAGGTGTGGGCTGAGCAGTGCTGAGCACAGGGCAGGATGACTTCCCTGCTCCTGCTGGCCACACTGTTCCTGATGCAGGCCAGGATGCCATTGGCCTTCTTGGCCAGCTGGGCACACTGCTGGCTCCTGTTCAGCTGCTGTCACCCAGCACCCCCAGGTCCCTCTCTGCCTGGCTGCTTTCCAGCCACTCTGTCCCCAGCCTGTGGGGCTGCCTGGGGTTGTTGTGGGCAAAGTGCAGCACCCAGCACTTGGACTTGTTGAATGCCATCCTGTTGGACTCTGCACATCTGTCCAGCCTGGCAAGGTCCCTCTTGAGAGCCTTCCTACCTTCTAACAGATCAACTCCTGCTCCCTGTCACCTGCAAACTTCCTAATGGTGGACTCAATCCCCTCATCCAGATCATCAACAAAGATATTGAACAGGATGGGGCAAAGGAAATTGAATGACTGCAGAAAAATCTCATGAGTGCAGCACCTGGCACTTGTCCTCCAGGCTTGTAACTTCTCTCACTTTCTGCCTTTCTCTGAGCAGCCGACTCGCCTCAACGTCATCCGGAACGACAACGACAGCTGGGACTACACTAAGCCATACCTGGGCCGCCGAGGTAGGTTCTCGTCTGTTCTCGCGGTAGATGTTTGGCTGTGCTGGTGACAGTCCTCTGGAGGTGGTGTCAGGCTGTGTGTGTGTGGCAGTAGTCATTTCAGATTCTGTGTTCACCAGCCAGGAGATTTTTAACCCCAAGCCCTAGTGCCCCCTCCTCCCTCCACCTCCTTCTGTCGTGTGCTTGAGCCACTTAGTTCGAGAAGGAGCCCACACCTGCAAGCACCTTCCGCAGTTCTCCAGGACTTGCATTTCTCCAAGCAGCTCTCTCTCTTTGGAGGAGAGGAAACCTGGCACAGACTTACTCCTTGCAAACTACAAACTTGCACGCTGCTTCTCCTTCGAAAGGACTATTTTTTTTCTTTTGTTTTGGTTTTTTTTGTTTGTTGTTTTTCCCTTATGTTGGACGAGGCCACTCAGAAGCGTAGAAGGACTTCAGCAGGCTGACTCTACACTGCATCACGCACCACATCGGCAGCAGCAAACAGTCCGAGTAACCAAACCAAACCAAAGCAAACCAAAAACCCTCTGAAAAAAAAAAACAAAACCAACCCCAAAACCCAAACAAACAAACAAAAAAGCAACCCAACAAACCTCAGACTTGCAACTCACCACGTCTGCATACTGCATGCACCACCACCACCACCACCACCAGTTCCTTAAAGGAGGACACTTTGCACTGCTCCAGATTTGTGTGGGATGATAGACTGGACCCAGGCTGTTCGAGTCTGTATCTATGGTGCTCCTTAACTGCCCTTCAAGTGGCAACTGGGAAATAAGAATAAAAAAAAAAAAAACCAAACAAAAGGGAGAACCTCCAAAATTCAGAACCTCTCTTGTTGCTACTCTTGACATTGTGATATTATTACTATAATTATTATTACTATTATTATTATTATTACTACTACTATTATTAGTTCTACTATTATTATTATTACTACTTTTCCTATTCCTTTTCCTATTCCTTTTCCTAGTCCTTTTCCTATTCCTTTTCCTATTCCTTTTCTTCCACTTTTCCCCCTTTCCCCCCTTTTTACCCATTTTCTCCCCCTTTTTACCCATTTTCCCCCCTTTTTCCCCTTCCCCCCCCTTTTTACCCTTTCCCCCCCTTTTTACCCTTTCCCCCCCTTTTTACCCTTTCCCCCCCTTTTTACCCTTTCCCCCCCCTTTTTACCCTTTCCCCCCTCTTTTTACCCTTTCCCCCCACTTTTTACCCTTTTTCCCCCAGTTTTTACCCTTTTTCCACACCTTTTTACCCTTCCCCCTTTTTTAACCTTTTTTCCTCTTTTTCTGCCTTTTCCCCCTTTCCCCTTTTTTCTCCCCCTTTCCCCTTTTTTCTCCCCCTTTCCCCTTTTTTCTCCCCCTTTCCCCTTTTTTCTCCCTTTTCCCCTTTTTTCTCCCCTTTTCCCCTTTTTTCTCCCGTTCTTCCCTTTTTTCTTCCCTTTTTTCTTCCCTTTTCCCTTTTTTCTCCCCTTTTTTCCCCCCTTTTTTTTCTCCCCTTTCCCCTTGTCCTGGTATTCCTATTCCTATTACTTTCCCTATTCCTAGTATTCCTATTCCTGTTATTATTATTCCTATTCCTACTGTTTTTATTATCATTCCATACTGTATGTGGGATTCAGTCTGAGGAGTGTGATACTGTCTAGCACTGAGGGAGTTGAAGCTTTACCTGTAGATAGTTGGAACTGAGCAGTGCAGTTATCAGCCAGGTGCCCTCCAGGCCTCTTGATTAAACCAGGGAGGTAATTGGTGCAGTCCTGCTGTCTCTTAAGTGCTGAGCTGTACAAACTAAGCCAGAGCTTAAGTGGTGTCAGTGGAAATGCCGACAACATTGTAGTGGTTTGAAGCCTAATGTAAAGACAAACTGCTGTGTAGCCTGGACTCCTGTAAAGTGTTGGTTGGTTGATTGATTGATATTTAAATAATAAACCTGTGTTCAGCAACCTCTGTACAAACCATGTGTGCAATGAAAGCAGTGGAGACCAACATGCCTGAGACAGAGGAATCTAATGCTGGAGGGCTGGATGAGAGCCAGGGCTTTGAGGATGTCAAGTGACAATGCACTGCCCAAGTCATGCTGCAGAGACCCTGGGCTTGTGAAACTGTTTGCACAATGAAAGTTCTTGTAAAAAGTTAATGAGGGAGCTACAGTATTGGTTGCAGCTGGGAGATCATTTCTATTTCTAGCAGCATTCCAAAATTATTTGGTGGATTTGTGGGTGATTTGGTTTTTTGTGTTGGGGTTTTTTTTTCCTCTCCCCCAAATTCCTGAGGTTTTGGAAGAAACTCAAGGGCAAGGGGTTACAAAAAAAAAAGAAGATTTAAATTCTAAAACTCTGGTTTCACCCTCAGGCCTTTTGATCATTGCAGTAGATTTGGAGGCTGACTTAATGCATCTCATTGCATCATGTAATTGGGCTGCCTGATGTTCCCCAGGCAAAAGGAAACAGTAGGAAATGAAAATTCGAGGCTAGGTGTGGCTGCCTTTTTCCAGAACTCTCTTCCTTACCCTTTTGGTGTCCTTATGGAACTGGGGCAACCTCTTGCTGCTTCCTGTGCAGCACTTGACAGCACAGGAAAGGAAAAGAATTAGATGGAGATTATATATATGTGTGTGTGGAGAGAGAGAGGGAGGGGAGAGGGAGAGAACCCCCAGCCCCAGGGGTTTCATTCTGAAGCCAGCCATGTTAATACACCCCTGCAGATCTTCTCCCCCTCCAGTCACAGGAAAGAAAAGCATTTTGCTAATGATTTTGAGGTTTTCCTTCTTAATGGGACCAAACTGCAAGCTTCCCCCTGGTGTTTCACAGAATCCTAGAGCTGCTTTGGTTTGGAAAAGTCCTCTGAGATCAAGTCCACCCATTGACCCAACACCACCATGGCCACTGTGGCCCCAAGTGCCATGGCCACAGGTTTCTGGAACACCTCTAGGAATGGGGACTCCACCACCTCCCTGGGCAGCCTGTGCCAATCTCTGACCACCCCTGCAGCAAAGAAATTCTTCCTAATCTCCAACCCAAATGTCCCCTGGTGCAGTTTTAGACCATTTCCTCTCATTCTATCACCTGATAGAATCACTAGGCAGAAAAGACCAACCTCCACCTGGCTCCAACCTCTTCAGGGAGCTGTAGAAAGCAAGGAGGTCTCCCCTCAGCCTCCTCTTCTCCACACTAAACACCCCCAGCTCCCTCAGTCTCTTCTCATATGATGCCCTCGAAACCCTTCTCCAGCCTCATTGCTCTCCTCTGGACACCCTCCAGCCCCTCAATGTCTTTCCCATGCTGTGGTGCCCAGAACTGAACTCAGTGCTCAAGCTGTGGCCTCACCAGGGCCCAGTACAGGGGCATGGTCCCTCAGCTGCTCCTCACCAGCCCTGTTCTCCAGACCCTTCCCCATCTTCCCTGCTCTTCTCTGGACACTCTCCAGCAATTCAACTTTCCTCACTTCAGTAAATTTCCTACCAAGTGCCTGGTGCTGTCAGCCCATATTGCAATAAATGGAACGCAAAACTACACCTGAGGTTTTAGTGTTCTACTGGCATTTAGTCAGAAAGTTCCAGCTGGAGCTTGGAGCCTTTCTTTCGGTGCTTTATAAGCAACTTCTGCTGCATCAAAAAGAGAAAAGATTTGTCAAACTGGCTGCAGTTTCAGAGGGTTTAACTCCATGGACTAGGACTAGAAACTTACTTTTTGTTTTCTAACTTATTTTTCACTGCAGACAGTTTAAATGCTCAAAGTAATTGCTATGACTGCCCATTTGCTTTTTAGAGCCCAGAACCAAAGCTGTTAAACCCTGAAAAGGGAATGAAAACCCTCAAATTTGGCAAAAACAATTTTATTTGAAGGCATTCATCACTTTCTCTCTTCAGGCTTTATTGCCAAAGTCAGTCATATAATGGATCATTGGAAGGGACCTTAGAGATCATCCACTCCAAGCCCCTGCTGTGGAGAAGGACAGCTCTCAACTAGAATTGGTTGCCCGAGGTCTCATCCAACCTGGCCTTAAACATCTCCAGGGATGAGAAATCCACAGCCTCCCTGGGCAGCCTGTGCCAGAGTCTCACCACCCTCACCCTGCAGAACTTCTCCCTCAGCTCCAGTCTAACCCTGCTCTGCCTCAGCTTCAAACCATTCCCCCTTGGCCTGGCTCTAGACACCCTCAGCAAAAGTCTCTCTGCAGCCTTCCTGCAGGATCCCTTCAGCTATTGCAAGGCAGCTCTGAGGTCCCCCTGGAGCCTTCTCCTCTCCAGGCTGCACACCCCCAGCTCCCTCAGCCTGGCCTCACAGCAGAGCTGCTCCAGCCCTTGGAGCATCTTTGTGGCCCTCCTCTGGCCTCACTCCAGCAGCTCTGTGTCCTTCTGCTGGGACCACCAGACCTGGAGGTCTCATGATGAGTTGGGAGAGGGGAGCTGAGACAGCTGCAAAACATACAGGAAGCCAAACCAGTTACCAGCTTGGTTCTCCATGTAGCCACCCTGTCCTTCTGCTGGGGACACCAGACCTGGAGGCAGGATTGGAGGTGAGGTCTCAGCAGAGCAGAGTCAAGGGGCAGTAGCTGTCCTCAAAAGGTTGAGCAGATTCGTTTTCATCTTCTGCTGTTGCCTTGTCTGATGCAAACCGGTTGTTCCTGGTTTTCCCAGGGCAATGCCTCCAGCTGCACAGGGCCTGGGGTTGCCACTTCCAGCAACCAGGCTTCATTTTGCTTGGGAGCTGCTGCAAACTGAGCAAGGTCTTGCCCTACCTTCTCAAGGCAGCTTTTATCCACCAGGAGACATCCATTGTGCTGCTTCCCACAGAGACACCTGGCTGGGTGGATTTTGGTCAGGCAGTCTGGGCTGCGGGTGGGGGGAGAAGCAGCTTGAAAATGGGCCGTGCTGCTCTGCTTTCCTCCAGTACTGTAGCCCCCTTGCTTAACTTTCTCTCCTCGAAGTGCTGGGTTTGCTCAAAGGATTGCTCTGCCCTCTGTTGCGAGTGCAGGAGGGCTGAAGGAATTAATGCACCCTCGGAGCCTGTCGGGTGTGCTGCCGCCGCCGCCTCCTGCCAGGGCTTCCCAATCCTTTCAGCAGCACCCAAGCCACAACGGAATATTTCTGGGAATATTTGCTGTCCGCCTCTGTAACGCTCTCTGTTTACTGATTGTGAAACCGTGTAACACAGGTTGTTGTTGGCTTCTGCTGAAACCTCTTGAAAAGAAGCCCCCCCCTTTGAAAATGTGTTGCTGTTGAAGCTAATGTTGTGATTCAGGTACTGTCTTTCAAAAGTCCTGCCTTTCAACCTTGTTTTTTTTAAGCCAAAAAAAAAAAAAAGAAAAGAAAAGAAAAGGAAAAAAAAACAGAAAGAAAGAAAAAAAAAAAAAGAGATACCTGGGTCACTGCTGCTGTCGTATGGTTGTTACCTAGAGCAAACGTGTGCCGTGCCTGGTTCAGGACAACTCTCTTGGGTATCGCCAGACCTCTTTTAAATGCTTGCATCTCCTCCTTGCCCACTCCCCTCCCTTCCTTCCCTCCCTCCTCCCACTCCCCATCTCCCTCCACGTTCCCCCTTCACCCCCTCTCACTCCCACCCATACCCTCCCCCTTCGAATCAACTTAAAGTGTGATTTGGTTTAACGGTGGTGTCCCCAGGGTTGTTACAGCTTACGGTTTAAAGAGATAGGAGGAATGAGGGAAGAAAAAATAACGAATGATAAGATTAACAAGGACTCCAAATTGACTGTGGTTGGTTGCTTTGGGTTTGGGCTTTGTGTTTCTACTTGCTGCTTATTTTTCGTGGGGGCTTTTTTTGGTTGTTGTTTCTTTTTGGTTGGATTTTTCTTGTTTCTTTCCTTTTTGGTTTATTTCTGTTTTGGTTGTTTCTTTCTTGCTTGTTTCTTGCTTGCTTCTTTCTTGCTTGCTTCTTTCTTGCTTGCTTCTTTCTTGCTTGCTTCTTTCTTGCTTGCTTCTTTCTTGCTTTTTTCTTGCTTCTTTCTTGCTTGCTTCTTGCTTGCTTGCTTCTTTCTTGCTTCTTTCTTGCTTGCTTCTTTCTTGCTTGCTTCTTTCTTGCTTGCTTCTTTCTTGCTTGCTTCTTTCTTGCTTCTTTCTTGCTTCTTTCTTGCTTCTTTCTTGCTTGCTTCTTGCTTGCTTCTTTCTTGCTTGCTTCTTTCTTGCTTGCTTCTTTCTTGCTTGCTTCTTTCTTGCTTCTTTCTTGCTTGCTTCTTTCTTGCTTCTTTCTTGCTTCTTTCTTGCTTGCTTCTTGCTTGCTTCTTTCTTGCTTGCTTCTTTCTTGCTTGCTTCTTTCTTGCTTCTTTCTTGCTTGCTTCTTTCTTGCTTCTTTCTTGCTTCTTTCTTGCTTGCTTCTTGCTTGCTTCTTTCTTGCTTGCTTCTTTCTTGCTTGCTTCTTTCTTGCTTGCTTCTTTCTTGCTTCTTTCTTGCTTGCTTCTTTCTTGCGTGCTTGTTTCTTGCTTCTTTCTTGCTTGCTTCTTTCTTGCTTGCTTCTTTCTTGCTTGCTTCTTTCTTGCTTCTTTCTTGCTTGCTTCTTTCTTGCTTCTTTCTTTCTTGCTTCTTTCTTGCTTGCTTCTTTCTTTCTTGCTTCTTTCTTGCTTGCTTCTTTCTTGCTTCTTTCTTGCTTGCTTCTTTCTTGCTTGCTTCTTTCTTGCTTGCTTCTTTCTTGCTTCTTTCTTGCTTGCTTCTTGCTTGCTTCTTTCTTGCTTGCTTCTTTCTTGCTTCTTTCTTTCTTGCTTCTTTCTTTCTTGCTTCTTTCTTGCTTGCTTCTTTCTTGCTTGCTTCTTTCTTGCTTGCTTCTTGCTTGCTTCTTTCTTGCTTGCTTCTTTCTTGCTTGCTTCTTTCTTGCTTGCTTCTTTCTTGCTTGCTTCTTTCTTGCTTCTTTCTTGCTTGCTTCTTTCTTGCTTCTTTCTTGCTTGCTTCTTTCTTTCTTGCTTCTTTCTTTCTTGCTTCTTTCTTGCTTGCTTCTTTCTTGCTTGCTTCTTTCTTGCTTGCTTCTTTCTTGCTTGCTTCTTTCTTGCTTCTTTCTTTCTTGCTTCTTTCTTTCTTGCTTCTTTCTTTCTTGCTTCTTTCTTTCTTGCTTCTTTCTTTCTTGCTTCTTTCTTGCTTGCTTCTTTCTTGCTTGCTTCTTTCTTGCTTGCTTCTTTCTTTCTTGCTTCTTTCTTGCTTGCTTCTTTCTTGCTTCTTTCTTGCTTGCTTCTTTCTTTCTTGCTTCTTTCTTGCTTGCTTCTTTCTTGCTTGCTTCTTTCTTGCTTGCTTCTTTCTTGCTTCTTTCTTGCTTGCTTCTTTCTTGCTTCTTTCTTTCTTGCTTCTTTCTTTCTTGCTTCTTTCTTTCTTGCTTCTTTCTTTCTTGCTTCTTTCTTTCTTGCTTCTTTCTTTCTTGCTTCTTTCTTGCTTGCTTCTTTCTTGCTTGCTTCTTTCTTGCTTGCTTCTTTCTTGCTTCTTTCTTGCTTCTTGCTTGCTTCTTTCTTGCTTCTTTCTTTCTTGCTTCTTTCTTACTTGCTTGTTTCTTGCTTGCTTCTTTCTTGCTTGCTTCTTTCTTGCTTGCTTCTTTCTTGCTTCTTTCTTGCTTGCTTCTTTCTTGCTTGCTTCTTTCTTGCTTGCTTCTTGCTTGCTTGCTTCTTGCTTGCTTCTTGCTTGCTTTTTTCTTGCTTGCTTCTTTCTTTCTTGCTTCTTTTTTGTTTGTTTCTTTTTGTGGTTGATTTTTTTGTTGTTGTTTCCTTTTGGTTGTTTCTCTTTGGCTGTTTCTTTTTTGGTTGTTTCTTTTTTGGTGTTTTTTTGTTTGGTTTGGGGTTTTTTGTTTCTTTTTTTGCTTTGTTTCTTTTTTGTTGTGTTTTTTGTGTTTGGTTTGGGTTTGGTTTTTTGGTTGTTTCTTTTTGGGTTTTTTTTGTTGTTTTTCTCGGTTTTTTGGGGGGTGTTTGGGGGCTTTATTTTTTGTTTGTTTTGTTGGGTTTTTTGAAATTTTTTGTTTGTTTTTGGTGTGGGATTTTTGGGGGAATTTTTTTGTTGATGTTTTGGGGGGTGTTTGTTTTTTGTTGTGATTTCTTTTTGGTTTCTTGGTTGTTTTTTTCCAGTTGGTTTTTTTTGGGGGGGTTGATGGGTTTTTATTGTTGGGGTTTTTTTTGTTTGGTTGGTTTTGCTTGGTTATTTTTACTGAGTTTTGTGGGGTGTTTTGTTGGGGTTTTGGTTTTTTTTTTTGTTTAGTTGGGTTTTTTTGTTTCATTTTGTGGTTTTTTTGGGGGGATTTTGTGTCTTGGGTTTTGGTTGTGGGTTTTTTTTGTTTGTTTTGGTTTTTATTTTGTTGTGTTTCATGGGGGGTTGGGGTTTTTTGGTTGTTTTTTTCTTTTTTTTTGGTTTTTCTTTGGGTTTTGGGGGGGTTTTGCTTTTATTTCTTGGTTTTTTTATAGTTTTTTTGAGGATTTTTGTGGGGGTTGTTGGGTTTTTTGTTTTTCTTTCTTTCCTTGTTTGTGGTTTTGGTTTTTTTTTTGTTGTGTTTTGTGGGGGATTTTTTGTTGTCTTTTTTGTTGTTACTGGGTTTTGTTGGGTTTTTTGTTGTCTTTTTGGTTGTTTCTTTTGGGTTTTTTGGTTGGTTTGTTTATAGTTTTGTTTTTTTTTTTTTTTCCTTTGGGTGGTTTTGGTTGTTGTTATTTTTTATAGGAGTTTTTGGGGATTTTTTGGGTGGTTGTTTCTTGTTTTTCTCTTTTTTCATGGTTGATGGCTTTTTGTTTTTTTTGTTGGGTTTTGTAGTGGGGTTTTTTGTTGGTTTTTTTGGTTGGTGGGTTGGGTTTGTTTGGTTTTTTCTTTTGGGTTGTTTTTTGTTGTTGTTTTTGGTTTCTTAACTTAAGAAGCTTTGTGTCTGAAGTGGAGCCATCCTTGCTGTGCATACTAAACTCTCTTCTTTCCCTTCCCACATGGTAGACAGAGGGAAGGGCCGCCAGAGGCAAGCTATTTTGGGAGAGCACCCATCATCATTTAGACATGATGGTTATGGTGAGTAACACTGGGAGGTCCTGGCTGCCACTTCTTGACCTGGGGGTGGAAATGGTCGATGTCTCCATTCAAGCCCTGTGGGGGGAGCCTGGCAGCCTGAGCAGCTCCCTGCTGTGCTGCTGGAAGGGTAGCACTGTCAGCCCACCTGCTGAAAAGGAGACAGTCACTGAAATCACACAGTCACACAGTGGGAGGGCTTGGGAAAGGCCTTTAGAGGTCATCCAGCCCAACCCCAGAGCAACATCAGCCAGGCCAGGTTACACAGGAACACATCCAGGTGGGGTTGGAAAGGCTCCAGAGAAGGAGACTCCACAACCTCTCTGGGCAGCCTGCTCCAGGCCTCCAGCAGCCTCACACTGACAAAGTTTTGCCTTCTCTTCCCTTTCTCCTCATGTTGAGGTGGAACCTCCTGGGTTCCAGCTTGGACCTGTTGTGCCTTGTCCTGTCATTGGGCACCACCAACCAGAGCCTGGAGCCTTCCTCCTGACCCCCAGCCCTCAGCTATTGATAGACATTGATCAGATCCCTCTCAGCCTTCTCCTCTCCAGACTGAACAGCCCCAGGGCTCTCAGCTTTCTTCATGTTCAAGTCCCCAAATCATCCTCCTGGCTCTCTGTTGGACTCTCTCCAGCAGGTCTCTGTCTCTCTCTTGACCTGGGAAGCCCAGAACTGGACACAGCATTCTAGGTGTGGTCTCAGCAGGGCAGAGCAGAGGGGAAGGAGAAGTTCCCTAGAGAAATGCATCTCTGCATTTCTTGCTGTACCTCTTCCTTCCATGGAGAGCCTCCTGCTCCACCCATTCATTCCTTTCACAGGATCACAGGATGCTAGGGGTTGGAAGGGACCTCTGGAGGTCATCAAGTCCAACCCCCCTGCCAGAGCAGGACCATAGAATCTAGAGCAGGTCCCTTTAGCACCAGCTGGAAAACAGCAGCTCTGCTGGGAAAGGAGCTCTCCTCTGGAATGCCACAGCAGAGCTGGATCAGTGTTCTGGTGCACCATGGAGCTCTTTGATGTTCCTGCATGCAAAGCTGTGGGTTGTTGGCTTTGTGCTTCTTCTCACTGAGCTAGAAAAGGTACAGGTGTGTGGCTGTGGGAGTGCTGCCTGGGAGTTAGTCTTCTAAAGTGCTGCAGTCCTTACCAGCACTATGCCTAATTGGCCTGGGCACCATGGTGGACAGAAGGATGCCCAGGAGCCAGCAAGGTGCCCTGGTGGCCAAGAAGGCCAATGCCATCCTGGGGTGGATCAGAAGGGCTGTGGTGAGTAGGTCCAGAGAGGTTCTCTTCCTCCTCTCCTCTGCCCTGCTGAGGCCACATCTGGAATATTGTGTCCAGTTCTGGGCCCCTCAGGTCAAGAGGGACCCCAAGGAACTGCTGGAGAGAGCCCAGCACAGAGCCCCAGAGCTGCTGCAGGCAGTGGAACATCTCCCTGTGAGGCCAGGCTGAGGGAGCTCTGGGGCTTGGAGCAGAGGAGCCTGAGGGCTGCCCTCATTGCTGGGGAGAAAGCTGTGCAGGGCTGGAGCCAGGCTCTGCTCAGGGATGGCCAAGGACAGCACAAGGGGCACTGGGGGCAAGCTGGAGCAGAGGAGGTGCCACAGGAGGGAAGAGAAGGCAAAACTTTGTCAGTGTGAGGGTGCTGGAGGCCTGGAGCAGGCTGCCCAGAGAGGTTGTGGAGTCTCCCTCTCTGGAGCCTTTCCAACCCCACCTGGCTGTGTTCCTGTGTGCCCTGCCCTGGGTGCCCTGCTCTGGCAGGGGGTTGGGCTGGATGACCTCTGGAGGTCCCTTCCAACCCCTAACACTCTGTGGTTCTGTAAATGAGGATTTGCTGTCACTTTGAGGTGTTGGACCAAGACCTCAAGACTGAGAGATTGATGTCCCCAGTTAGATGTGGGTTTGGTCATCCTTCCCTCTCTGCTCAGCCAGATGCAGTGTGAACTGTTTTACCTCTTGCTTTGCAGACCTCTTTCTGATGTTTGACAATCCAGGCTGACCTTCTGCCTACTCTTTCCAAAGGCCCTTCTAATCTCCAGAATTTCCAAGTTCTACCTTGTACTCACTGATGGGTTTTTTTGCAATCTTTCTCCTGTACTCTTCCATCTGAACACCTGGAAGTGTTCAAGGCCAGGCTGGGTGAGGCCTTGAGCAACCTGATCTAGAATCATAGAATCAGTCAGGGTTGGAAGGGACCTCAAGACTCAGCCAGTTCCAACCCCCCTGCCATGGGCAGGGACACCTCACACAGGATCAGGCTGGCCAGAGCCTCATCCAGCCTGGCCTGCAAACACCTCCAGGGATGGGGCCTCAACCACTTCCCAGGACAACCTTCAGGGCTGCTCTCAAGTTAGTCCCTGCCCAGCCTGGATCTGTGCTTGAGATTGCCCTGACCCAGCTGCAGGACCTTGCCCTTGGTCTTGTTGAACCTCATGAGGTTGTCATGGGCCCAGCTCTGTAGCCTGCCCAGATCCCTCTGGATGGATCCCTTCCCTCCAGCCTGCCCAGGTCCCTCTGGATGGATCCCTTCCCTCCAGCCTGCCCAGGTCCCTCTGGATGGATCCCTTCCCTCCAGCCTGTCAGCTGCACCACACAGCTTGGTGTCATCAGCAAACCTGCTGAGGGTGCACTCAATGCCACTGTCCATGTCACCAACAAAGATGTTGAACAAGCCTGGTCCCAGCACTGATCCCTGAGGGACTCCACTTGTCCCTGGCCTCCACGTGGCCATGGAGCCATTGCCAGCCACCCTTTGGGTGCTGCCATCAAGCCAGTTCTGTATCCATCCAGTGGTCCCCACCCATCAAACCCCTGTGTCACCAGTCTGGAGACCAGGCTGTGGTGTGGGACAGTGTGGAAGGCTTTGCTCAGGTCCAGGTCAATGCCATCAGTTGCTCTCCCCTCATCTGTCAATGTTGGTGACCTGTTCATAGAAGGCCACCAGGTTTGTCTGGCAGGATTTGCCCTTGGTGAAGCCCTGCTGACTGTGCCCAATCACCTCTTCACTATTCTTCTGTCTCTAGTGGAAGTTCTTCACTATTCTCTGTATCTCATGGAAGTTGTCCCTTGGCCATGGCAGGGGTGTTGGAACTGGCTGGTCTTCAAGGTCCTTTCCAACCTAAACCATTCTGTGGATCTATGAATGCTAAGTAATGTGCCTGTCTTCTCCTCTGCACTGTCTCCTGACTGCTTTTAGCCAGAGAAAAAAGACCCAAAAAGGTTCCTTTTATACTTGATTGATGTAAATTGGAAGGACTGTGGTGAGCAGGTCCACAGAGGTTCTCCTGCCCCTCTGCTCTGCCTTGGTGAGGCCACATCTGGAATATTGTGTCCAGTTCTGGGCCCCTCAGCTCAAGAAGGACCTCAGGGAAGTGCTTGAGAGAGTCCAGCACAGAGCCACAAAGATGGTTAGGGGAGTGGAACATCTTCCTGTGAGGCCAGGCTGAGGGAGCTCTGGGGCTTGGAGCTTGGAGCAGAGGAGCCTGAGGGCTGCCCTCATTGCTGGGGAGAAAGATGTGCAGGGGGAGTGCCCAGAGGCTGGAGCCAGGCTCTGCTGGGGGATGCCCAATGCCAGCACAAGGGGCAGTGGTGGAAGCTGAGCCATAGGAAGTGCCATGGGAACAGGAGGAAGAATTATTTCCCTGTGAGGGTGGCAGAGCCCTGGAGCAGGCTGCCCAGGGGGGTTGTGGAGTCTCCCTCTCTGGAGATACTTAAAACCCACCTGGCTGTGTTCCTGTGTGCCCTGCCCTGGGTGCCCCTGCTCTGGCAGGGGGGTTGGACTGGATGAGCTCTGGGGGTCCCTTCCAGCCCCTGACATTCTGTGACTCTGTGACTTTCCCCTTGTTTTTGTCTGAGAAGAGCAGGGATCCTTGTCCTTGACCAGTAACACTGATTGCACTGCATACTGTTTGTGGTCTCTAAGGCATGATGAAGGAGTGGTGAACCCTGTTTCAGACCCTCTGAAGTGAGTAACACCAGGCACCAGGACAGGATAGAGGCTGCCCTGCTGGAGAGCAGCTCCATGGAGAAAGACCTTGGAGTGCTGGTGGGCAGCAAGTTCTGCATGGGACAGCAATGTGCCCTTGTGGCCAAGAGAGCCAATGGCATCCTGGGGGGCAGCAAGGAAAGTGTGGGCAGCAGGGCTGGGGAGGTTCTGCTGCCCCTCTGCTCTGCCCTGCTGAGACCACCCCTGGAATGCTGTGTCCAGTTCTGGGCTCCCCAGGTCAAGAGAGACAGAGACCTGCTGGAGAGAGTCCAACAGAGAGCCAGGAGGATGATTTGGGGACTTGAGCATCTCCCCTGTGAAGAGAGACTGAGAGCCCTGGGGGTGTTTAGTGTGGAGAGGAGAAGGCTGAGAGGGATCTGATCAATGTCTATCAATAGCTGAGGGCTGGGGGTCAAGTGGAGGGGGCCAGGCTCTGCTGGGTGCTGCACAGTGATAAGCCAAGGAACAACAGGGACAAGCTTGAACATAGAAGATTTCAGCTGAGTGATGCTCAGTGATGGGATGAGGAGCAAAGGACAAACTCCATCACAGGAAATTCCATCTCAACATGAGGAGAAACTTCTTGGGTGTGAGGGTGAGCCCTGGAGCAGGCTGCCCAGAGAGGTTGTGGAGTCTCCTTCTCTGGAGCCTTTCCAACCCCACCTGGATGCATTCCTGTGCAGATTTCCCTGGCAGGGCTCTAGCAGGGGGGGGCTGAACCCTATCTCTAGAGGTCCCTTCCAACTTCTGGTGTACTGTAGTGCTGTGGAGTGGGTGAAGCCTGTTGCCAAGCCTCTGAAGCAGAGCCCTTTGTCTCCTCAGGGTCCCACGGGCCCCTGCTGCCCTTGCCGAGCCGCTACCGCATGGGATCTCGGGACACGCCGGAGCTGGTGGCTTACCCCTTGCCCCAGGCATCCTCCTCTTACATGCATGGGGGAAACCCTTCTGGCTCAGTTGTCATGGTCAGTGGGCTGCATCAACTAAAGATGAACTGCTCCAGGGTCTTCAACCTCTTCTGCTTGTATGGCAACATTGAGAAGGTAAGGCAGCGTTTCGCAGGCGCTTGGGAACTGCTCCCGCAACGGTCCTGGGTTTGGGGGATGGGCTCTCAAATCCTGCCTCCTGGTTTGTAGTCAGCAAGGCCAAGGGCAGGGTCCTGCACTTTGGCCACAGCAACCTCATGCAGTGCTACAGACTGAGGGGTGAGTGGCTGGAGAGCAGCTTGGCAGAGTGGGACCTGGCAGTGCCGGGTGGCAGCAGCTGGACACGAGCCAGCAGTGTGCCCAGCCGAGGGCATCCTGGCCTGGATCAGGAACAGTGTGGCCAGCAGCACTAGGGATGGAATTCTGCCCTGTGCTCAGCACTGGGGAGGCCTCATCTAGAATGCTGTCTGCAGGTCTGGGCCCCTCACTTCAGGAAGGATCTTGAGGTGCTGGAGCAGCTCCAGAGGAGAGCAACAAGACTGGGGAGGGGGCTGGAGGGAAAGGCTGATGAGGAGAGGCTGAGGGAGCTGGAGGAGAGGGGACTCAGGGGGGGACCTTATCACACTCTACAACTACCTGAAGGGAAGTTGTAGTCAGGTGGGGGTCAGACTCTTCTCCCAGGCAACTTGTGACAGAACAAGAGGGCATGACCTGAAGCTGTGCCAGGGGAGGGTTAGGTTGGAGGTTAGGAAGCACTTCCTCAGGGAAAGGGCAATCAGACAGTGGGATGCCCAGGGAGGTGTTGGTGTTGCCATCCCTGGAGGTCTTTAAGCAAAGCTTGGATGTGGCACTTGGTGGCTTGGTTTAGCTGCTGTGGTGGTGGCTCATAGGCTGGACTGGATGATCTGAGAGGTCTTTTCCAGTCTCAAATAATTCTGTGACCAACCTCTTGGTTGGCTCGGCTGAGGCAATGGAGATTTTTATCTATCTATCTATCTATCTATTTATTTATTTATTTTCCTCCCCCCCTTCCCTGTCTCAGGTGAAATTTATGAAGACTATCCCAGGCACAGCACTGGTTGAAATGGGTGATGAGTATGCTGTGGAAAGGGCTGTCACACACCTCAACAATGTCAAGCTCTTTGGGAAGAGGCTTAATGTCTGGTAAATGTGCTTGGGCAGAGGAGGAGTCTGCCAGGGGGCAGAGGGAAGGAGGTGGCAAATGGGCAGCATCCCCTTCTTGTTAGCTTGCTGGGGAGTGAGGATGTCCGATTGCCAGATGGTGATTCCTTCATCCCTTGTTACTGATTCCTTCATCCCTTGTTACTGATTCCTTCATCCCTTGTTACTGATTCCTTCATCCCTGCTTCTTGATTCCTTCATCCTTAGTTACTTATTTATTCCTTTGTTCCTATTTTAGTTCTTTATTCCTGTTTATTCCCATGTATTTATTCCTCTATTCCTGTTTATTTACTCCTTTATGCCTCTTTAGTTATTCCTCTATTCCTATTTAGTTATTCCTCTATTCCTATTTAGTTATTCCTCTATTCCTATTTACTCCTTTATTCCTATTTAGTTATTCCTTTATTCCTATTTAGTTACTCCTTTATCCCTATGTAGTTGCTCCTTTTTTGCTATTTAGTTACTCCTTTTTTGCTATTTAGTTACTCCTTTATTCCTATTTAGTTACTCCTTTATTCCTATTTATTCCTATATGCCTATTTATTTATCCCTTTATTCCTAGTTATTTGTTCCTTTATTCCTGCTTATTGCTACTTGTTTATTCCTTTATTTTTATTTATCCCTTTATTCCTACTATTTATTCCATTCTTATTTATTTATCCCTTTATTCCTATTATTTATTCCTTTATTCTTGTTTATCTCTTTATCCCTATTTATTTATTCCTGTTTATTCCTATTTATTTATTCCTTTATTCTTATTTATCTCTTTATTCCTATTTGTTCATTCCTCTATTCCTATTTATTTATCTATTCATTTATTCTTATTTATTTATCTCTTTATTCCTATTTATTCCTCTATCCCTATTTATTTATTTATTCCTTTGTTCTTATTTACTTATCCTTTATTCCTATTTATTTATTCCTTTAGTCTTATTTATCTCTTTACTCCTATCATTTATCCCTTTATCCCTATTTATTTATTCCTTTATCCCTATTTATTCCTGTTTATTCTTATTTGTTTATTCCTTTATTCTTACTTACTTATCCTTGTATTCCTATTTATTTATCCCTTTGTGACTATTATTTATTCCTTTATTCTTATTTATTTATCCCTTTATTCTTATTTACCCCTTTATTCTTACTTTTTTCCTCCTTTATCCTTACTTCTTTCCCCCTTTATTCTTATTTATTTCCCCCTTTATTCTTACTTCTTTCCCCCTTTATTCGTATTTATTTAGTCTTTTATTCTTACTTCTTTCCCCCTTTATTCTGACTTCTTTCCCCCTTTATTCTGACTTCTCTCCCCCTTTATTCCTATTTATTCATTCCCTTATTCCTATTTGGAATTGTATTCCCTATCAATTTCTCATTCCAGTGCTATATAAGAAACCTTCATTCATCAACCCACTAAATACAGGCATTCCATGGACTGGCTGTTAAGAAACTGTATTCCCTGATGGATCTTACCCATCCTTCCTGCTTTTTTGAAGGAAGGAAGGAAGGTGGGGGGGGAGGGTGTGTGTCAAATCCAGGGAATCTTTTTCTCCTCCTCTTTCAAACTGTAGAGAAACATCAACTCTGCCCTCCTTAGGAGACACCAACCTGCATGTGAAGCTTTCTCTCTCTCTGTTTGTAACCATATCTCCCCAACACGTGTCCTTCAAATCCCAGTGTCTCCAAGCAGCACTCAGTGGTCCCAAGCCAGATCTTTGAGCTGGAGGATGGGACGAGTAGCTACAAGGACTTTGCCATGAGTAAGAACAATCGCTTCACCAGCGCGGGCCAGGCCTCCAAGAACATCATCCAACCTCCTTCCTGCGTCCTGCACTACTACAACGTCCCCCTCTGTGTCACTGAAGAGACATTTGTCAAGGTAGGGCTGGGAAAGGGGCTCTGCACACAGGGATCAGAGTGCTGTAGGGCTTGGAAGGCACCTCGGGAGGTTCTTCCAGTCCAGCCCCACCCTGCCAGAGCAGGAGCACAGAATCCAGCACAGGGCACACAGGAACACATCCAGACAGGGCTGGGAAGGCTCCAGAGAAGGAGACTCCACAACCTCTCTGGGCAGCCTGCTCCAGGCCTCTGGGACCCTCCCAGGGAAGAAGTTCCTCCTCCTGTTGAGGTGGAACCTCCTGTGCTGCAGTTTCCATCCATTGTCCCTTGTCCTGTCCCAGGGTGCAACTGAGCAGAGCCTGTCCCTGTCCCCTCCCTCCTGACCCCCAGCCCTCAGCTATTGATAGACATTGATCAGATCCCTCTCAGCCTTCTGCTCTCCACATTAAACACCCCCAGGGCTCTCAGCCTCTCCTCCCCAGGCAGTACTTCAATCTCTTCATCATCCTCATAGTCCTCCCTTGCACTCTCTCAAGTAGATCCCTGTCCCTCCTGAACTGGGGAGCCCAAGAGGGACAGGGATCTACTCAAGAGAGTCCAACAAAGGGCTATGAGGATGCTGAAGGGACTGGAGCAAGTGCCCTGTGAGATCACTTACAGGGTTCATTGGAGTCAGGAATTAAATTCTCCTCCCAAAGCTTTGCACCATCTTTGTGTAAGTAAGGTGAATGTTATGGCAGAAAAGGGTTTTTGAGGTGATTCAGCCTCATTGTTCAGAGTGACAGATTGCACTGGGTAGGGAGGGAGCCTCCCAGGGCATCTTGCCCAACCCCCCTGCACTCAGCAGGGACACCTCCAGCTAGAGCAGGCTGCACAGGGACACAGCCAGGCTGAGCTTGGATGGCTCCAGGGATGGGAGCCAGTAAAGAAAGTTCCTCCTCATGTTAAAGTGGAACCTCCTGTGCTGCAGTTTCCATCCATTGCCCCTTGTCCTGTCACAGGGCACAGTGAGCAGAGGCTATCATAGAATCAGTCAGGGTTGGAAGGGACCACAAGGATCATCCAGTTCCAACCCCCCTGCCATGGGCAGGGACACCTCACACAGGATCAGGCTGGCCAGAGCCTCATCCAGCCTGGCCTTAAACACCTCCAGGGATGGGGCCTCAACCACCTCCCTGCACAACCCATTCCAGGCTCTCAGCACTCTCATGGGGAAGAACTTCTTCCTCATGTGCAGCCTGAATCTCCCCACTTCCAGCTTTGCTCCATTCCCCCTAGTCCTGTCCCTGTCCCTTCCTTCCTGATCCCAGCCCTCAGATATTGATAGACATTGATCAGGTCCCCTCTCAGCCTTCTCTTGTCCTCGTTTGCAACTTGGAAAGAGGAGGACAGCAGAGGAGCTGCTTTTTGAAATACCACTGGAGCCTCCCTGCTGGGTTTTCACAACTCCACATTTATTTCACAGTTTCCACATTTATCTTCTTTTGAATTATTCCTTTCATGTGAGAGCTTACAAATAAAGTGGGGTTTGGTTTGATGTGGGTTTGTTTTTTTGTGGGGTTTTTTTTTCATAGAGGAAGAGGAAAATAAAGTTCAAAACACTCAAACAAAGCCTTGAGGAGGAATTATTTGAAGCTGAGGGAGAGTAGGTTCAGACTTGACCTTAGGAAGTAGCTCTTCAGTACAAGTGTGGTGAGACTCTGCTGCCCTGAGAGGTTCCAGGTGAACAGAAGGGAAAACTTTGTCACTGTGAGGGTGACCTGGAGGCCTGGAGCAGGCTGTCCAGAGAGGTTGTGGAGTCTCCTTCTCTGGAGCCTTTCCAACCCCACCTGGATGTGTTGGGCCTCTCACTTCAGGAAGGATCTTGAGGTGCTGGAGCAGGTCCAGAGGAGAGTGACCAGACTGGGGAGGGGGCTGGAGGGAAAGGCTGATGAGGAGAGGCTGAGGGAGCCAGGAGTCTTCAGCCTGCAGAAGAGGAGACTCAGAGGGGACTTTATCACTCTCTACAACTACCTGAAGGGAAGTTGTAGTCAGGTGGGGGTCAGGCTCTGCTCCCAGGCCACTTGTGGCAGGACAAGCTGCACTAGGGGAGGGTTAGGTTGGAGGTTAGGAAGCACTTCCTCAGGGAAAGGACAATCAGGCACTGGGATGGACTGCCCAGGGAGGTGGTGGAATCACCATCCCTGGGGGTCTTGAAGCAAAGCTTGGATGTGGCACTTGGTGGCTTGGTTTAGCTGCTGTGGTGGTGTTGGCTCATAGGCTGGACTGGATGATCTGAGAGGTCTTTTCCAGCCTCAATTCTGTGATTCTGTGTGACCCTGTTCTGGCACAGGAGGCTTGGACTGGATCCTCTAAATCAGAACTACAAATCTAACCCTACTTTAGGAAGAATGTTTTGCCATACCCTCCTGGCAGCTCTCCTGAAGAGTCACTCTTTGGCTTTTATTTTGGGGGTGGGGTGGGGGGGTTGGGGTGTGTTTTTCCATGTGTCTCTTCCAGGAAGCTGGGAATTCTTGCTGCTGTGTTTCTTATCTGCATTTTTTCCCCTCTGTGTTGTGTTTTCTCTTGGTGACAGCTGTGTGAGGATCATGAAGTCCTGGGCTTCATTAAATACAAAGTGTTTGACCCAAAACGTAAGTGAGCTGGGACCTGGGGGTGCTGAGGGGCTGGGGGGAGCATTTCCTTTTTTTTCCCCCCACCCCCAGTTAAAAGGAAGTTGTAGTCAGGTGGGGGTCAGGCTCTTCTCCCAGGCAACTTTGTGACAGGCCAGGAGGGCATGAACCAAGCTGCACCAGGGGAGGGTTAGGCTGGAGGTTAGGAAGCACTTCCTCAGGGAAATGGGAAGCAGACACTGGGATGGACTGCCCAGGGAGGTGGTGGAGTCACCATCCCTGGAGGTGTTTAAGGAAAGCTTGGAGGTGGCACTTGGTGGCTTGGGTTAGTTGATGTGGTGGTGTTGGGTCTGAGGCTGGACTGATGATCTGAGAGGTCTTTCCCAGCCTCAGGAATTCTGTGATTCTGTGTGACCCTGCTCTGGTACAAGGGGTTTAGACTGGATCCTCTAAAGCAGAGCTACAAATCCAACCAGCCCTGGAGGTCTTTAAGAAAAGCTTGGATGTGGTACTTGGTGGCTTGGGTTAGCTGATGTGGTGGGGGAGCTGCTGGAGGGGGTCCAGAGGAGGCCACCAAGAGGCTCAGAGGACTGGAGAGCCTCCCCTGTGGGGACAGGCTGGGAGAGAGAAGGCTTCAGGGAGACCTTAGAGCAGCCTTCCAGTACCTGAAGGGAGCTCCAGGAGAGCTGGGGAGGGACTTTTGGCAAGGGCTGGGAGTGCCAGGAGGAGAAGGAATGGATTGAAGCTTGAGGAGGGCAGATTGAGACTGGAGATGAGGGAGAAATCCTGTAGAGTGAAGGTGATGAGGTAAGAGCAGCAGTCAGGAGGTGTTGCTGATCCTCTCCTTCCCTCTTTGATGTCTCTCTTGGACAGCTTCTGCCAAAACACTGTCTGGGCTGCTGGAGTGGGAATGTAAGACAGATGCAGTGGAAGCTCTCACTGTACTTAATCACTACCAGATAAGGGTCCCAAGTAAGTCAATTTTCCTTCTTTTCCTGCTGTACCTCTCTTCTTTTTTCTCTTCTTTTCTTGGCACTGTCTTTAATCCCTACTTTAGGTCACATTTCATTGCTACCTAAATGGCAGAATTCTTAGGGTTTTTTTGACTCAACCTAGAGAACCACAGAATGGGTCAGGTTGGAAGAGATCTGAGAGATCATCTACTCCAACCTCCCCCCCTGCCATGGGGCAGGGATTACATCTCAGCTGGATTTGGTTGCTCAGAAATTTAAGGACTGAAGACATGCTCTGCAACTCTGAAGTTATGGAAAGATGAAGTCTCTGGAGGCAGAGCACTGTGTCCAGGTCTGGGGCTCCCAGCACAAGAAGGAATGGGTCCAGAGGTGGCCACCATGATGATCAGAGGTCTGGAGAACCTCCCCTGAGGGGACAGGCTGGAGGAGTTGGGGCTGTTCAGCCTGGAGAAGAGAAGGCTCCAGAGAGACCTTAGAGCAGCCTGCCAGGACCTGAAGGGGCTCCAGGAGAGCTGGGGAGGGACTTTGGACAAGGGCTGGGAGTGACAGGAGGAGAGGGAATGGATTGAAGCTTGAGGAGGGCAGATTGAGACTCTCTGCCCCTCTGTCTGACTCTCTGCCCCTCTCTCTGACTCTCAGTCCCTCTCTCTGACTCTCTGCCCCTCTCTCTGACTCTCTGTCCCTCTCTCTGACTCTCTGTCCCCCTCTCTCTGACTCTCTGTCCCTCTCTCTGACTCTCTGTCCCTCTCTCTGACTCTCTGTCCCCCTCTCTGACTCTCTGTCCCTCTCTCTGACTCTCTGTCCCCCTCTCTCTGACTCTCTGTCCCCCTCTCTCTGACTCTCTGTCCCTCTCTCTGACTCTCTGTCCCTCTCTCTGACTCTCTGTCCCTCTCTCTGACTCTCTGCCCCTCTGTCTGACTCTCTGCCCCTCTCTCTGACTCTCTGTCCCTCTCTCTGACTCTCTGTCCCCCTCTCTCTGACTCTCTGTCCCTCTCTCTGACTCTCTGTCCCCCTCTCTGACTCTCTGCCCCTCTCTCTGACTCTCTGTCCCTCTCTCTGACTCTCTGTCCCCCTCTCTCTGACTCTCTGTCCCCCTCTCTCTGACTCTCTGTCCCCCTCTCTGACTCTCTGCCCCTCTCTCTGACTCTCTGCCCCTCTCTCTGACTCTCTGTCCCTCTCTCTGACTCTCTGTCCCTCTCTCTGACTCTCTGCCCCTCTGTCTGACTCTCTGCCCCTCTCTCTGACTCTCTGTCCCTCTCTCTGACTCTCTGTCCCCCTCTCTCTGACTCTCTGTCCCTCTCTCTGACTCTCTGTCCCTCTCTCTGACTCTCTGTCCCCCTCTCTCTGACTCTCTGTCCCTCTCTCTGACTCTCTGTCCCCCTCTCTGACTCTCTGTCCCTCTCTCTGACTCTCTGTCCCCCTCTCTCTGACTCTCTGTCCCCTCTCTCTGACTCTCTGTCCCTCTCTCTGACTCTCTGTCCCTCTCTCTGACTCTCTGCCCCTCTCTCTGACTCTCTGTCCCTCTCTCTGACTCTCTGTCCCTCTGTCTGACTCTCTGCCCCTCTCTCTGACTCTCTGTCCCTCTCTCTGACTCTCTGTCCCCCTCTCTCTGACTCTCTGTCCCTCTCTCTGACTCTCTGTCCCTCTCTCTGACTCTCTGTCCCCTCTCTCTGACTCTCTGTCCCTCTCTCTGACTCTCTGTCCCCCTCTCTCTGACTCTCTGTCCCCCTCTCTCTGACTCTCTGTCCCTCTCTCTGACTCTCTGCCCCTCTCTCTGACTCTCTGTCCCTCTCTCTGACTCTCTGTCCCCCTCTCTCTGACTCTCTGTCCCTCTCTCTGACTCTCTGTCCCTCTCTCTGACTCTCTGTCCCCCTCTCTCTGACTCTCTGCCCCTCTCTCTGACTCTCTGTCCCTCTCTCTGACTCTCTGTCCCCCTCTCTCTGACTCTCTGTCCCTCTCTCTGACTCTCTGTCCCCCTCTCTCTGACTCTGTCCCCCTCTCTCTGACTCTCTGTCCCTCTCTCTGACTCTCTGTCCCCCTCTCTCTGACTCTCTGTCCCTCTCTCTGACTCTCTGTCCCCCTCTCTCTGACTCTCTGTCCCCCTCTCTCTGACTCTCTGTCCCTCTCTCTGACTCTCTGTCCCCCTCTCTCTGACTCTCTGTCCCTCTCTCTGACTCTCTGTCCCTCTCTCTGACTCTCTGTCCCTCTCTCTGACTCTCTGTCCCCCTCTCTCTGACTCTGTCCCTCTCTCTGACTCTCTGTCCCTCTCTCTGACTCTCTGTCCCCCTCTCTCTGACTCTCTGTCCCCCTCTCTCTGACTCTCTGTCCCTCTCTCTGACTCTCTGTCCCCCTCTCTCTGACTCTCTGCCCCTCTCTCTGACTCTCTGTCCCCCTCTCTCTGACTCTGTCCCCCTCTCTCTGACTCTGTCCCCCTCTCTCTGACTCTCTGTCCCTCTCTCTGACTCTCTGTCCCTCTCTCTGACTCTGTCCCCCTCTCTCTGACTCTCTGCCCCTCTCTCTGACTCTCTGCTCCCCTCTCTGCCCCTGTGATTCTCTGACCCTGTGTTGTGTTTTCTCCTGGCAGATGGCTCCAACCCTTACACCTTGAAGCTTTGCTTCTCTACCTCCTCCCATTTATAGAGAAGAGGACAGCATGGTCAGAGCCACAGTCACCTGGATCTGCAAGCCTCCCAACTGCTCTCTGCTCACCCAGCTCCACCAGTGGTTGTGCTGATGTTGCCTTGTTTCCACTCACTTCTAACCTCTTTGCTCTTGTTTTATAATAAATGGATGTTCCTTCAGAAATACAACCAGAAAAACCTCAGAGTTTTATTTTTCATTCCCCTTCCCCCCTTTGTTTTGTTTTGTTTTGTTTTTTTTTGCCTGAGAGAAGGTTTGTTGTGAGCTGGCTCCAACCTTGGGGTTTTCTCAGTGTAGTCTCTTCAGATGGTTCAAGAAGCAGCAGGAGTAGAAACAAGACAGACAGAGGAGAATTATATTTGCAGTGGCAATGATGGTGAAGGGTAAGGAAGTGTTTTACCACTTAGAGGCTTTCATGGGCAGGTAGGGGAGTGGCTGTGTGGGAACCTGAGCTGCAGCGCTTGGAGTTTGTTTCTTTGCAGCCCTGTTAAGCAGTGAAATGTTACAACAAGCCTGTCCATGTTGATGCTGTGAGTTCAGACTGATTTAAAGTCATTTTGGGGCACTTTTTAGTGCTCTGGGTTGATTTAAAACCCAACCAGAAGCAACTCCTCTCCAGCTGCATCACCATGATGCCATCCCCCATCTTAGGAGCCCTTGAAGAGGACAACTGCAGGGCTGTACCAATGTGCTCCTCCTCATTTCCCAGCATGGAAACTTCAGGCTGTGGTGATCCACACATCCTCTTGCATTTTGTTTTCTTGTGGAGAGCAGTGGTTGTGGCATACTGAAATGCTAAAGCTTTTATCAGATGCTTTCATCAGGTTGCACAGACCCAGTTTTGTAGCAGGCCTGACTTGGTGTCTGGTTCAGGCAGAGCTAACAGAGGATGTGCTGAAGCCTGTCCATGTTGATGCTGTGAGTCCAGACTGATTTAAAGTCATTTAGGGCCCTTTTTAGTGCTCTGGGTTGATGTAAAACCCAACCAGAAGCAACTCTTCTCCAGCTGCATCACCATGATGCAGCTGCTATCTTAGGAGTCCTGAAACAGGACAACTGCAAGGCTGTCCCAATGGGCTCCTCCTCATTTCCCAGCATGGAAACTTCAGCCTGTGGTGTTCCACACATAGAATAGAGTCATAGAATCAGTCAGGGTTGGAAGGGACCTCAAGACTCAGCCAGTTCCAACCCCCCTGCCATGGGCAGGGACACCTCACACAGGATCAGGCTGGCCAGAGCCTCATCCAGCCTGGCTGCAAACACCTCCAGGGATGGCGCCTCAACCACCTCCCTGGACAACCCATTCCAGGCTCTCAGCACTCTCACGGGGAACAACTTCTTCCTCACATCCAATCTCAATCTCCCCACTTCTAATTTTGCTCCATTCCCCCCACTCCTATCACTCCCTGACACCCTCAAAAGTCCCTCCCCAGCTTTCTTGGAGCCCCCTTCAGATCCTGGAAGGCCACCAGAAGGTCTCCTGGGAGCCTTCTCCTCTCCAGCCTGCACAACCCCAACTCTCTCAGGCTGTCTCCAGAGCAGAGCAGCTCCAGCCCTCTGCTCATCCTCATGGCCCTTCCCTGGACACCTTCCAGCCCCTCCAGAGCCTTCCTGGAACAGAGGCTCCAGAACTGGACCCAGAGCTCCCATCACAGGGTCTCAGAATGGCAGAGGTTGGAAGGGACCCCTAGAGATCAGCTAGTCCAACCTCACTGCCCAAGGCAGGGTCACCTGGAGAAGTTCACATAGGAACCCATCCAGGCAGGGTTGGAAGATTCCTTCCTCCAAGGATTGTCATTCCCACAGGGTGTGGAGGATCTAACTGCAGCCAGCTTGCTTGTGCCATGCTTTGGCCTTGCCCCTCTAAAGGAAGCAGCCTCAGTCCCTTCCCTTGTGTTCAGAAGGTTTTGGGGATCCCTCCTGTGCCAAGCCTTTGTGTGGTGGCATCTCACAGCCAGCTCTCTGGGCTGGAGCCAGGCATTCATTCCCACAGGGTCTCTTCTTCTTGCAGCTGCTGATGTGAGGCCTTGGTTTCTGGCATGATTCATTTCACTTTGTCCTTCCTCTGCTGCTCCTGAAGCAGCTGCAGCCTGAGCAGGTCTTGGTGCAGAGAGGAAGGAGTGCCCCTGCAGTTCATGTGCCAGGGAGCCAGCAGCTGCTTAAAGAGGCAGGAGAATGAAGCTTCTTTCCCAAAGCATCTGGGGTGCTGGCAGCAGGGGTGAGAGCAAACCCCTGAGCTGGGCTCTGTAGCATGGAGGATGGCTGAGGCTGGCAGCTGCTGCAGCACACAGGGTGGAATTAGAGTCACAGACAGAGGCCATGACCTGGGGGTTGGTTTCTCTTGCCACCATAGAATCACAGAATTGTCAGGGCTGGAAGGGACCTCAAGGCTCAGCCAGTTCCAACCCCCCTGCCATGGCCAGGGACACCTCACACTACAGCAGGTTGCTCACAGCCACATCCAGCCTGGCTGTAAAAACCTCCAGGGATGAGGCTTCCACCACCTCCCTGGGCAACCTCTGCCAGGCTCTCACCACCCTCAGGGGGAACAACTTCTTCCTAACATTCAATCTCAATCTCCCCACTTCTACTTTTGCTCCATCCCCCCAGTCCTATCACTCCCTGACACCCTCAAAAGTCCCTCCCCAGCTTTCTTGGAGCCCCCTTCAGATCCTGGAAGGCCACAGGAAGGTCTCCTGGGAGCCTTCTCCTCTCCAGCCTGCACAACCCCAACTCTCTCAGGCTGTCTCCAGAGCAGAGCAGCTCCAGCCCTCTGCTCATCCTCATGGCCCTTCTCTGGACACCTTCCAGCCCCTCCAGATCCTTCCTGGAACAGAGGCTCCAGAACTGGACCCAGAGCTCCAGGTGGGGTCTGAGCAGAGTGGAGCAGAGGGGGAGAATCCCCTCCCTGGCCCTGCTGGCCACACTTCTCTTGCTGCAGCCCAGGCTCTGCTTGGCTCTCTGGGCTGCAAGTGCTCACTGCTGGCTCCTGCTGTTGAGCCTGGAGAGGAGAAGGCTGCAGGGAGAGCTCAGAGCTGCATTTCAATGTCTGCAGGGGAGCTGCAGGCAGGCTGGGGAGGGACTGTTGAGAAGGGCTTGGAGTGCTAGGCCCAGGGGCAGGGCTTTGAAAGTGGAGCAGGGCAGCTTGAGGTTGGAGCTGAGGAGGAAGTTGTGCCCAAGGAGAGTGGTGAGACACTGGCACAGGCTGCCCAGGGCTGTGCTTGAGGCCCCAGCCCTGGAGCCATCCAAGCTCAGCCTGGCTGTGTCCCTGTGCAGCCTGCTCTAGCTGGAGGGGTCCCTGCTGAGTGCAGGGGGTTGGGCAAGATGCCCTTGGAGGCTCCCTCCCAACCCAGTGCCATCTGAATCTGAGGGTGAGGAGGTGAAGAGGTGATGGCAGTGAGGGGCAGAGCAGGCAGGGGCAGGACTGGCAGGGGCAGGGCAGACAGGGGCAGGGCAGGCAGGGGCAGGACTGGCAGGGGCAGGACTGGCAGGGGCAGGACTGGCAGGGGCAGGGCAGGCAGGGGCAGGGCAGGCAGGGGCAGGACTGGCAGGGGCAGGACTGGCAGGGGCAGGGCAGGCAGGGGCAGGGCAATTCCTGCCACAGAGGCATTTTTCTCCTCCTTCCCTGCAGGCCTTTCAGAACAGGCTGGTGCCTCTTGGCCTCTCCTGCTGCTGTGGGTGCCTGTGGCTCTGCCTGTCCCCAGATGCTAGCACTGAGGAGGATGCAATCCTGGCTTTAGCTGCTGTCTAGTCCCCAGGTGCCTGGGTGCTAGGCTCAGCCCAGCTGCTGCAGCCCTGGCCTGGCCTCTTTGTCTGAAGCAGAAGGAGCTGAGGAGAAGGCAGAGGCACGACTGAGGCTGCAGGTTCAGGGGCAAGCTCCTGTCAGGCTCCTGCAGAATCTCAACCAATTTGCCTCTCTGTCCCCAGCCCCCTGAGCAGCTGAAGTGCTTCCTGGCACCTGCTCCTCAGCTTCTTTGTGCTGTCAGCTGGAGCAGGAAACTGACTCAGCAGCAGGTATAAATTCCTCCTTATTTCTCACCTGCTGATTTTTTCTGCCTGCAACTCTTCCCTTCCCTCTGCCCAGTGGTGAGCTGAGCTGGCAGGGAGGAAGCTGCCATGGGGAGGGGGGCGTCTGTCCCAGCTGGCAGCCAAGGTGGGGCCACAGCTTGCCAGGGTGAAGGGTGAGAGGCTGAAGCTGTCTCTGTGCTGCTGTGGCACTGAAGGCCAGCAAGGAGCATTCCCAGCTGTCCCCTGGCAGCAGTGCAGCATCCCCTGGCCCCCAAGGGCTCTGCCCTCCACTGGCTCCTCAGGACCCAGCCACTCAACTGCTGCTAGACCCCAGAGGCAGCGTGGCAGGAGCCCAGGAGATCTGTTGGAGCTGGCTTGCCCTCCCCAAGGCCAACTCCTCCATTTTCACCTTGCTGGCACAGATCATTCTGCCAAGGAGAGGTGAGTGTGGAGCTCTGCTTAGATGGGCACAGCCTCACAGACTGCACTGGGCTGGGAGGGAGCCTCCAAGGGCACCTTGTGCCACCTCCCTGCACTCAGCAGGGACACCTCCAGGAGCTCCTCCTGGGGGGGCTGGGCTGCAGCAGTGGCTGCTGGTGGGGTGGCACTCCCTGGCAGAGCTGTTTGCCTGCCTGCAGCTGAGCAGGGCTGGCCTAGGGCTGCTCTGCAGAGGGGGTGGGAGTGGGGGTTGGGTTGCACAGGGAGACTGCTGTAAGGTGGGCACTGCATGGAGCCCCTTTGTGGGCACAGTTCCAGACTGAAGGAAGCAAGGTCAGCCACACAGGCTCCTTGAGCTCTGAAGAAAGCAGATGTGAGTGGGATGTGGGATGCACAGGCAGCACTAAATGGAGCTGAGCTTTATCCCTGAGTGTCCATCCCACTGCTCTTGGGGCAAGATGAAGTTTCTCCTGGAAGGAGCTGCAAAGCAAAGTGTGAGCAGGTCAGCAGTGGCGTCCCCCAGGGCTGGCTGCTGGGCTCAGCTCTGTTTAATGTCTTCAGCACTGCTCTAGAGGAGGGCATCCAGGCAGCCTCAGTCAGCTTGCAGGTGGCACTGAGCTGGGAGGCAGTGTGGAGCTGCTGGAGGGCAGGAAGGCTCTGCAGAGGGACCTGCACAGGCTGCAGCCATGGGATGAGGCCAGTGGGATGGGAGCCAACAAGGCCAAGGGCTGGGTCCTGCTCTTGGGCCACAACAACCCCAGGAAGGCTGCAGGCTTGGGGCAGAGGGGCTGGAAAGTGCCCAGTGGAAAAGGATCTGGGGGTGTTGGTGAGCAGCTGGCTGGAGATGAGCCAGGGGGTGCCCAGGTGGGCAAGGAGGCCACCAGCAGCCTGGCCTGGAGCAGCAATGGTGTGGGCAGCAATGGTGTTGCCTCAGGGGAGGTTCAGGTTGGAGATGAGAAGAAACTTTTTGACTGAAAAGGTTCTCAAAGCCTGGCAGAGGCTGCCCAGGGAGGTGGTTGAATGCCCATCCCTGGAGGTGTTTGAAAGAGGCAGAGCTGTGGTGCTGAGGGCCATGGCTGAGCCCCAGCCTGGGCAGAGTTAGAGGCTGGTTGGACCTGATGATCTCAGAACCACTTCAGTGAGAAAAGACCTTTCCCACCTTTAAGTCCCTTGGGGATGCACCAGGAGGCCACTTTCAGGCTGGCAGTGAGGGTGGTGCTTAACCTTCTCCTGGAGTGGCCATGGGGATCCTGCTGCCTTCTGGCTTCTCCATCTCTTGGCAGCTGAGCCCAAGCTGCTTCTCTTCAAGCCTCCTGAAACAGCAGCTGCAGGACCTGCCCATGAAATGCCTCTTCTGGCTCCTGCTGCCCTTCTGCCAGCCTTGCCTAGGCTGGCACCCCCCCGCCCCCCCAGCCTTGCCCACTTGCCCTTGGGGCTTCTTGCTGTACCAACTGCAGTCCAGGTGGCCACCTGGTGCCACAGAACCACCTGTGAGGAGTCACAGCCTTGTGGCTTCCTCCTGGGAGCAAATGGCCCTGGCTGGTGGTAGCTGGCACTCAGCAGGGGTCCTCCTGCCACAATCACAGCAGGGTAGGGGCTGGAGGGGACCTCCAGAGAGCATCCAGTCCAAGCCCCCCTGCCAGAGCAGGGCACCCAGGGCAGGGCACACAGGAGCACATCCAGGTGGGGTTGGAATATCTCCAGAGAGGGAGACTCCACAACCCCCCTGGGCAGCCTGCTCCAGGGCTCTGCCACCCTCACAGGGACAAAATCTCTCCTCCTGTTCCCATGGCACTTCCTATGCCTCAGCTTCCACCACTGCCCTTGTGCTGGCATTGGGCATCCCCCAGCAGAGCCTGGCTCCAGCCTCTGGGCACTCCCCCTGCACATCTTTAGCACCAGCAATGAGCTCACCCTCAGGCTCCTCCTCTCCCAGCTCCAGAGCCCTCAGCTCCCTCAGGCTCTCCCCATGAGGAAGATGTTCCACTGCCTGCAGCAGCTCTGGGGCTCTGTGCTGGACTCTCTCAAGCACTTCCCTGAGGTCCTTCTTGAGCTGAGGGGCCCAGACCTGGACACAATATTCCAGATGTGGCCTCAGCAGTGCAGAGCAGAGGGGCAGGAGAACCTCTCTGACCTACTGACCACAGCACTTCTGATCCCCCCCAGGCTGCCCTTGGCCTTCTTGGCCACCAGAGCACATTGCTGGCTCATGGTCACCTCCCATCCACCAGCACCCCCAGGGCCTTTTCCCCTTCCCTGCTCTCCAGCAGCTCAGTCCCCAACCTCTCCTGCTCCCTGGGGTTGTTCTTTCCCAGGTGCAGGAATCTCCCCTTGCCCTTGCTGAATTTCATTCCATGTCTCCCTGCCCAGCTCTCAGCCTGTCCAGGGCTCTCTGACTGGCAGCACAACCTCCTGTGTCACCACTGCTCCCAGCTTGGTGCCAGCAGCAAACTTGCTGGCAGTTGCCCTCTGTGCCCTCAGCCAGGTCATTGATGAATTGATTGAACAGAACTGGTCCCAGTCCTGACCCCAGAGGGACTCCACTGGACACAGGCAGAAAGTCAGGAGCCAGCTGGGGCTGGGAGCATAGGGCCAAGGAGAATTGGGAGCCACAGCTGGGCTCAGGTTGGCAGGGACCTCAGAGATTATCTTCTCCAACCTCCCTGCTGTGGGCTGGGAGCTCAGCTGGCCTTGGTTGCTCAAGGCAGCAGCCAAGAGGAGAGGAGAAGGGGTTGGGGGGGGGGGGGGGGGGGGGGGGGGGGGGCAGAAGGAAGAGGAGTGGCAGCATTCCCTGCAAGAGCTCCCCCTCATCCCACTGCCTGCCCCCAGTCCCACCAGCAGCAGGATTGTGTCCCAGAGGGCCACAGAAGCCACTGCCCCTCTGCCTCTGTCAGTGTCTCTGAGTGAGCAGACCAGGCTCTGGGTCCTGCTGGTGCTTCATGTTGGGATGCTAGGGCTTGGCAGGGACCTCCCAAGATAACAGAGTCACAGAATTGTCAGGGCTGGAAGGGAGCTCAAGGCTCAGCCAGTTCCAACCCCCCTGCCATGGCCAGGGACACCTCACACTCCAGCAGGTTGCTCACAGCCACATCCAGCCTGGCTGCAAAAACCTCCAGGGATGAGGCTGCCACCACCTCCCTGGGCAACCTCTGCCAGGCTCTCACCACCCTCATGGGGAACAACTTCTTCCTCACATCCAATCTGAATCTCCCCACTTCTAGTTTTGCTCCATCCCCTCAGTCCTACCCCTCCCTGGACACCCTCAAAAGTCCCTCCCCAGCTTTCTTGGAGCCCCCTTCAGATCCTGGAAGGCCACCAGAAGGTCTCTGGGAGCCTTCTCCTCTCCAGACTGAATACCCCCAGGTCTCCACTCCCAGCCCCTGCCAGAGCAGGACCATAGAATCCAGCACAGCTACCCCAGGAACACATCCAGATGGGGCTTTCAAAGCCTCCCAGGGAGCAGGGGCTGCTGGGGGTGGGGGAGCAGGGCAGGGGCACCAGGTCCTGATGTTTCTTCCCCTGGCCCAAGCTGGGGGCTCCCTGGTGCACAGAGAGCTGAGCAGAACCTGCCCTGCTGGCAGGGGACAGCAGGTGGCAGCAAGAAATGGAGAGCCCTTGGCACTCCAGTGGAGGTGCCAGGGGCTGCAGAGTGGCAGTGTGCAGCCCCTGGGGTAGGGCAGAGGAATGGCACAACAGAAACTCTGGTGGCCTCGGGGAGGCTGTGCCCTGCTTCAGGCTGGGGGAGAGCATGGGGAGGCCTCCTGGGGAGCAGCAGCAGGGATTGGTCAGGCAGAGGGATTCCCAGGGGCTTGGACTTCCCTCATTCACCAGGGTGGAGGCTCCAGCTTGTGGGGAGCAATGTGCAGGGGAGGGCCACAGGGATGAGCAGAGGGCTGGAGACAAGGGCAGGGATCTCAGCCCTGCCTGGCAGCACCTGGGCAGTGCCCAAGGTCAGGCAAGCTGTATGGACAATGCTGCAGGGGCAAGGGCTCCACTTCACCTGGACCAGCTGGCAGCAGAAGAGAGAAGTGAGGAGCAAGCCAGGTGCACAGAACTGCCTTGTGCTGGGAACACAGGGACCTGAACAGCAGGAACCTCAGGAGGGTCAATGAGGCAAGGTCCTGCACCTAGGGCAGGGCAAGGCTTGGTCCCAGTGCAGGCTGGGGGGATGAGATTGAGAGCAGCCCTGCAGAGAAGGACTTGGGGGTGCTGGGGGTGGGGGAGAAGCTGGACAGGAGCCAGCAATGGGCACTGGCAGCACAGAAGGCCAAGGGCAGCCTGGGCTGCAGCCAAAGCAGTGTGGGCAGAGCTGGAGAGAGAGGATCCTGCCCCTCTGCTCTGCTCTGGGGAGACCTCCCCTGCAGGGCTGTGTCCAGCTCTGGGGCCCCCAACACAAGAGAGACCTGGAGCTGCTGGAGAGGGTCCAGAGGAGGCCAGAGAGATGCTGAGAGGGCTGGAGAAGCTCTGCTGTGGGGACAGGCTGGGAGAGTTGGGGCTGTTGAGCCTGCAGAGGAGAAGGCTGCAGGGAGAGCTCAGAGCTGCATTTCAATGTCTGCAGGGGAGCTGCAGGCAGGCTGGGGAGGGACTGTTGAGAAGGGCTTGGAGTGCTAGGCCCAGGGGCAGGGCTTTGAAAGTGGAGCAGGGCAGCTTGAGGTTGGAGCTGAGGAGGAAGTTGTGCCCAAGGAGAGTGGTGAGACACTGGCACAGGCTGCCCAGGGATCTGGGGTTCAGGCTCATGTTTTACAGGTGGAGAAAGAGAAAAAGGCTTTGCTCAGGGTCTCAGCAGGAAAGTGGTGCAGGGGCAGAGGGGGGCAGCCCACTGCAGAGCTGCTCTGTTGCCTTCCCTCCTTGGCTTCAGTGGGGCTTGCTCTGCCTCTGCGTTCCTTCTGCCCTGGCTCTCTTTCTGATGCTGTGCTCTCTTTGCCAGGCTGGGGCTGGTGTGTGCCAAGGCTCAGGCCACAGCCACGGCACACAATCTCCATGGTGTGGAGCCCTGCTGGGGGCTTTGTAACTCTCAGCTCTGCCTTGGCAGTGCTGGGGAGTCTCTGCCAGGGGCTGACAGCTCCTCACCCTCTGTCTCCTCCATGGGGGGACCACAGGATGGAAGGGACCTCTGGAGATCTTCCAGTCCAAGCCCCCTGCCAGAGCAGGACCAGAGAGTCCAGCACAGGGCACACAGGAACACATCCAGACAGGGCTGGGAAGGCTCCAGAGAAGGAGACTCCACAACCTCTCTGGGCAGCCTGCTCCAGGCCTCTGGGACCCTCCCAGGGAAGAAGTTCCTCCTCCTGTTGAGGTGGAACCTCCTGTGCTGCAGTTTCCATCCATTGCCCCTTGGCCTATCCCAGAGCACAACTGAGCAGAGCCTGTCCCTGTCCCCTCCCTCCTGACCCCCAGCCCTCAGCTCTTGATAGACATTGATCAGATCCCTCTCAGCCTTCTCCTCTCCACACTAAACACCCCCAGGGCTCTCAGCCTCTCCTCCCCAGGCAGTGCTCCAGGCCCTTCAGCATCCTTGCAGCCCTCCCTTGCACTCTCTCCAGCAGATCCCTGTCCCTCCTGACCTGGGGAGCCCAGAGCTGGATGCAATATTCCAGGGGAGGTCTCAGCAGGGCAGAGGAGAGGGGGAGGAGAACCTCCCTGGCTCTGCTGGCCACACTCCTCTGAATGCAGCCCAGGCTCCCCTTGGCCTTCTTGGCCCCCAGGGCACATTGCTGCCCCAAGGGGGTTGCTCCATGTGCTGCCCCTGAGCTCTGGCTGGGCATAGGATTCCCCAGACTGTGCAGGGCAGCTGCCCAGGCAGCAACCACCACAGCATTTGTCCTGCTGGCCTGGGTGAGGCATGGGGCCTGAGCTTTCAGCTTGTTCTGTGCCAGGACATCTCCAACCCCTGTGACTCTGACAGCCTTCTCTGGGGGTGTGCCCAGCTGGGTGGGTGAGGGGAGAGCAGTGGATGTTGTCTGCCTGGACTTCAGCAAGGCTTTGGACACTGTCTCCTATCACAGCCTGACAGGGAAGCTCAGGAGGTGTGGGATAGAGGAGTGGAGATGAGGTGGGTTGAGAGGATGGGGCCAGGGTCCCTTCAGTGATAGGACAAGGGACAGTGGTCACAAACTAGAACCCAGGAGGTTCCACCTCAGCATGAGGAGAAACTTCTTTGGTGTGAGGCTGCTGGAGGTCTGGAGTAGGCTGTCCAGAAAGTCTCCCCTCCTCTGGAGGCTTCCCAGATCCACCTGGATGTGCTCCTGTGTCAGGCAGGAAGTTGGACTGGACCACTGATTGTATGGCTGGGTGAATGCCCCCTGCCAGGCAGTGTGCCAGGCAGTGTGCCAGGCTGTCCTCAGGGGTTAAAGTGCTGCTGGCTTAGGGTGAGCAAATGGCAAAAGCAGCTGTGAGCTCCTGCCCTCTGAGCAGGGTAAGAAGCCCTCCCTGGCAGCCAGCTGGAGGAGCAGCCTGCTGCAGATGGGACAAAGGATCCCTGGGCACCCTGACAGCTGCCTGGGCAGAGCTGGTCAATGCCCTGCCCCGTGGTGGGCATGTTGCCACCCCCAACCTCCAGCCTCTGGTGCTGGCAGCATGGCCCCAGGCTGCTTTCCTTGGGGCTGTCTGCCAGCTCTGCTTTGCTAGGGAGGCAAAGTGCAAAGGGATCTCTTGCATCATCACCCTGGAGGGGGTGAGGGCCAGGCAGGGGCTGGCCCTGCCCTGGGGGCACTGCAGAATCCTCTGGGTGCTGTAGCTCTGGCTTGCTAGAGGTGGAAGCAGGCATGGCTGGTGCAGTCTGGGCTTGATGGATGGCCCAGACAGTGGGTAAAGAACTGGCTTGATGGCAGTACCCAAAGAGTGGCTGGCAATGGCTCCATGGCCACGTGGAGGCCAGGGACAAGTGGAGTCCCTCAGGGATCAGTGCTGGGACCAGCCTTGTTCAACATCTTTGTTGGTGCCACAGACAGAGGCATTGAGTGCACCCTCAGCAGGTTTGGTGATGACACCAAGCTGTGTGGTGCAGCAGACAGGCTGGAGGGAAGGGATCCATCCAGAGGGACCTGGGCAGGCTGGAGGGAAGGGATCCATCCAGAGGGACCTGGGCAGGCTGGAGGGAAGGGATCCATCCAGAGGGACCTGGACAGGCTGGCGGGAAGGGATCCATCCAGAGGGACCTGGACAGGCTGGAGGGAAGGGATCCATCCAGAGGGACCTGGACAGGCTGGAGGGAAGGGATCCATCCAGAGGGACCTGGGCAGGCTGGAGGGAAGGGATCCCTCCAGAGGGACCTGGGCAGGCTGCAGAGCTGGGCCCATGACAACCTCCTGAGGTTCGACAAGGCCAAGGGCAAGGTCCTGCAGCTGGGTCAGGACAATCCCAAGCACAGATCCAGATTGGGCAGGGACTGGCTGGAGAGCAGCCCTGAAGAAAAGGCCTTGGGGGTGCTGGGGGAGGAGAAGCTCAGCAGGAGCCAGCAGTGAGCACCTGCAGCCCAGAGAGCCAAGCAGAGCCTGGGCTGCAGCAAGAGAAGTGTGGCCAGCAGGGCCAGGGAGGGGATTCTGCCCCTCTGCTCCACTCTGCTCAGACCACACCTGGAGCTCTGTGTCCAGTGCTGGAGCCTCTGTTCCAGGAAGGCTCTGGAGGGGCTGGAAGGTGTCCAGAGAAGGGCCATGAGGATGAGCAGAGGGCTGGAGCTGCTCTGCTCTGGAGACAGCCTGAGAGAGTTGGGGTTGTGCAGGCTGGAGAGGAGAAGGCTCCCAGGAGACCTTCTTGTGGCCTTCCAGGATCTGAAGGGGGCTCCAAGAAAGCTGGGGAGGGACTTTTGAGGGAGGGATAAGACTGGGGGGGATGGAGCAAAAGTAGAAGTGGGGAGATTGAGATTGGATGTTAGGAAGAAGTTGTTCCCCATGAGGGTGGTGAGAGCCTGGCAGAGGTTGCCCAGGGAGGTGGTGGAAGCCTCATCCCTGGAGGTTTTTGCAGCCAGGCTGGATGTGGCTGTGAGCAACCTGCTGGAGTGTGAGGTGTCCCTGCCCATGGCAGGGGGGTTGGAACTGGATGAGCCTGGAGGTCCCTTCCAACCCTGACAATTCTGTGATTCTGTGACTGTGGGAACCCCATCAACATCAACCTTGCTGCCTCTTGAGCAAGCATGGCAGCAGGGCTGGGGCTGGCAGGTTCCCTGTCACCATATTTTCCCCATATTTCTCTACCTCTGTCACCCAGAGAGGTTTTGGGGCACGAGAACCTCTGAATCAGACCAGCAGCAACCCAAAGGTGACAAGCACTGGCCTGGGTCCCATCCTCTGGGTGCTGCTGCAGCTTAGCTTCTCATTTCATTGTGATTGCTCATGGGCTGTGCTGAATGGATGGACACAAAGAGGCTTGGAGAAAGATTCAATGCTGCCTTCCTCCAGCAGGGTTCAGATTTTAATGAGAGTAGATGAACTATAATTGAATTAGATGAATTAAATGATGACATTAAATGGGGCTGGGGCTAAATTCACATGCTAACCCAGCCAGACTAAACAGCACCTTTTGCTTTGTGCCCTCAGCTTGGCCCAGGGGCCAGACTGGAAATGCAGACAGCAGAGCTGGTCTGGCCCTTCATGTCTAGACTCATCTCCAGACTTGGATTTGATGCCAGTGGTTGGATCCAGACAGTTTCCTCACTGTGTTAAGCATCATGCTCCAAGCCTGGTTGAGAGCAAAGCATAGCAGTCAGTCATCCCAGCCCTGGAGGTGGGAGAAGCTCAGGTTCCCATCTGCTTTGGGGTTTCCTGGAGGTGCTGCCATTGCTGGGTCTCATGACAGCCTCTGCTGACAGCTGTCATGGCCTTGGGGTACCCAAGCCCTTGGTGAGGCAGCCCATGGTGGTCCCAAGCTGCACAGGGTGGGCTGTGTCCCCGTGGTTAAATTGCATCCAAACACATCCTGCTTGGCTGTGTCCTAGTTTGGAGCCCCCAGCTGCCTGGGGAGTGGGCACTGGAGTGAGGGCAAGGAGGCTGGGAAGGGCCTGGAGAAGAAATCTGATGGAGAGAGACTGAAGGAGCTGGGGATGGGTAGTGTGAAAGAGAGGAGGCTGAGGGGAGACCTCCTGGCTCCCTCCAGCTGCCTGGAAGGAGGTTGTGGAGAGGTTGGTGCTGGTCTCTTCTCCCAGCTGATTAGTGACAGAACAAGAGGGAACAGCCTCAAGCTGCAGCAGGGCAGGGGCAGACTGCACAGGAGGAAGAATTGTTCCCATCAAGAGTGGTCAGGCACTGGGATGAGCTGCCCAGGGAGGTGGTGGAGTCCCCAAGCCTGGAGGTGTTTCAAGATGTGGTGCTTGGGGCTATGGTTTAGGGGTGACCTTTGTAGAGCAGGGTCAGAGGTTGGACTTGGTGCTCCTGAGGGGCTCTTCCAACCTGAATGCTTCTGTGATTGTGTGATTCAGGGCAAAAGGGCCAGAGAAGATCTTTTAGCCCTTCCCAAGGAGTAAAACCAAACTGCTCCACACTGGACTGGAAGCTCAAATTGAAATTCTCTTTACAAATACATACAAAAGGCATTCAGCTATCAGCAAGACCTTCACAGGTTAGGCTCAGCCCTTCACCTGCACCTACAGGCCAGGACCTTCCATCCCCCTCAGCCTCAGCAGGGCCAAGAGCAGCCCAACTGTGACCCCCAGCTAGGCTCAGAGGTGTAGCAGGAAGCTCACTGCCCCACACACCACAAAGGTAACAGCTCTGAGATGGAGAGGGGAGAGGGAGAGCCTGTGGCTGTGCCCTGCCTTGAAGAGAGAGGTGCAGGGAAACAGGATCACAGGTGGCAGCATCCTGGGACAAGCTGCACCTCCCCTTGGGACTCTCCAGCCTCTGGAGGACTTTTCTTGGTGGTTCTACTAATTTGATTGCCCTCAGCCTACACCAGGCTGAAGCAGCCTGACCCAGGAGCCTGTGGATGGCCCTGTGTTGGAGGGGGTTTGCCTTCCAGGAAAGGAGAAGGAAAGCTGCACCTCAGCTGGGTTGCCCAGGGAGGTGGTTTGAGGACTCATCCCTGGAGGTGTTTAAGGCCAGGCTGGATGAGGCTCTGGCCAGCCTGATCTAGTATGAGGTGTCCCTGCCCATGGCAGGGGGGTTGGAACTGGATGAGCCTTGAGGTCCCTTCCAACCCTGATTGATTCTCTGATTTTCTGATTCTGGAATGCTCTGGGAATTCACAGCAGAATCTCCCTTTTCATCACAGCTCCTCTCTAGCTGTCTAGGCCTCCATGGGAGGCAATAAATCTCCTGCCTCGTTGTGAGGACCTGTAAATCTTGCCCAGCAGAGCCAGAGTCCTGTGGCTGCAAAGGATACAAATGCTCTCTGCTGTGTAATTAGCATCCTTTGTACAGCCAGGGCAAGCAGACTCAGCCTCACAGCCAAGCAGGAGCCTGGTCTGCTACAGGGCTCAATCCCCTCCCCAGGAGAAAGGCTGCAGCACTTGACTCAAACCAGCAGCACACAGGGATGCTCTGCCCTGCTCTGCCCTGCTCTGTTCTTCTCTGCTTTTCTCTTCTCTGCTCTGCTCTGCTCTGCCCTGCTCTGTTCTGCCCTGCCCTGCTCTGCTCTGCCCTGCCCTGCCCTGCCCTGCCCTGCTCTGCTCTGCCCTGCCCTGCTCTGTTCTGCTCTGCCCTGCTCTGTTCTGCTCTGCCCTGCTCTGTTCTGCTCTGCCCTGCTCTGTTCTGCCCTGCTCTGCTCTGCCCTGCTCTGCTCTGCCCTGCTCTGCTCTGCCCTGCTCTGTTCTGCCCTGCTCTGTTCTGCCCTGCTCTGCCCTGCTCTGCCCTGCCCTGCTCTGTTCTGCTCTGCTCTGCTCTGCTCTGCCCTGCTCTGCCCTGCTCTGCCCTGCTCTGCTCTGCCCTGCTCTGCTCTGCCCTGCTCTGCCCTGCTCTGCCCTGCTCTGCCCTGCTCTGCCCTGCCCTGCTCTGCCCTGCCCTGCTCTGCCCTGCTCTGCCCTGCTCTGCTCTGTTCTGCCCTGCTCTGCTCTGCCCTGCTCTGCTCTGCCCTGCTCTGTTCTGCCCTGCTCTGCCCTGCTCTGCTCTGCCCTGCTCTGCTCTGCCCTGCTCTGCTCTGTTCTGCCCTGCTCTGCCCTGCTCTGCTCTGTTCTGCCCTGCTCTGCCCTGCCCTGCTCTGCCCTGCCCTGCTCTGCCCTGCTCTGCTCTGCTCTGCTCTGTTCTGCCCTGCTCTGCTCTGCCCTGCTCTGCTCTGCCCTGCTCTGCTCTGCTCTGCTCTGCTCTGCTCTGCCCTGCTCTGCTCTGCCCTGCTCTGCTCTGCTCTGTTCTGCTCTGTTCTGCCCTGCTCTGCCCTTCTCTGCTACATGGAGGAGGAGCTGGATGCAATCTGAGCCCTCTGTGCTCCAAACCTTCTCAGACCTTCTCCAAACCTTCTCAGACCTTCTCCAAACCTTGTCCAACCACCTCCAAACCTTCTCCAACCACCTCCAAACCTTCTCCAACCACCTCCAAACCTTCTCCAACCACCTAAAAACCTCCGACCTTCTCCAAACACCTCCAAACCTTCTCCCAACCACCTCCAAACCTTCCCAACCTCCCCAACCTTCCCAACCTCTCCAAAACTTCTCCGACGTTCTCCAAACACCTCCAAACTTTCCCCAACCTTCTCCAAACCTTCCCCAACCTTCTCCAAACCTTCCCCAACCTTTTCCAAACCTTCTCAAACCTTCTCCAACCACTTCCAAACCTTCTCCAACCACCTCCAAACCTTCTCCAACCACTTCCAAACCTTCTCCAACCACCTCGAACCTTCTCCAACCACCTCCAAACCTTCTCCAACCATCTCTAAACCTTCCCCAACCACCTCCAAACCTTCTCCAACCACCTTCAAACCTTCTCCAACGTTCTCCAACCACCTCCGAACCTTCCCCAACCTTCTCCAAACCTTCTCCAACCTTCTCCAAACATTTTCCAACCACTTCCAAACCTTCTCAAACCTTCTCCAACCACCTCCAAACCTTCTCCAACCTACTCCAACTGTGCTGGTTTGAGGCTAGCCAGAACATCTCTTGCCCCTAAAGGGACAAAAGAATGACACACGCAAACAGATTGGAGAGTGATGGAAAGTTTAAATGGAAAAGCAATTGGTGAAACTACAGAAAAACTACACAGCATAGTGGCAAAGAACATCCTAAAGCATACAGAGTCCCTTACATAGTACCCAGAGGCTTCCCAATCCTTCCATCTTCCCACCTGAGGGTCTACCCAATCCCTCAGGGCTCTTCCTTCCCCCCCTGTCCCCCAATGCTAGGCAAGTCTCAGGCTGGCCAGGTCTGAGACTGCCCCCCCCTCCATTCTCCTCCTGGCATTAGGCCTAGTCAGGCCTAAGAGGCCTGAGATACACCCCCGGCATTACCTGATAAGAGAGGACATCTCCCATGGGAGCAGAGAGGGAAGAAAGAGGAAGAGAATGACTCTGCAGATGGCTTTATAGGGTGCAGGATTTATGGGTAGAAATACGTCGTTTCCTGTGTCCACCCCTATGGGTGAGCACCCAGGACACCAGAGGTGTATCTCATGCAGCAGTGGCAGGGGGCACCCAGCCTAAACTGCTACACCAACACCCTCCAAACGTTCTCCAACCACCTCCAAACCTTCTCCAACTGACTCCAGCCATCTCCAACCACCTCCAAACCTTCTCCAACCACCTCCAAACCTTCTCCAACCACTTCCAAACCTTCTCCAACCACCTCCAAACCTTCTCCAACCACCTCCAAACCTTCTCCAACCACCTCCAAACCTTCTCCAACCATCTCCAAACCTTCTCCAACCACCTCCAAACTTTCTCCAACCACCTCCAAACCTTCTCCAACCACCTCCAAACCTTCTCCAACCACCTCCAAACCTTCTCCAACCACCTCCAAACCTTCTCCAACCACCTCCAAACCTTCTCCAACCACCTCCAAACCTTCTCCAACCACCTCCAAACCTTCTCCAACCACCTCCAAACCTTCTCCAACCGTCTGCAGCCATCCCAACCACCTCCAAACCTTCTCCAACCACCTCCAAACCTTCTCCAACCGTCTCCAACCTTCTCCAACCACCTCCAAACCTTCTCCAACAACCTCCAAACCTTCTCCAACCACCTCCAAACCATCATCAACCACTTCCAAACCTTCTCAAACCTTCTCCAAACCTTCTCCAACCACTTCCAAACCTTCTCCAACCACCTCCAAACCTTCTGAAACCACCTCCAAACCTTCTCAAACGTTCTCCAACCCCCTCGAAACCTTCTCCAACCTTCTCCAACCACCTCCAAACCTGCTCCAACCACATTCAAAACTTCTCCAACTGTCTCCAGCCATCTCCAACCACCTCCAACCTTCTCCAACCACATCCAAACCTTCTCCAACCATCTCCAAACCTTCTCCAACCACCTCCAGACATTCTCCAATCACCTCCAAACCTTCCCCAACCTTCTCCAAACCTTCTCCAACCACCTCCAAACCTTCTCCAACCACCTCCAAACCTTCTCCAACCACCTCCAAACCTTCTCCAACCACCTCCAAACCTTCTCCAACTACCTCCAACCTTCTCCAACCACATCCAAACCTTCTCCAACCATCTCCAAACCTTCTCCAACCACCTCCAAACCTTCTCAAACCTTCTCAAACCACCTATAAACCTTCTCCAACCACCTCCAAACCTTCTCCAACTACCTCCAGACCTTCTCCAACCACATCCAAACCTTCTCCAACCACCTCCAAACCTTCTCCAATCACCTCCAAACCTTCCCCAACCTTCTCCAAACCTTCTCCAACCACCTCCAGACCTTCTCCAACTACCTCCAGACCTTCTCCAACCACATCCAAACCTTCTCCAACCATCTCCAAACCTTCTCCAACCACCTCCAAACCTTCTCAAACCTTCTCAAAACACCTATAAACCTTCTCCAACCACCTCCAAACCTTCTCCAACTACCTCCAGACCTTCTCCAACCACATCCAAACCTTCTCCAACCTCCTCCTATCCTTCTCCAACCACCTCCAAACCTTCTCCAACTACCTCCAGACCTTCTCCAACCACATCCAAACCTTCTCCAACCATCTCCAAACCTTCTCTAACCACCTCCAAAACTTCTCCAACCTCCTCCTATCCTTCTCCAACCACCTCCAAACCATCTCCAAACACCTGCAAACCTTCTAAAACCTTCTCCAAACAACTCCACACCTTCTCGAACCTTCTCCAAACCTTCCCCAACCTTCTCCAAACCTTCTCCAACCACCTACAAACCTTCTCCAACCACCTACAAAACTTTCCCTGCCTTCTCCAAACCTTCTCCAAACATCCGCAAACCTTCTCCAACCTTATCCAAACCTTCTCCAAACAAAGAAAAGCATTGGGGCCTATCACATGAAGGGAAACTCCTAGCACCAAATTTCTTTCTCAATTTGTTTTATTTTGAGGAGAGAGACTAAATGGAGCTTCCAATTCTGGCCTAGCTCTTTCCTGTCACCAGTTACAGCCATGTCTAAGCAGGTGGAAAAAAGTTGCTTTACAAGCCGCACAGAGACAAAGAAAAGCATGGGGGCTAACACATCAAGGGAACATCCTAGCACCAAATTTCTTTTGCCAATTAGTGTATTTTGAGGAGAGAGACTAAATGGAGCTTGCAATTCTGGCCTAGCTCTTTCCTGTCACCAGTTACAGCCATGTCTAAGCAGGTGGAAAAAAGCTGCTTTACAAGCCGCACAGAGACAAAGAAAAGCATGGGAGCTAACACATCAAGGGAACCTCCTAGCACCAAATTTCTTTTGCCATTAGTGTATTTTGAGGAGAGAGACTAAATGGAGCTTGCAATTCTGGCCTAGCTCTTTCCTGTCACCAGTTACAGCCATGTCTAAGCAGGTGGAAAAAAGCTGCTTTACAAGCCGCACAGAGACAAAGAAAAGCATGGGGGCTAACACATCAAGGGAACATCCTAGCACCAAATTTCTTTTGCCATTAGTGTATTTTGAGGAGAGAGACTAAATGGAGCTTGCAATTCTGGCCTAGCTCTTTCCTGTCACCAGTTACAGCCATGTCTAAGCAGGTGGAAAAAAGTTGCTTTACAAGCCGCACAGAGACAAAGAAAAGCATGGGGGCTAACACATCAAGGGAACATCCTAGCACCAAATTTCTTTTGCCATTAGTGTATTTTGAGGAGAGAGAGCAAATGGAGCTTGCAATTCTGGCCTAGCTCTTTCCTGTCACCAGTTACAGCCATGTCTAAGCAGGTGGAAAAAAGCTGCTTTACAAGCCGCACAGAGACAAAGAAAAGCATGGGGGCTAACACATCAAGGGAACATCCTAGCACCAAATTTCTTTTGCCAATTAGTGTATTTTGAGGAGAGAGACTAAATGGAGCTTGCAATTCTAGGCTAGCTCTTTCCTGTCACCAGTTACAGGCATGTCTACGCATGTGGAAAAAAGTTGTTTTACAAGCCTCACAGAGACAAAGAAAAGCATTGAGGGCTAACACATGAAGGGAACAGGTGCTAGGAGGTTCCCTTCATTTTTTATTCCCCAATGCTTTTCTTTGTTTGTGTGTGGCTTGTAAAGGAACACTTTTCCACCTGCTTAGAAATGGCTGTAACTGGTGACAGGAAAGAGTTAGCCATGAATTGCAAGCTCCATTTAGTCTCCCTCCTCAAAAGAGAGCGAATGGAAAAAGAAATTTGGTTCTAGGAAGTTCCCTTCATGTTTTATTCCCCAATACATTTGATTGTCTCTTTGCGGCTCGTAAAGCAACTTTTTTCCACCTGCTTAGACATGGCTGTAACTGGTGACAGGAAAGAGCAGGCCCAGAATTGCAAGCTCCATTTAGTCTCTCTCCTCAAAAGAGAGAAAATGGAAGAAGAAATTTGTTGCTAGATTGTTCCCTTCACGTGTTATCCCCCAATGCTTTTCTTTGTCTCTTTGTGGCTTGTAAAGCAAGTTTTTCCACCTGCTTAGACATGGCTGTAACTGGTGACAGGAAAGAGCTAGGCCAGAATTGCAAGCTCCATTTAGTCTCTCTCCTCAAAATACACTAATGGCAAAAGAAATTTGGTGCTAGGATGTTCCCTTGATGTGTTAGCCCCCATGCTTTTCTTTGTCTCTGTGCGGCTTGTAAAGCAGCTTTTTTCCACCTGCTTAGACATGGCTGTAATTGGTGACAGGAAAGAGCTAGGCCAGAACTGCAAGCTCCATTTTGACTGTCTCCTCAAAAAGAGCAAATGGAAAATGCAATTTGGTGCTAAGATGTTTCCTTCATGTGTTACCCCCAACGATTTTCTTTGTCTCTGTGCGGCTTGTACGCAACTTTTTTCCACATGCTTAGACATGGCTGTAACTGGTGACAGGAAAGAGCAGGCCAGAATTGCAAGCTCCATTTAGTCTCTCTCCTCAAAATACACTAATTGGCAAAAGAAATTTGTTGCTAGGATGTTCCCTTGATGTGTTAGCCCCCATGCTTTTCTTTGTCTCTGTGCGGCTTGTAAAGCAGCTTTTTTCCACCTGCTTAGACATGGCTGTAACTGGTGACAGGAAAGAGTAGGCCAGAATTGCAAGCTCCATTTAGTCTCTCTCCTCAAAATACACTAACTGGCAAAAGAAATTTGGTGCTAGGATGTTCCCTTGATGTGTTAGCCCCCATGCTTTTCTTTGTCTCTGTGCGGCTTGTAAAGCAGCTTTTTTCCACCTGCTTAGACATGGCTGTAATTGGTGACAGGAAAGAGCTAGCCCAGAACTGCAGGCTCCATTTTGACTGTCTCCTCAAAAAAGAGCAAATGGAAAATGCAATTTGGTGCTAAGATGTTTCCTTCATGTGTTACCCCCAACGATTTTCTTTGTCTCTGTGCGGCTTGTACGCAACTTTTTTCCACATGCTTAGACATGGCTGTAACTGGTGACAGGAAAGAGCTAGCCTAGAATTGCTAGCTCCATTTAGTCTCTCTCCTCAAAAGAGAGCAAAAGGAAAAAGAAATTTCGTGCTAGAGGGTTCCCTTCATGTGTTATTCCCCAATGCATTTGATTGTCTCTGTGCAGCTTGTAAAGCAACATTTTTCCACATGCTTAGACATGCCTGTAACTGGTGACAGGAAAGAGCTAGGCCAGAATTGCAAGCTCCATTTAGTCTCTCTCCTCAAAAGAGAGCAAATGGAAAAAGTACTTTGGTGCCAGGAGGTTCCCTTCATGTATTAGACCCCAATGCTTTTACTTGTCTCTCTGCGGCATGTAAAGCAGCTTTTTTCCACCTGCTTAGACATGGCTGTAACTGGTGACAGGAAAGAGCTAGGCCAGAATTGCTAGCTCCATTTAGTCTCTCTCCTCAAAATACACTAATTGGCAAAAGAAATTTGGTGCTAGGAGGTTCCCTTCATGTGGTAGCCCCCAATGATTTTCTTTGTCTCTGTGTGCAGGGACTGTTCTCACAGGCCTGCAGGGACGGGACCAGGACAATGGTTTGGAATGACAGCAGAGCAGATTGAGATTGGATGTGAGGAACAAGTTCTGCCACTGGAGGCTGCTGGAACACTGCAACAGGTTGCCCAGGGAGGTGGTTGAGACCTCATGCCTGGAGATCTTCAAGGTGAGGATGGACAGGGCTGTAGGCAATCTGCTCTAGTGGAGGATGTCCCTGCTGAGTGCTTTGGAGGTCTTTTCCAACCCAACCCTTTCTGTGATCCCAAATTTCATCTGGCAACCTGATCTCTGCACACTGCAGGGTGCAGCAGCAGCAGCACTGGCACTGTGGGCACCACTGTGGGTTCGTTCAGCCTGGCAGTTTGCACCAGCTCTGTGCCTTGGAGGGAGGCTGTACAGGTTCAGTGAGCAGCTTGATCTGGAGGACAATTGAGGGGCATCACAGTGCCTGCTGGAACAATTCCTCTTTCTCTAGGACAGGAGGCTGGGGAGCCAGAGCCTGATGGCATGCAAAGATTCTTCCTCTCTGGTGGCCTTGATGGCCTAAGGAGCCAATGGGAAATGCCACCAAGGGGACCTGAACCCTAGAGGTGCTTAGAGGTGCCCAGGTCAGGCGAAGCAAAAGAGTGCAGAACCACAGCTCCCTGGAGTGGCTTTCACCATGTGGGTGCATACTCCCCACCTGCAGACAGGCAGAGTTCAGGGCAGAGCAGGCTCTGGGTGAGGCTGGGGGCTGCATGCTGCAGATGGAGCCAGCTCTGCTGTGGGGCAGCCCTGGGCTTTGCAGCTCTGCTGGCACTCTGAAGCAGCACTGCAGCCTCCCCAGAGCCAGCATCTAGCCCAGGCTTTCAAAGCAGCCTCCTCTTTGGGTGCTCTTGCCTAACAGGGAGCTGGAAATCATCCTGGGTTCAGACAGACCCCCAAAAGACAGGAGAGGCTTTGAGCAAATGATGCACATGAAAGCTTCAGCTGGTGACAGAGGTTCATGTGCAGGCCAGAAGGAAAGCCTTGGCTGTTTCATCCTCTGAAGCCTTCAATCATCCTGCCAAGGAAGGCAGAGCAGCATGGGGGAGGAAGCTGCTGGTTGCCCCTGTGAGACCACCACGCAGCAGGCTGTGTGCCACCACCCCAGAGATTGTCAGAGACACACATTGCATTGGCACGGGAGGGACCCTCTGAGGGCATCTTGCCCAACCCCCCTGCACTCAGCAGGCTGCACAGGGACACAGCCAGGCTGCGCTTGGATGGCTCCAGGGCTGGGGCCTCAAGCACAGCCCTGGGCAGCCTGTGCCAGTGTCTCACCACTCTCCTTGGGCACAACTTCCTCCTCAGCTCCAACCTCAAGCTGCCCTGCTCCACTTTCAAAGCCCTGCCCCTGGGCCTAGCACTCCAAGCCCTTCTCAACAGTCCCTCCCCAGCCTGCCTGCAGCTCCCCTGCAGACATTGAAATGCAGCTCTGAGCTCTCCCTGCAGCCTTCTCCTCTCCAGGCTCAACAGCCTGATCTCCCTAGCAGGTACCTGACAAGCAGCTGTGGCTCCAGAGCCTACTCTCTGCCCTTCCCCTTGGCTGTGCTACAGCCCCTTGAGTTCAACCAACCCTTAATCCTGGGGATACTGCTCAGGGCTTCCTGCAGGGTGAGAGTGGATGATGGCCATTTGGAAGCTATTTGGCACTGGGGCTGCAAGGGGAGAGCCCAGTAAGCTGGCCCAGCCCCTGCTGTCAAAGCACCTGCAGGTGATTCCTGCAGCTGGTGCCTAGCAACCTGCTCTGAGCTGCTCTGACAGCAGCTAAAATGCATTATTATTTCATCCCTCCTCCCGAGAGGAGCAGCTCTTGAGTTATCACCAGGGGAGAACAGGACGTGGCTTGCTAGGAATGAGTTGTATGCTGCTCTCTGCCTCTTGAGCATGTCTGCTGCTGCCACCTGGAAAAAGGCAGCTCAGCATGTGGGACAGCTGCAGATTCCAGAGATTTGGTTAACTGTTGGATGATTTTTTTTTTTGTCCTCCTCTCCCCTCCCAACATGCTTTCTGCTCCAAACAGTCTCTCTGCTTCCTTGGAACTCTCTGCAGGAGAACCAGGTTTCAATCCAGGCTGTGCTGCCATCCAACCAGAGCTGGACAGGCTGAGAGCTGGCTACAGGCAAAGCTCATGAGGTTCAATAAGGACAAGTGCAGGGTCCTGCATCCAGGGAGAAATAACAGCAGGCACCAGGACAGGTTAGAGGCTGCCCTGCTGGAGAGCAACTCCATGGAGAAAGACCTTGGAGTGCTGGTGGGCAGCAAGTCCTGCATGGGACAGCAATGTGCCCTTGTGGCCAAGAGAGCCAATGGGATCCTGGGGGGCAGCAAGAAAAGTGTGGCCAGCAGGGCTGGGGAGGTTCTGCTGCCCCTCTGATCTGCTCTGCTGAGACCACCCCTGGAATGCTGTGTCCAGTTCTGGGCTCCCCAGGTCAAGAGAGACAGAGACCTGTTGGAGAAAGTCCAAGGGAGAGCCAGGAGGATGATTTGGGGACTTGAGCATCTCCCCTGTGAAGAGAGACTGAGAGCCCTGGGGGTGTTTAGTGTGGAGAGGAGAAGGCTGAGAGGGATCTGATCAATGTCTATTAATAGCTGAGGGCTGGGGGTCAAGTGGAGGGGGCCAGGCTCTTTTGGGGGGTGCACAGTAATAAGCCAAGGAACAACAGGGACAAGCTTGAACATAGAAGATTTCAGCTCAACATGAGGAGAAACTTCTTTGGTGTGAAGCTGCTGGAGGCCTGGAGCAGGCTGCCCAGAGAGGTTGTGGAGTCTCCTCTGGAGCCTTTCCAGTCCCACCTGGATGTGTTCCTGTGTGCCCTGCTTTGGCAGGGGGGTTGGCCTGGATGATCTCTGGAGCTCCCTTCCTAGCTCTAACATACTGTGATGCTGTGATACTGTGAGTCCCACCTTGGCTTTGCTTGAGTGAGCCCCAGGGTCATGCAAAAGCAACCCCGCGCAGGTAGCTACAAGCCCAGGTGGCTGTGCTGGACACTCTTTGGTGACACACAAGGACTTTTAGATTTCATAGCTGCAGAGAATGGTTTGGCTTGGAAGGGACCTTGAGGATCAGCTACTTCCAACCCCCCTGCCATGGACAGGGACACCTCCCACTAGCCCAGGTTGCTCAAGGCACTCCTGAAACTGAGGGAGTTGCTCTTGGGGAATGACAAACACCAGTAAAAATGCCAGTGGGTGGGTGGGGTTGAGATCCTCACTGAGGTGGTGAGGCAAACCCCAGCCAGCCCAGGCAGGACTGAGCAGCCTGCTTCTGCCTGTGAGCAGGATGCAGGGCTTGGGAAGAGGGAGTCCACAGGAGGATGGAGTTGCAGTCTCCCTCTCTGGAGCCTTTCCAACCCCACCTGGCTGTGTCCCTGTGTGCCCTGCCCTGGATCACCCTGCTCTGTGCTGGGTGATCTCTGGAGGTCCCTTCCAACCCCTACCACTCTGTGATTCTGTGATTCCCTTCAAGCAGAACTAAACTCTGCTTGTGTTTTAGACTGCTTGCTGTCACTTCAAGCTCCAAATAAGTCAGCACAGCTTAAGAGCTTGAAGATCATGGTGCATGCAGGGAGCATCCCTATGAACAGGATGGGTTTTGGAAAGCTGTGGCCCACTTCCCATGCTGATTGATCAGACCCATGCATTGTCCTAAGAAGGGACAGGGCCACACAGATCAATTTCATTGGGAAGATTGCCATGACCTTGAGAAATAAGAAACCTCCCAGCACTAAAACCTCCATGCAGCAAAGGCAGCTGGCTGTAACAGGTGGTCTTGTAGAAGGGAGCAGGAAGGTTAGTTTGGGGTTATAGAATCATAGAATTGTCAGGGTTGGAAGGGACCTCAAGGCTCAGCCAGTGCCAACTCCCCTGCCATGGGCAGGGACACCTCACACTGCAGCAGGTTGCTCACAGCCACATCCAGCCTGGCTGCAAAAACCTCCAGGGATGAGGCTTCCACCACCTCCCTGGGCAACCTCTGCCAGGCTCTCACCACCCTCATGGGGAACAACTTCTTCCTAACATCCAATCTGAATCTCCCCACTTCTAGTTTTTTTTCCATTCCCTCCAGTCCTATCCCTCCCTGGTATCCTAAAAAGTTCCTTCCCAACTTTCTTGGAGCCCCCTTCAGATGCTGGAAGGCCACAAGAAGGTCTCCTGGGAGCCTTCTCCTCTCCAGCCTGCACAACCCCAACTCTCTCAGGCTGGCTCCAGAGCAGAGCAGCTCCAGCCCTCTGCTCATCCCCGTGGCCCTTCTCTGGACACCTTCCAGCCCCTCCAGATCCTTCCTGGAACAGAGGCTCCAGAACTGGACCCAGAGCTCCAGGTGTGGTCTGAGCAGAGTGGAGCAGAGGGGGAGAATCCCCTCCCTGGCCCTGCTGGCCACACTTCTCTTGCTGCAGCCCAGGCTCTGCTTGGCTCTCTGGGCTGCAGGTGCTCACTGCTGGCTCCTGCTGAGCTTCTCCTCCTCCAGCACCCCCAAAGCCTTTTCAAGACAAGAGCTGCTTTGGACCTGTCCTTCTGTTTGCTTTGAGCCCAGAGGCAGCAGCAGCAAGAGTGCCACAGCAAGCAAGGACTCAGGAGTGGGGAGTTAGTGCTGCTGCCAGCAAGGCAAAGTGCTTGGGTGGCTTTCCTGGGTGTCACCATGGCCCAGCAGAGGTGGAAAAGCGAACCAAGACTCAGCAGGCTGGCAGCTCAGTGCAGGTAGAGGTGGATGCCACCAGGTAGCCTATAAGAGATGGGCCTGGTGGCACACTGGCAGCTGGCTGTGTTTTCTACATGAGGGAGCTGTGATGATGATGATGATAATGATGAGTGAGGAATCACAGAATGGTAGAGGTCAAAAGAGACCTCCAGAAATCATCCAGTCCATCGCCCCCTGCCAGAGCAGCATCACCCAGGTCACAGAGGAGCACATCCAGGTTGGGTTGGAAAGTCTCCAGAGAAGGAGACTCCACAACCTCTCTGGGCAGCCTGCTCCAGGGCTTCAGCACCTTCACAGGAAAGAACAATGCCAGAGGGATGTCCTCCCACCCACCCTGAGGTGTTTCATGTGGCCTTGGGGCCTCCTGACCCATGATGCTATCTTCATCCCTTTGTCCCTGAGCCCCTCAGCTGCTCTCCAGGACCCCTGTGCTCCCTCTTTGCCAGCACACTGGAGCCCTGCTTGCTCCATGCCATTTCCATGGTAGGATGCAGGACTGTGAGGGGGCACCCACCCCTCAGCCTGGGGGATGCAGCAGACCAGCAGGGTCCTGTCAGGGGTGAGGGTCTGTCCCACAGCAGGGGGACCTCACCTCACCCCTCATTCCCCAGGGCTCAGTGCTGGGGCCAATTCTGTTTAATATCTTCATCCATGTGCTGGATGAGGGGATCCAGGCACCCTCAGTGACTGTGAAGGTGACACTGAGCTGGGAGGCAGTGTGGAGCTGCTGGAGAGCAGGAAGGCTCTGCAGAGGGACCTGCACAGGCTGCAGCCATGGGATAAGGCCAGTGGGATGGGAGCCAACAAGGCCAAGGGCTGGGTCCTGCACTTAGGATCAGAGGATGTTAGGGGTTGGAAGGGACCTCCAAAGATCATTGAGCCCAAGCCCCCTGCCAAAGCAGGACCATAGAATCCAGCACAGGTCACACAGGAACACATCCAGACAGGGCTGGAAAGGCTCCAGAGAAGGAGACTCCACAACCTCTCTGGGCAGCCTGCTCCAGTGTGCAACAACCCCAGGAAGGCTGCAGGCTTGGGGCAGAGGGGCTGGAAAGTGCCCAGCAGAGAAAGACCTGGGGGTGCTGGGGGGCAGCTGGCTGGAGATGAGCCAGGGGGTGCCCAGGTGGGCAAGGAGGCCACCAGCAGCCTGGCCTGGAGCAGCAATGGTGTGGGCAGCAGGAACAGGGCAGGGATTGTCCTCCTGCACTCAGCACTGGGGAGGCCACAGCTGGAGTGCTGGGGGCAGCTTTGGGACCCTGACTGCAAGAAGGACACTGAGGGGCTGGAGAGGGTCCAGAGAAGTGCAAGGAAGGTGGGGAAGGGTCTGGAGAAGAGGGCTGGGGAGGAGCAGCTGAGGGAGCTGGGGGTGTTTGGTGTGGAGAAGAGGAGGCTGAGGGGAGACCTCATTGCTCTCTACAGCTCCCTGAGAGGAGGCTGGAGCCAGGTGGGGGTTGGGCTCTGCTCCCTAGTAAGAAGTGATAGGAGGAGAGGAAATGGCCTCAAGTTGCCGCAGGAGAGGTTTGGGTTGGAGGTTAGAAGAAACTTCTTGACTCAAAGGGCTCTCAAAGCCCGGCGCAGGCTCCTCAGGCAGGTGGTTGAATGCCCATCCCTGGATGTCTTGAAAAGAGGCAGAGACGTGCCTCTTAGGGCCATGGTTTAGCCCTAGCCTTGGCCCAAGAGCTGAAGAATGGTTGGACTGGAGGATCTCGAAGGTGTTTCCCAACCCAAGGGACTTTAAGCGGGCAGCGCCTAGCAAGTCCCCGCCAGCGGCAAGGAGGGACCCACAGCGCATGCGCGGCCCCGGGGTAGCGGGCGGCGCTAGGACCGAGCCTGCCCCGCTGTGCCCCGCGCCGCCAGCGGGCGATAAAGGTCTGGCGGCGGAGCTCTGACGTCACGGCGAGTTAATTTTAAACCCGGACAAGATGGCGGCCAGGGACGCGGCACGGCGAACGGGTCCGGCCCGCCACCGGCCTGACCCGGCAGGTAATGCGTCCCCCCTCGAGCGAACCGCGGCGGTGGGCCGGCGGCGGGACTGCCGCGGGGCCCCTGCGGGAAGCGTGGCGCCGGGCGGCTGGACTTGTTGGCGTGGAGGTGCCGGGGGAGGCCCCGGTGTCTTCCCCCCCTCCTCAAAATGGCGGGGGCGGCCGCCGGCACCGACGCCTGTCCTCGAGGGGCGGCGGGGGAGTCGGCACGGAGCCCCCCTGGGCTCGGCCCCCTTGCTCGCCGCGGAGCGGGGTCACCCCTTTCTCCCTGCACAGCCGGGGCCTCCCGCTGTGCGGCCGGCGGCCCATACCGCAGCGGGGGCGGCCGTTGAGTGCGGCCCGGGGCGCCGGCGGGCTGTGACCTTATTTTGGTGTGCGGCGCGGGCAGGCCGCTCGGCTGCAGGCCCCTGGCTGCGTCGTGTGAGGAGCAGGGGGTGCGGGCCGGCATGCGGCGGTGCCGCCCGGAGGGGTCCTCAGGCCGCGGAGCGCTCGCTTGGCAGGCTGCCGGGGCCGGAGCCCGCAGGGCGCCAGCCTCCTTGGAGGGGAGCAGCGCCTGGCAGCGCCTGGAAGGAGATGGCTAATCCGTGTTGGCCTGTCCCCCATATGGACCCGCTGCACTCCACCGTCAGGGCTGCTCTTGCTTGTAATAGATCCTCTGGTGGTGGTGGGACGTGTCTCTGGCTCGATGTTTAGCCTGGGCTGTGCTGGAGTCTGCGCAGTGTGGGATTTTTTTAGAGATGGTTATTTCTCAGGGACAGCTGAAAAGCTGAGAGCTCGTAAGCCTCTCTCTGTCTCTAGCCTGCTGGGTGTGTAGGGGGTCCTGGGAGCGTAGAGGGCTGCGCTGGCGAAGTGGCATCACGTGTGGGTTTGAGCACTGCACTGGAACACTGAACTATTTTAACGTAGTTGTTGTGTAACTCCCCCTTCATTTGAAAGCAGAGCAATTGGACTGAACACGATTAAATAAAATCTAGGCAATGCTTTTTGATCTCTCCACGGACAGTGACTCTGCTGCTGTCCTGGGCAGCTTGTTCCAGAGCTCGACAAACCCTTTCAGGGAAGAAATTTTCCCTTGTGTCCAACCTAAACCTCCCCTGTTGCAGCTGGAGGCCGGTTCCTCTTGTCCCTATTGCTTGCTACTTGGGATGAGAGATCAACCCCCACCTCACTGCACCGCTGTTGCTTTCAGTTGCTTCATTTGCTTGCCAGCTAGAGACTGGGAAATCTAACTGCATGATAACCTGGCAGGTGCAGAGTGGCCACTCTGCTGACTTTCTTGTTTGTTTATTTATGGGGAGGAAAGGACAACGCTGTTGAGCGTGTAGCAATGCCTGATTGCTTTTTACAGCACTGCAATTGTAGTCACAGTCCGGAGATTGAAGTTTAGGGCATTATGCTGCTTTACTTCACCTCTCAACACCCCAGCACTGCTCAGTTCTCTTGGATGGTTCTGTGCATTACTCCCACTCTGTAGTTTAATGATCTCAAAGTCTTAGATTGTTGCATAACTTTCTCAGGGTCATAAATAAACCCTGTAATAAATGGCCTTTAAGGTAGCTGTGTCATCATTGCAGGGTAGAAACGTGCACATGTTACTGTTGAGTTGTTTGTCTGCTTTAGGCATGGTACAACTTAGTTGATAGGGGCTGTGTGTACTGCTAGGGATGGTCTGTGCCTGCCTGCAGAAGTACAGTGAAAGGAAGCAGAGGGGTAGCATGGAATGGTTACAATAATAGAAGTGTAACATGAGGTGCCTCTGAGTCCTGCTATACCTTTACTGAGTGTTGCTTAATAGCTCTCTATGTTCTAGCTTACCCTAAAGTCAATAATGACGTTTCTCCTCAGAAAACAACAGTAGCTCTGTGGCATTTTGACTTGGAGCTATTCTGAAAGCAGGGGTTGGGGCTGAGGAAGGCTGTCTCTTCCTCTTCATGCTCAGTTGTTTGCAACTTTTAAATACATCTCTGAAATACTTCTAGCACAGGATGGTTTTGCTTGAACTAGCATAAAAGCCTTCACACAGACTGCCAGGTTGGAAGGGGCCCCAAGTATCATCTGGTCCAACCTTTCTAGGTGCTAGCCCTGAAAACATTCCTGTAACTATGACAATCTTTTCCAAGCAGCTCTTGTTCAGGTGGGATGAACAGGAGGAGTGCTTGAGCAGAGCATGAAGGAGTGCTGATGCTTCTCGGATACCTTGTGCCAACACCAGTTCCTGGCTTCTGCTGGAGGGTGCCCAAAGGAGGGCCCTGGGGGTGAGCAAAGGGCTGGAGCTGCTCTGCTCTGGAGACAGCCTGAGAGAGTTGGGGTTTTGCAGGCTGGAGAGGAGAAGGCTCCCAGGAGACCTTCTGGTGGCCTTCCAGGATCTGAAGGGGGCTCCAAGAAAGCTGAGGAGGGACTTCTGAGGGTGTCAGGGAGGGATAGGACTGGGGGGAATGGAGCAAAACTAGAAGTGGGGAGATTCAGATTGGACGCTAGGAAGAAGTTGTTCCCCATGAGGGTGGTGAGAGCCTGGCAGAGGTTGCCCAGGGAGGTGGTGGAAGCCTCATCCCTGGAGGTTTTTGCAGCCAGGCTGGATGTGGCTGTGAGCAACCTGCTGTGGTGTGAGGTGTCCCTGCCCATGGCAGGGGGGTGGGCACTGGCTGAGCCTTGAGGTCCCTTCCAACCCTAGCAATTCTGTGCTTCTGTAAGTATCAGTAATTAGTGTTTGCTTACTGACTGTACTAATAAAGTACCACTGACAGGAGCAAGACCTCTGTGAGACAAGAGATTGTTTTCTTGTCCTATTAAGGCCAGAGACACTGCCTCAAGCTGCTGGGCTGGATAAGAGCAGGTCTGTAAGGAGGGGAGGAGGGCTGGGAGTTTTCCTTTAGGGTAGCAGAAGAACACTCATCTGCTGATGGGTGGCATCATGTCCTCTCTGACTGTTGAGTTTGGTCCAACTTCAAAAACAGATGGTAAGGCAGGTAACCAAGATTCTTTGGTGGTCTTGTTTTGGTGGTGAACTGCAGTGGTGTTAATCTCCAGCACAAGCTGGGCTGTGGGTTTCATGTCAGCACTGCGATAAAACTAGTTCTAACTTGCTGCCTGTTGTTAGGAGACCGTTGTACATCTGGGCACAGTCTCTAAAAGTTTCTGTTCCAAGGACATTTTTAAGGAAACCTGCCAAGTTTCACTTTAAACTTCACCTTACATAGACAAGCTCATTTCAAGTTGCCTTTGTTCCTGCACTACAGTCAGCAGCAGGCCCATTTCTGGGGGTGATTTTTGATACTCTGGCCGGGTTGTCCTTGAACAGGACGTTTGAAACTCTACTGAGCTGTTTTCCCTGGTGCTGCATGTGGTGCCCACAGTGGGATTTACAAACTGCTGCTTTGGAGCAGTGACTTCTCAAACTTAACCATTGCTGTCATTAGCATTTTAAGGTTTTGTCATCAATCTCAACTGTGTAAGGTGAACAGATGACAAGATGGAGATCAGCCCTGCAGAAAAGGTCTTGGGGGTGCTGGGGTTGAGAAAGCTGAACAAGAGCCAGCAATGGGCACTGGCAGCACAGAAGGCCAAGGGCAGCCTGGGCTGCATCCAAAGCAGCATGACCAGAGCTGGAGAGAGAGGATCCTGCCCCTCTGCTCTGCTCTGGGGAGACCTCCCCTGCAGGGCTGTGTCCAGCTCTGGGGCCCCCAACACAAGAGAGACCTGGAGCTGCTGGAGAGGGTCCAGAGGAGGCCAGAGAGATGCTGAGAGGGCTGGAGAAGCTCTGCTGTGGGGACAGGCTGGGAGAGTTGGGGCTGTTGAGCCTGCAGAGGAGAAGGCTGCAGGGAGAGCTCAGAGCTGCATTTCAATGTCTGCAGGGGAGCTGCAGGCAGGCTGGGGAGGGACTGTTGAGAAGGGCTTGGAGTGCTAGGCCCAGGGGCAGGGCTTTGAAAGTGGAGCAGGGCAGCTTGAGGTTGGAGCTGAGGAGGAAGTTGTGCCCAAGGAGAGTGGTGAGACACTGGCACAGGCTGTCCAGGGCTGTGCTTGAGGCCCCAGCCCTGGAGCCATCCAAGCTCAGCCTGGCTGTGTCCCTGTGCAGCCTGCTCTAGCTGGAGGTGTCCCTGCTGAGTGCAGGGGGGTTGGGCAAGATGCCCTTGGAGGCTCTCTTCCAACCCGATGCAACCTATGAACAAAGCCCCAAATCATTTTGTAAGCTCCTGCAAAGGCAGGTTGGCTGTGAAGGAGTGGAAGTTTTCCAAAGTAGCCCTGTCCACGGGTTCTGAACACCTTCCTGGAGAATGACTGGATCTCCTCAGACATTTTCAGCAACCTGAACTTCTTGAGATATCCTGGAGGACAGATGCAAGTAACTTTTCTTGCTTTGGGAGGGTTGTTCCTTGACGTGAGAATTATCTCATGCTGTAGCTGATTTTGAGGTGTTAGTGCTGTGTAGGGAGTTGATTTACATGAAGAGGTTTGTGGATTTGGGCTTTTTATCTGAAACACCATAACAAACAGTTTGAAATGTACCTGACAGCGTTGCTCAGGCTGAATTCTGGTGTTTAAGAGCTGAGGGATGTGTATTAGGACAAGAACTGCAATGATTTCTAGCGGCAAATGAATGTGTAATGGGGGTTAACATTCTGAGAGCACTGGTAATTAGTCTGGCCTTTAACTTCTGTGTATTCCTGAAATAAATTAGTATGTTTTGTGTAGTAGCAAGGCTTGTTTTGTCCTTGCTGGGCCTGCTCTTTGCTGCTCACTATATGTAAAAGTTGGAGGAACTCAGGTGGCCTTTAAATTTGGGAGTCAATCCTCTGCACACTTAAACCTGGAATGAAATCTGAGGAACTCTAAGATCTGTCTTTCTTCCCCACTGTTAATCCTTGCATAGCTGAATTTGTCTCTTGAGATTTGATGGTGACACCTCTTGTATCCTGTAGCTGTACAAACAAGTTCCTGGGAGATGATCAAGGGTATAAAGTAATGCTGGGCAAGCAGCTGCCTGTTGGTGTTGAACTGGAATTCTCCATCTGCAGCAAACCAAGGAGCTTTGCATTTGGGAGGGAGTGTGCATGCCCCACTCTGGTGCTCTAGCTGGTAAATTCACTTAATTACCTCCACAGCAGCTTGCTCACACACTTACATATCCTAAAGCTACCTGAAGGCTCTCTCTGAGAATTCCAGCTGCTCTGTGGGGACGCTGCTCCTCGATGGAACAAGACCGGCTTGTATCTAGCGTGATCTTTGTGTTCAGTATGATCTGTGAAGCAAAGGGAGTCTCTTTTCCCATTCATTAAACTGAAACAAAAAAAGTTACTGTGCTGGGTTTGTAACAGCAGCTGACTCCTCTTGAAGGCTGGAAAAATTTAAAGCAAAATGTTTGAGAGCAGAGATGGTACTGAGCTGTGTGGCGTCCAAGGTGGGTTGACCAAAGTTGGCTGGGTGGACAAAGGTAAGCTGGGGATTGAAATTCCTCATGGATGCCAGCTTGATGAACTGGTGAGCAGAGCTAACAGGAATCTAACATTGTGTGGAAGAGAAGTCTTTTTGGGCCTCTGCAGGAATGATTTATGAAAGACCAGCTTCTTTTGGAAGGATCACTCTGCTCTTCTGGCTCCTGGAGGACCAGGGAACTGTCACAACTGTAAGGAGGCACAGAGTGCCTCTTGGCAGCTCGTTACTGAGGTTCCTGCCTTGTGTGTGGTATGAGGGAGGAGATGGCTCACCTAATGGTTTTTTTTTATTCCCCTGTTCAAATGTATTTCCAGGTTTATTTTCAGTGTGGACAATGAGCAGATTTTCAGCCCTACATACCAGAGATTCTTCATGGTAGGGTGGGGCTTATGTGCTGCTTCAGCTCTTGGCAGGTTTCTCTTAAAGGGCTGAAATAGGAGCCAAAACCTGGAAGTCAGTGATGTTTAAGACTTGAGCTAATAAAATGTTGTCCAGATTACGGACAAGGAGTGGAGAATGTAACCTCCAGTAAATGGATATTTGAGAGGAGAATTTAATTTAGTCTCATGCAGTTTTTATGCTCAAGTGAGATCAGAATCAACTCCCAGTCTTGTAGTTGGTATCAAATGCTACCACTTTTGGTTTTTCTACCATCACCTTAGAGATAGTCCTGTTGAATTTACAATCTTTTATTGGTCTTGGCAAAATGTTTGAAGTGGCTGTTGATCAGTGTGTTGTATTCAAGGACAGCAAGGCTTTTGTTCTTACTTGGAGTTGGCACAGAGTCAACTTGGAGGCCTGTGGCCAGTGGTGTTCCCCAGGAGTCAGGACTGGGTCCAGTTTTGTTCAATACCTTTATCAACGATGATACCAAACTGGGGGGTGGGGGGTGAGAGCTGGACAGGCTGAGAGCTGGCTGCAGGCAAACCTCATGAGGTTCAATAAGGACAAGTGCAGGGTCCTGCATCTGGGGAGAAATAACACCAGGCACCAGGACAGGTTAGAGGCTGCCCTGCTGGAGAGCAGCTCCATGGAGAAAGACCTTGGAGTGCTGGTGGGCAGCAAGTTCTGCATGGGACAGCAATGTGCCCTTGTGGCCAAGAGAGCGAATGGGATCCTGGGGGGGCAGCAAGAAAGGTGTCCAGCAGGGCTGGGGAGGTTCTGCTGCCCCTCTGCTCTGCCCTGCTGAGACCACCCCTGGAATGCTGTGTCCAGTTCTGGGCTCCCCAGGTCAAGAGAGACAGAGACCTGCTGGAGAAAGTCCAAGGGAGAGCAATGAGGATGGTTAGGGGACTTGAGCATCTCCCCTGTGAAGAGAAACTGAGAGCCCTGGGGCTGTTTAGTGTGGAGAGAAGGCTGAGAGGGATCTGATCAATGTCTCTCAATAGCTGAGGGCTGGGGGTCAAGTGGAGGGGGCCAGGCTCTTTTGGGTGGTGCACACTTGTAAGAGAAAGAATGAAAGATATGAGCTTGAACATAGAAGATTTCAGCTCACCATGAGGAGAAACTTCTTTGGTGTGAGCAGGCTGCCCAGAGAGGTTTTAGAGTCTCCTTCTCTGGAGCCTTTCCAACCCCACCTGGATGCATTCCTGTGCAGACTACCCTGGGTGACCCTGCTTTGGCAAGGGGATTGGCCTGGATGATCTCTGGAGCTCCCTTCCAACCTGTAGTGTACTGTGGTACTGGGGACTGAAGATTGTAGAAACCTGTTGGAGCAGGTGTCAGCCACTTGCACTGATGTGTTGAGACTACTTACATGTTGCATGTACTTGGAAAAGTTGTTCTCACCTCTTACCTTCTCTGAGTAGTACTGCTTGAGTGGAAGACTAAGTGCAGTTAAAACTGTCCCTGTCAGCCTAATCCTATGATACCACTGCCTGCAAACTTGGAATTCTGAACTGACACTAAGGAATTGTTCTGACCAGCAGCCTGATTCTAAACGTGACCTCAGAGCTGCCCTCCAGGGTGTTATCGCTTCTCTTCCAAGCCACAAAGTTTTTTAAGCTTGGTGAGGGAGGGGACTCAGTACAAAAATACTTAAAAGGAAATCTTTGAGTGCTGCTGGTGTGGCAGATTGTTAGGACAGAAATTGTTTGGCAGGGTGTAGTGAGTAATGCTTTTGGGGGTTGAGGCACAGGACTGGGGTCTTTTCTAGAACTAATAGTATGGTAGGAATAATAATAAGTAGCTACAGGTAAGTTACTAATAAGTAACTGCAGGTTATCTACTGGGAACACTGAAATAGCAGATAACAAATAAATGCTTGAGCTGCAGCTGCTGCTAGGAGTCTTCCTTGTCTGAGAAGAACCTTCAAATGCAATCTGCTGCTTTTGAAGAGGTTGGAAGTTGGCTCGGGATAGACTGAATATTATTCCTAGAGTCTCAGCTTAGGTACTTGCAGACATTGCTGTTTCATCAAAAATCAAATATCAAATAGAGTGCTTCTGGAGTCTAAACTGTAGTTGACTTCTTTAGTGCTTAAGAAGTGACTAGATTAAGTTTTTGTGAGCTGCTCTGTAGCCTAAACTGGAGTTGGCTTTATTTCTCTAGTGCTTTAGGAGTGACTAGAATAAGTTTTTGTGAGCTTTAAAAGAGCAGCTTGCTGCTATATATCTGTTTGGGGCCACCTTCTAAACCTAGTATTAGCCCTCTATACACTGTAAGGAAAGATTTCATGGCTCCACAGAATGATATGATCTTGGTTGGAGGGGGTGTTAAGTAGACAGTCTTCAGACAATTGGATTTTTCTCTTACCTTCTCAACCCAAGTGAAAGATGGAAATGAAACCATTTGTAATCCACAAATGTGGTGTGCTGTCCTGTAGAAAAGCAGTTAGACTGGCCTGAGAACTTGACCACAGAGAGTAGTGATCACCAGCTTCCCTTCTGTGTTTTTTCCTTTCAGAAGGATGCTGTAGCTTGCCTTTAGGATTGCTCTCTTCTTGTCCTCAATGCTGTGCTTGGCTGGCCAGCGGCTGTTAGTCCACACACGACCTTTGCTGTGCCAGAAAATGCTGTGTTGGCTGTTGTGAATCAGAGAGTGGTAGGGGTTGGAAGGGACATCCAGAGATCATTGAGTCCAACCCCCCTGCCAGAGCAGGGTCACCTAGGGCAGACAGGTCCTAAGTCTCCAGAGAAGGAGACTTGACAGCCTCTCTGGGCAGCCTGTTCCAGTGCTCCATCACCCTCATGTTGAGGAGGAACCTTGTGTTCCCGTTTGTGTCCATTGCCTCTTGTCTTATCACAGGACACCACTGAAAAGAGATTTGCCTCTTCTTTTGCTTAGCAGTGGCTGAGATTTCTGTGGTAACAAGTCTTTGTGAGTGGTGTTAGAGAGGCTTAGGTAAATATGGAAGTCTTGAGCCCTGTGGCCTGATGTGAAGGTGCTCATTGTATGGAACTGAGCAACTAAAGTGCAAATGTTTTACAGCACCCTTGTGACAGCTTAGTTGGTGATTTTTGAAATCAAAATTCTTCTAATCTTTAGTAGAGAGAGTTCTTAGCAGGTGCAGTATATGCAGTAGGAACATTCAAGGGAGTGATCCTCTAGTGCAGGAAGGATTATGCCAAGCATGAGGTCTATACCTCCTAGCCTGTGATGGACAAAACTGAAACTGAGGTGAGCCTGTGTTTGCAGAGGAAGGAAACCTTGCTATTGAGTGAAGGTTAACAAATGTGCTGGCCAGCCCAGCCTAAATCTGAGCTATTTCAGATCTGGACAAACCTTTGGCACCACACAGCCCGATCCAGTTACAGCCCAGTTGCCTGTCCATCTTTGCGGCGTTCTCACATATCACTAAGTCAGTCTTCACATGGACAGGCTTCTTAGCTGTACTTGTGAATTCTGGGAGTGTGCAGAAGTTTTTTCCAGCCTAACTAGGCTGGAGCTGCAGAGCTGAACGTTTCTTTTGGCACCAGTGCCCAGACAAGCAGCCTGTGATAGCCTCCCCCTCAGCCGTGCTGGTCCAGCTGTTTCAGAGCCTGTAAGAGCGCACAGCACATCACCTTGTGTTTGTTCAAGGTAAGTTGGTACTGGGTGCTAGGCCAGGGGTGTCAACACAGAGATGGAGCTCTGCCTTTTGCTTGTCTTCAGCTCTGGTGCTCACTGGGCTCTTCTTGAGCCCACTTAATGGAGCCTTGTTCATGTAGGATTGCTTGTTCTGCTGGTTTGGTTTGTTCAGCTGACTTGCCTTCAAGCAGTGTTAAATATGTCCTTTACCTGGACTTGTGTAAAGTGTTTACTGCTGTCCTGCATGACATCCTGGTCACCAAATGGGAAAAGCATGGACTTAAGTGGTGGACCACTGGCTGGATGGCTGCATTCAAGAGTTGTCCAAATGGAGACTAGTGACAAGTGGTGTTCCTCAGGGCTGAGTATTGGGACCACAACATCTATGTCAGCAATGTGGACAGTGGCATTGAGGTGTCCTTAGCAAGTCTGGGGGTGATACCAAGCTGTGTGGTGCTGCTGACAGGCTGCAGGGAAGGGATCCATCCAGAGGGACCTGGGCAGGCTGCAGGGCTGGGCCCATGGCAACCTCATGAAGATCAATAAGACCAAATGCAAGGTCCTGCACCTGGGTCAGGGCAATCCCAGGCACTGATATAGGCTGGGCAGGGACTGGCTTTAGAGCAGCCCTGAAGAAAAGGCCTTAGGGGTGCTGGGGGAGAAGCTCAGCAGGAGCCAGCAGTGAGCACTTGCAGCCCAGAGAGCCAAGCAGAGCCTGAACCCACCCAACCTCCTGAAGTTCAACAAGGGGAAGGTCCTGCACCTGAGTCAGGGCAATCCCAAGCACTGATCTAGGCTGGGTGAGGAATGGCTGGAGAGCAGCCTGGAGGAGAAGGCCTTGGGAGTGTCAGCTGGTGACAAAGACCCCAGGAGTCAGCAATGGTCAGTGGCAGCCCAGGAGGCAGCTGAGTGCTGAGCTGCATCCAGAGCAGGGAGAGCAGCAGCACAGGGAGGGGATTCTGACCTCTGCTCTGCTGAGACCCCACCTGCAGCACTGCTTCCAGTCTTGGTACTCCCAGCACAAGAGGGACCTGGAGCTGCTGGAGAGGGTCTAGAGGAGGCCACAGAGATGATCAGAGGGCTGGAGGGGAGAGGCTGAGAGAGTTGGTGCTGTTGAATCTGGAGAATAGAAGGCTGCAGGGAGACCTTCCAGTACCTGAAGGGGGCCACAAGAAAGCTGGGAAGGTACTTTTGACAAGGGCTTGTAGTGATAAGATGAGTGGATTGAAGTTTGAGGAGGGCAAATTGAGACTGGAGATTAGGGAGAAATTGTTGTCAGTGAGGGTGAGGAGACACTGGCACAGGTTGCCCAGGGAGGCTGTGGCTGCCTCCTCCCTGGAGGTGTTCAAGGCCAGCCTGGATGAGGCCTTGAGCAAGCTGGGCTAGGGGGAGGTGTCCCTGCCCATGGCAGGGGGTTGGAACTGGATGATCTTTAAGATCCCTTCCAGCCCAACCCATTCTATAAACCTATGAATATGTGGCAAAATTAGCAGGTGAGGTAGTGTGGTACTTTGTGGTGCTGGAAAGGGGAAAGAGTGGTAGAGCTCTCCCAGGAGCGGGTGGTTAGGACTCAGCTGGAACAGCCTGGGAAAGGCAGCAGTCGCTGGTGCTGTCCTGTTGGCAGAAGATTAATGTACTTTGAGCTGTAGCAGGGCACTCTGTGCAGAACAGCAGTGATGCCTGGCAGAGACTGGTGAATTGTAGAGCTTAGATGTGGGACTAAAGTGCATGGCCATGGTTAGTTGCTGTATCAATTAGTATGGGGTAATTGCATGATGAAGTGATACAGCCCGGAATGCCTTTTCTCTGTGCTTAGCTCTTGTTTGTCCAAAAAAAAAAAAAAATCTGTACCTTCATTAAAGATAAAGCGATCACATGCAAGATGTGATTTGTAGTCATGTGGGATTAGTTTTTCTTGGAGGGTTTTTTTTTTTTTGCTTGGATTTGTTTCAGTTCTCCCTCCATGTGACTCCTGTGGGGCTGCTTTTACCTGTTTTGTTTCATGTTGCTGAGCCTGGGCATTAATTGCCTTGGCACAGGTGGTGTTCTTCCTGGTCAAGCTTCCCTTTCATCTCTTGGGTGTGTTAGGGTGGTTGGTACCAGCTTAAAGAACAGTTGAGAAAGTAGAGGGAGGAGGAATTTAATTACTTCATGAAGGTGTCTGGAGGTAGTTGCTGTATCACTTCTGCTAGCTGTGTGATCTAGAGAGGGCAGTTTCTTAAGGTAAAGCCATTTTCTCCCTCTGCTGTTCTTTTATTCTTTGAAATGGAATGTGGAACTTTTTTATTAAGACAGGCTTATGAAGTTTGCTGCTGGCAAAGCTGAGTGGAATGCTCTCTTAGCTGCAGGGATTTAAAAAAGGAGGTAGGAAGCTTGAGTGTAAACTGGAGGTTGGATTCAAAGGTCACTTTCGCTTAGAAGCTTCAGGTTGTTAGAATCCTAGAATGGTTTGGGTTGGAAGGCACCTCCAAAGCTCATCCATTCCAACCCTTCCGCAGTCACCAGGGACATCTTCCACTAGATCAGGTTGCTCAGAGCCTTGTTGAGGCTGACCTTGAACACCTCCAGGGATGTGGCCTCAACTACCTTCTTGGGCAACCTGTTGCAGTGTTCCAGCAGCCTCCTGGTGCAGAGCTTGTTCCTAACGTCCGATCTAAATCTACTCTAAAGCCATTGTCCCTTGTCCTATCATTACAGGCCTTTGGAAGCAGTCCCTCTGCAGCTCCCCTTCAGGTCCTAGAAGCATGGTTTGATCAAAAAGAAAGAAAATAAACAGCCTGTTTGGCTTGCTTTGTTTCCTTGCCTTTGTTGTTGTTCTTGACTGAAAACCTGGCCCTTTGGCATGGTTCCCTCTGCAACAACACTGGTTCTGCTTGCTGTTGGCCTCTTCTGTGGCCATGGTACAGTTGCAGGTAGATGACTAAACCTATTCTGGCTGCTAATCTAAAGATCAAACATGAAGGAATTGCAGCTGGCATCTCTCAGCTTCCTTTCCCCCCGCCCCCCCCCCCCCCATCCTTTTCACTCCAAACCTTGGTTCAGTTTAGCTGATTGTTGTTCAGATTATCAGCTGCTGACATGAGGAATACATACAAGGGACAGAAAATGTAGTTATGGCCTAAACCAATTAGAAAATACTGACTCAGTCTTCTTGGGTGAGCAATAATCTTAAACAGAAGTAGAAGTCTTCCTAATTTAAATGTCTACCCCGCAAGGAACCAGTCAGCCTGCAGTGTTCACAAGGAGTTTTCTCTTGTTTCCAGAATCTCTGCTGGACTTAGGGCATTGTCAGAGCTGGTGTATTCCTGTTCCCATCCACCAGAACCTGGAGGATGATAAGAAAGGGGAGAAAAGGTGAGGAAGAGGCTTTTTTAGTGCTTTCATGTGCCTTAGCTTTAATATCTTAAAGCAGCATTTTTGAGGGGGCTGGAAAAGTACTGGTAAACCTGCCTGTGGGTGGAGATCTTGTTGGGTCCTGTAGTGAGTGTGCTAATAATAGCTGTGATTTTTAGGAAGGGTGGAAGAAGGATGAGAAGAAGCATGCTTTGTCAATATTCCTAGCCTCCAAGTTTTGCCTTGTAGCCATGGAGAAGCATCATTCTTTCTAAGGTCAAGGTGTGCTTTTGGAGAAGCAATCCTTAGAGAGATATATATTTTTTTTTTTTTCCTTACTAGGTTGTGTCAAGATTTGTGCTGCTTCTATTTTAATCTTTCACAGGATCAGAGGATGTTAGGGGTTGGAAGGGACCTTCGAAGATTGTCGAGTCCAAGCCCACTGGCCAGAGCAGGACCATAGAGTCCAGCACAGGGCACGCAGGAACACATCCAGACAGGGCTGGAAAGGCTTCAGAGAAGGAGACTCCACAACCTCTCTGGGCAGCCTGCTCCAGGCCTCTGGGACCCTCCCAGGGAAGAAGTTCCTCCTCCTGTTGAGGTGGAACCTCCTGTGCTGCAGTTTCCATCCCTTGCCCCTTGGCCTATCCCAGAGCACAACTGAGCAGAGCCTGTCCCTGTCCCCTCCCTCCTGACCCCCAGCCCTCAGCTATTGAGAGACATTGATCAGATCCCTCTCAGCCTTCTCCTCTCCACACTAAACACCCCCAGGGCTCTCAGCCTCTCCTCCCCAGGCAGTGCTCCAGGCCCTTCAGCATCCTTGCAGCCCTCCCTTGCACTCTCTCCAGCAGATCCCTGTCCCTCCTGACCTGGGGAGCCCAGAGCTGGATGCAATATTCCAGGGGAGGTCTCAGCAGGGCAGAGGAGAGGGGGAGGAGAACCTCCCTGTCCCTCCTGACCTGGGGAGCCCAGAGCTGGATGCAATATTCCAGGGGAGGTCTCAGCAGGGCAGAGGAGAGGGGGAGGAGAACCTCCCTGGCTCTGCTGGCCACACTCCTCTGAATGCAGCCCAGGCTCCCCTTGGCCTTCTTGGCCCCCAGGGCACATTGCTGTGCCATGCAGAACTTGCTGCCCACCAGCACTCCCAGCTCCTTCTCCTTGGGGCTGCTCTCCAGCAGATCCCCTCCCACCCTGTCCTGCTGCAGTTTCTTCTTCCTTCCCAGCTGCAGGACTCTGCACTTCTTGTTGAACCTCAGGAGCTTCTTTGCCCAGCTCTCAGCCTGTCCAAGTCTCTGATTGGCCTCAGCCTTCAGGTATCTCATCCAAGCCTCCCAGTTTGGCATCATCAGCAAACTTGCTGAGCAGACCCTCTGTCCTCAGCATTCTCTTGCTTGTATGCATTGGTTGAAAATGGCTGAATTTGAGGGTTGAGCCTTTCTTTTTTTTTTTTTTTGTTCTGTACCTCTTCATGATAATGAAATCTCTCTCCAGCTTTTCTGTTCCTCTTAACTGGGGAATGTCAAGTGCCACCTTGCTGCTGTCCTGTGTAGCTATGGAGAAAGCTGTCTGCTCAAAAGTACTTAGGAGTGGGCAGGCCCTTTAGTTTCATTAGTTATGATGCTTTCTAGGTATCTAGGTCATCAGAATATCTTCTTCTCCCTCTTCCCTGGCAGAACTGCAGCTTCAGGTACTTCTTCCTGCTGGTCACAGTTTATGTAACAGTTCTAAATCTGTCCCCTTAACATCCCTGAAGGAACAGAAAGAGTTAAACACATCTCCTCTTCCTTCTTCCTCTCTCTTCCTGGATATTGCAAACAAGTCTGCAGAATTTAACTTCTCAGTCCTGTTTATAACTGAAATACTCAAAGCATTTTATTATTGCTGGTCTTAAAGTGAGCCTCTTGGCAGTGTTCACTGGTCAGCAGTAGGAAAGCAGTGATGCATTGAGGTCTATGGAAGCCCTGGAGCATTCTTTTGGGTCTTGCTGTGTTAAGTTATATTGCATGAAGTGGGACTGCTGGAGAAAGGGGGAGGACATGTTTGGGATTTAAAAGCTATTCTTTTTTTTTCCTCCATTAGATGTGGCAGATTTCTTTTTTTTTTAATTCTTTTTTTTTAATTCTTTTTTAATTATTTTTTTTATTATTTTTTATTTTTTTTATTATTTTTTTATTCTTTTTTTAATTCTTTTTAATTCTTTTTAATTCTTTTTGATTCTTTTTTTAATTCTTTTTTTGATTCTTTTTTTGATTCTTTTTTTGATTCTTTTTTGATTCTTTTTTGATTCTTTTTTTGATTCTTTTTTTGATTCTTTTTTTGATTCTTTTTTTGATTCTTTTTTTGATTCTTTTTTTGATTCTTTTTTTAATTCTTTTTTTAATTCTTTTTTTAATTCTTTTTTTGATTCTTTTTTAATTCTTTTTTTAATTCTTTTTTTAATTCTTTTTTTAATTATTTTTTTAATTCTTTTTTTAATTCTTTTTTTAATTCTTTTTTTAATTCTTTTTTTAATTCTTTTTTTAATTCTTTTTTTAATTCTTTTTTTAATTCTTTTTTTAATTCTTTTTTTAATTCTTTTTTTAATTCTTTTTTTAATTCTTTTTTTAATTCTTTTTTTAATTCTTTTTTTAATTCTTTTTTTAATTCTTTTTTTAATTCTTTTTTTAATTCTTTTTTTAATTCTTTTTTTAATTCTTTTTTTAATTCTTTTTTTAATTCTTTTTTTAATTCTTTTTTTAATTCTTTTTTTAATTCTTTTTTTTATTCTTTTTTTTATTCTTTTTTTTATTCTTTTTTTTATTCTTTTTTTTATTCTTTTTTTTATTCTTTTTTTTATTCTTTTTTTTATTCTTTTTTTTATTCTTTTTTATTTTTTTTTAAATTTTTATCTTGTCTAAATAAGGTTTGCAGGTTTACCCTAATTTCTTTTTGGTCTGTAGTCTGGAACTCAGTTCACACATACCTACACTTTTCCTCAGTTCACTACACCAAAACAAGAACCATTTAAACAGTTGTCTCCTTTCATTGAGGGGAAAACTTCCTAAGTGAAGCTCTTGAGGCAATTCACTACATTTGAAACGTGGTGGCAGCAGTTTTCTCCTAACAACTTACTTTAAGCCTTCCATCCAAGCTGTGAAGTCCCTCAGGCCATGGAGGTAGAATGAGATTTCAAGCCTGATAAAGTTAGTGTAGCAACTCTTCAGCACCCAGTCAGCCGTAGGGGCATAACTGTCTAACATCTGTATTGAACCATGAGTGGGAGACTTGCAGGGCTTTGGTATGGATGAGTGGTGTCTGTAGAGTACCAGGGGAGAGCTCAGGGATGCTGTGAGTATCTGGAGAGGTACTGGAAGTTTTGTTTTAAAGGGGAACTTCTGGCAAAGTGCAGGTTCCTGCAGACAGAAGGTATTAGGACTATCAGCTTGAAGACACAAAGTGAAGTTATAGAATCATAAAGGTTGGAAAAGACTTCTAAGATCAAGTCCAACCATCAAATCTTTGTGATAGAGCAAATGGAAGGGTGGTGAGAACCATCTAATTAAAGGGACTTCTTCAGGGCTTTGTTCATAATCCCAGGTGGCCATGAAGATGGTCAGAGGGCTGGGGCATGTCTCCTGTGAAGACAGGCTGAAAGAATTGGGGCTGTTGAGCCTGGAGAAGAGAAGGCTCCAGGCAGACCTTAGAGCAGCCTGAAGGGGGTTGCAGGGAGACCTGGTGTTATGGGTTTAAGAACCATAGAGGTTCTTAGGTCCTCCAGAAGGACCAGATAGTCCAGGAGGTGGACACTGGAAAGTCTAATTTTTATTTCATCCCCATCAGCCTGCACCCCTATATGAATGGACATTTCTGCCTGTTCTGCCCTTTCCCTCCTCTCTCTCTGTTCCTAGCTCAGACCCTTATCTGTTGTGGCACAGGGGAGGTTTGTGCCCTTCTGCAGCCTTGCAAAGCTAATTTTTGCCTGGTACGGGGTGGAAGAGGGAGGTGGGGTTGGTATTGAAGCCGCATGGTTGGGGGGAAGGTTTTGGAAGGTGTTTGCCTAGTGAGGTTTTCGGGAAAGCCCAGGTGGAGAAGTGGGCGAAGGCTGAATATGAGTTTGTGTATTTCTGTATATATTTGTGAATAGGATTTCCATTTAAACTTCCAGTCCTGGGGGGAGCTTTTTTATTTCACTCCTTGTGGGGACTTTTTCAAGGGCTTGGAGTGTTAGGGTGAGGGGCAATGTGTTGAAGCTTGAAAAGGGCAGATTGAGACTGGAGATCAGGGAGAAATTCTTAATGGTGACAGTGGAGAGACACTGGTGCAGGTTGCTCAGGGGGGTTGTGGATGCCTTCTCCCTGGAGGTGTTCCAGGCCAGGTTGGATGAGGCCTTGAGCAATCTGGGCTGGTGGGAGGTGTCCCTGCCCATGCTTCAAGGTCTCTTTCAACATAAAGCATTCTATGAATCTCTTAATGATGTGTTTAACAAGCTCAAGGTGTCTGGGTTGAACCTTAAAGATAATTCCGTTGGTACTTGGTTTCAGTGGATGTGCTTAAAAGAAGAGATTTGCATTTAAAGCAGACTCTCTTATTTTCATAGCTTGGGAGTGAGGTCAGCCCGACTTGTATGGTCTTAACACTGCAGGCAAATAGGTCATTAGCTGCTGGCTGGGTCCTTAGAGGAAGCAGGAATTAGCTTTTCCTTTTACCTCACACTCTTAAGAAATGGCTTATTTAGTTGTTTGTTCAGTTGCACTGTTGTCTGTAGCATACACAAGAAGCTCTTGTTCTGAAAATCTGGGCTTAGCATTTCAACAAATGGGGCTTGTTCTGGATACTTAGCTGCTGAGTGTCAATAGGTCTCCTGCTCTAGTTGCTGAGTGAAGAGCTTGTAGGGACAGTGCTCTTGGCTCTTCCATTCAAGCCTGTCTGCTGCTGTGTCTGGACCTCCAAGGTATCTTCTCTCTCCTGCTCTGTTTGACCTGGGAAGTGATGTTGCACAGGAAGAACTGTGCACTGGTTCACATGCTTGAATTGAGTGATTCAGGTTGGAAGAAGCCAAAATGGAGTAAGGAGTGGTCAGGGAACAGCTACAGTAATAGGCCTCAATGCAGACTTCAGGGGCAAGTCCAGCTGAGGACATGGAACTGTTGAAGCAAGTTCAGAGGAGGGCTACAAAGATGATCCAAGGGCTGGAGCACCTCTGCTATGAGCATGGATTGGAGGAAGCTGGGAGAAGAGAAGACTCCAGGGGAACCTTCAAGCTGCCTTCCAATAGCTGAAGGGATCCTACAGGAGGGCTGCAGAGGGACTTTTTACAAGGGCTTGTAGTGATAGGATGAGGGGCAGTGATTTGAAAGTGGAGGAAGGGAGATTTAGGTTGGGCACCAGAAGGAAGTTCTTCACAATGAGAGTGGTGAGACACTGGCACAGGTTGCCCAAGGATGTGGGTGAGGCCCTTGTCCAGTATCAAACTGGATGTGGCCCTCCACAGCCTGATACAGTTGAAGGTTTCCTTGCTGAGTGCAGGGAGGTTGGACAAGATGACCTTTGAGAGCCCTTTCCAACCTTCTCAAAGTGGTAAAAGACGTTGTAAAAAAAAAAAAAAAACAACCAAACAGAAAACCTTTGAAAACCCAAACCAACCAACCAAACAAAAAAAAACCCAAAACCCCAAAACAAACAAAAAAACCCCAAAATAACCAAACCACATCCCTCAAAGTAAGAAATGTCTGTTGCTGGAGTTGCCTTTGCAGCAGTACTGAATATGTTGGCATGGAGGCCTCTCTGGAGAGGCCACCATGAGCTTTGCAAGTCCAAATTCCCGTCCCATTTGGCTAGAAACGCTTCAGTGCAGTGGTGGTCATTCTGTGAATGCCACCTCTTCTAAAGTCAGTGCTCATCTGCTTGGAATTTGGTGGGGTTGGAGTATTGCAAGAGAGAACCTAGAGCAGTTTGTGGTCCTTAGACTGGGCTTTAGGATGAATCCACTGGAATACCAACTTTCAGGTAGCAAACTGTGACTGTACTGGGGCAGGTGAGGGCATCAAGGCAGAGGGGAAGAAGGAGCAGAGATTCATATTGTGAATGTCACTAACTCCTGGCCTGACTTGATAGGCAGGTTAGGTATCCTGGGGTGCAGCAAGAACAGTGTGGCCAGCAGGGCTGGGGAGGTTCTTCTTCCCCTCTGCTCTGCCCTGCTGTGACCACCCCTGGAATGCTGTGTCCAGTTCTGGGCTCCCCAGGTCAAGAGAGACAGAGACCTGCTGGAGAGAGTCCAACAGAGAGCCAGGAGGATGATTTGGGGACTTGAGCATCTCCCCTGTGAAGAGAGACTGAGAGCCCTGGGGCTGTTCAGTCTGGAGAGGAGAAGGCTGAGAGGGATCTGATCAATGTCTCTCAATAGCTGAGGGCTGGGGGTCAAGTGGAGGGGGCCAGGTTCTTTTGGGGGGTACACACTAGTAAGAAAAAGAACAAAAGGTTCAAGCTTGAACATAGAAGATTTCAGCTCAACATGAGGAGAAACTTCTTTGGTGTGAGGCTGCTGGAGGCCTGGAACAGGCTGCCCAGAGAGGTTGCGGAGTCTCCTTCTCTGGAGCCTTTCCAACTCCACCTGGATGCATTCCTGTGCAGACTACCCTGGCAGGGCTCTGGCAGGGGGGTTGGACCCTATCTCTGAAGGTCCCTTTCAACCTCTACTGTGCTGTGATACTGTGACAGTGCTATCAGCACACTGCTTTTTGTGAACTACCTACAGAACCTACCAGAATACTTCTGCAGAAAACTGGACCTGTAAATATTGTATATTCTGTCCATAGTCATTGCATTCCAGTGTAGATTGTAGTTTTGCTTGTAAATATATTTTCCCAAAAAATTTTTTCCCAACTGAGCTGGTCTGGCAAAATTTAATGTTGGGGGGGGGGAGTTTTCCACCAACAACAAACTTCTAGCCCTGAGATTTGTTTTCAGAGTCTGCTCTGAAAGTAGTTTTTTGAAGTTGAATGTGATTCCTCAGCCCAGGATGCTGAATCCTTCTAGAAAGGCTTCACCACAGGGTGATAAAGGACCATCAAAGTTGTGACATCTGCTTAGAAGAACATTAGCTTAAGCTGATTCTTGCTTGCTGGGACATGCAGTAGCACTTGTTCCACAGGTAACACACTTGGCTGGTGCAATGTCTGACCTGGTAATTGCCAGCTGGTTCAAAAAAAAAAAAATCTCTCAAAGGGAACTTGAGTGTGAAGTTACCAAACCAGCTCTTCTGGATGAATCAAGTTCCCTTCCCAGCTTCCCATACACCCACTGAAGTGCATGATTCATGGCAGTGATGGTCTTTGCTGTGGGTATGATGGAATCATAGAACAGCTTAGGCTGGAAGAGATCTTAGAGATCATCTGATCCAAACTTCTTGCCGTGGGCCTCTCAACTAGTCCAGCTTGGCAGCTTTCAAACCTGTTAGGCTGGCTGATCAAAATGCCAACAAACCAACCTGAACCCAAACCAATCAGCCCAACTCCGTGCTCTGCAGTTGACTTTGCAGTTTCTGCTGGTGAGAGCTGGTGGAAATTGAACATAGGGTCTAAGGTGACTCTTCTGTCCTGTCCCCTCTGAGCCAAGTGAACTTCTGGGGTGCAGAATACTTTTAACAAGATGTTGTGAGCTTTTAACTGGCTTATTGTGTGTAAGCCTTTGATAGTACTATCTGCATGTGTCAGGGAGAGTCTGCTTGTTTGGAAATAACTAATGATAAAAGGCCACTCTCTTTTGTTTGGAAAGCTTCTTGGCTTTAAGAGACTCTGGGTGGCTGTGTCCTGCAGTGGCAGAAGGGACTTGGGGGTGCTGGTGGATGAGAAACTCAACATGAGCCACCAGTGTGTACTTGCAGCCTGGAAAACCAATCACATCTTGGGCTGCAGCAAAGAGAAGCACAGCCAGCAGGGTGAGGGAGGTGATTCTCCCCCTCTGCTCCACTCTGCTGAGACCCCACCTGGAGCACTGCATCCAGTTCTGGAGCCTCTATTACAAGAAAGATCTGCAAGTGCTGGAAGGTGTCCAGAGAAGGGCCAGGAGGATGAGCAGAGGGCTGGAGCTGCTCTGCTATGAGGACAGACAGAGTTGAGATTGTTCAGTCTGGAGAGGAAAAGGCTCCCAGGAGACCTTCTTGTGGCCTTCCAGTATCTGAAGGGGGCTGCAAGAAAGCTGGGGAGTGACTTTTGAGGGTGTCAGGGAGGGATAGGGCTGGGGGGGATGGAGCAAAACTAGAAGTGGGGAGATTCAGATTGGATGTTAGGAAGAAGTTGTTCCCCATGAGGGTGGTGAGAGCCTGGCAGAGGTTGCCCAGGGAGGTGGTGGAAGCCTCATCCCTGGAGGTTTTTGCAGCCAGCTGAATGTGGCTGTGAGCAACCTGGGGAAGAATTTCTTGAACACAAGTCTTGTGAGGAAATGGTTGAGGGTACTGGGGCTGTTTAGTCTGGAGAAGAGGAGGCTTGAGGGGAGACCTCATTGCTCTCTACAGCTTCCTGAAAGGAAGATTAAAGCCAGGTGGGGCTTGGTCTCTTCTCACATGCAACAAGTGACAGGATGAGGCAATGCCCTCAAGTTGTGCCAGGAGAGATGCAGGTTTGATATTAGGAATGATTTTTTCCCAGCAAGGGCTCTCATGCACTGTCCCAGGCTGGCCAGGAAGGTGGTGGAGTCTCCATCTGTGGAGGAGTTTAAAAGATGCATGGATGTGGTACTGAGGGAGGTGGTCTGCTAGCAGTGGCTTAGCAGCAGTGGTGGACTTCGTGATCTCAGAGGTCTCTTCCAGCCTCAACGGTTCTGTGGTTCTATGGTTTAGTGCTGGTGGCTTTGGAGGCAGCACAGATTCAGTACTTGGAAATCAGAGAACTGTTAGGGTTGGAAGGGACCTCCAGGCTCAGCCAGTTCCAACCCCCCTGCCATGGGCAGGGACACCTCACACTCCAGCAGGTTGCTCACAGCCACATCCAGCCTGGCTACAAAAATCTCCAGGGATGAGGCTTCTACCATGTCCTCTCTGATTTATGGTGAGGTGACATGTCAGAACCAGCTACTGGAAAAACCTCCCTGGTCACCACCTTACCAGGTGGTTGTTTCTTTTTTTTCCAGGTTAGAATCATAGAATCAGTCAGGGTTGGAAGGGACCACAAGGCTCATCCAGTTCCAACCCCCCTGCCATGGGCAGGGACACCTCACACAGGATCAGGCTGGCCAGAGCCTCATCCAGCCTGGCCTTAAACACCTTCAGGTTCATGATAATCACTCAGATATTTCATGACATCCACAAAACAGAGCATGTTGGAGCACCCTTCCTGAGCCTCTTGATGAGGGTGGTTATCTAGGATGCCAAGCCTGTCAGCAGTGACTTGGCAGGTGCTGTGGGGATTGGCAGGGTCTCTGCCATGGCTGAATGCAACTGCTGCATTCCATGGTGCTTCCTGCAGGAGCACACTGCTGGGCTGCTTCCACAGGAAGGGCCACAGAACATTCCTGTGTGCAGTGCAGCAAGTAACTGGAGCTGGCTGCTGCTTTGTTTCCCTTAATGCAATGCTTGGGCAACAAGCCTGACTAGGAGCCTGGGGATGTTCCCAGAGGAGTAATTGCTAGGAAGGTGCTTCAGCTGGGTTTATGCAGCTGGAGTTTGGATAGAAGATGGGGAAATGTAAACCTAGAGTTGAAGGCAGTTCTGTAAGCACCAAGCCATGTCCAGGTGCTTGATAGGAGAAGTGGAATCAGGCCTGTGGCAGAGTTAACTTCAGGTGTGGGACAAACTTCAGTGTTGTGGTATCTGAACAAGAGAGGAAACATATCTTGGACAGGTCACAGAAGCAACCAGGTTGGAAAAGACCTCAGAGATCATCAAGTCCAACCTATTACCTAATCCCTAACACCTCCTGACAACTAAACCCTGGCTCCAAGTGCAACATTCAGGGTTTTGGTTTTGTTTTGTTTTGTTTTTTTTAACACCTCCAGGGACAGTGACTCCACCACCTCCCTGGGCAGTATATTCCAGTGGCCAATTACTCTTAATTACTCTGTGAAGAACTTTCTCCTCACCTTGAGCCTAAACTTCTCCCTGCACAGCTTGAGACTGTGTCCTCTTGCTCTGGTGCTGCTTGCCTGGGAGCAGAGCCCAACCCCCACCTGGCTACAACCTCCCTTCAGGGAGTTGCAGACAGCAATAAGGTCTCCCCTGAGCCTCCTCTTCTCCAGGCTAAACACCCCCAGTTTGTCTGGTTTTCTTTTAGGCCTCTAACCCAGTAACTTGTGAGTTCTGGCTGCCAGGAAAGTAGGATATTTGTGCTGTTGTCTTGTGTGTTCAGAGTCACAGATTGCATCAGGCTGGAAGGGAGCCTCCAAGGGCATCTTGCCCAACCCCCCTGCACTCAGCAGGGACACCTCCAGCTAGAGCAGGCTGCACAGGGACACAGCCAGGCTGAGCTTGGATGGCTCCAGGGCTGGGGCCTCAAGCACAGCCCTGGGCAGCCTGTGCCAGTGTCTCACCACTCTCCTTGGGCACAACTTCCTCCTCAGCTCCAACCTCAAGCTGCCCTGCTCCACTTTCAAAGCCCTGCCCCTGGGCCTAGCACTCCAAGCCCTTCTCAACAGTCCCTCCCCAGCCTGCCTGCAGCTCCCCTGCAGACATTGAAATGCAGCTCTGAGCTCTCCCTGCAGCCTTCTCCTCTGCAGGCTCAACAGCCCCAACTCTCCCAGCCTGTCCCCACAGCAGAGCTTCTCCAGCCCTCTCAGCATCTCTCTGGCCTCCTCTGGACCCTCTCCATCAGCTCCAGGTCTCTCTTACATTGGGGGCTCCATTTGAGGTCTCTGCAGAATAAAGTGGCAGAATCACCTCTCTCAACCTGTGTTTTATTTATTTCCCTTTCATTAGTGACTTAAATGTCATCGGAGTCACAGTTCTTTCAGCTGATTGATCCTGCAAAGACATTGATTCTTAAACTGTGTGTAACATCTTCCTCATAGTAATTCTTACTTCATAACATGTCATAGGCTGAAGCCAGAAATCGTTTCAGTGGTGTTCTGATCTCTTGCACATGCTCAGGAGTTTGTCCTCTTGCTAGCTGTGAGCAGGTCCTTTGAAGTCTGTGCTGGCATGAGAATGGAAAGGGCTGTGATGTGCTGCAGCTGAAGAGGAGCTTGGTCATCTGCTGATGGATATCAGCCAAGGGTTACAGGCTAGGTCAGTGATCTTGCTTGTACCTGTTGGTAAGCAAAACTCAGAGGAAAACACTGATACTGATTTTTTTTATTATTATTTTTTGTTTGCTTGTTTGTTTTGGTTTTAATTTTCTTCACCTTACAAGGAGGTGGTGATCTTAAAAATAGCCTTTTTGAGTCCCTGTTTAGAGCTTGTTTTATACTATTTTTCTCCCAGATTAAAAAGGCCTTTGTTTTTTTTAACAGATGTTATGCTTAAGGCTTTAAAAGGGATTTTGATGCTGAAAATCAGTTTTGGTTTGGGATTCCTTAAAATTAGAGAAAGAGACTGATAAGAGCTTCATCAATAATGAGCAGAGGGCTGGAGCACCTCTCCTGTGAGGACAGACTGAAGGAGTTGGGGCTGTGCAGTCTGGAGAGGAGAAGGCTCCCAGGAGACCTTCTTGTGGTCTTCCAGTATCTGAAGGGGGCTCCAAGAAAGCTGGGGAGGGACTTTTGAGGGTGTCAGGGAGTGATAGAACTGGGTGGGATGGACAAAACTAGAAGTGGGGAGATTGAGATTGGATGTCAGGAAGAAGTTGTTCCCCATGAGGGTGGTGAGAGCCTGGCAGAGGTTGCCCAGGGAGGTGGTGGAAGCCTCATCCCTGGAGGTTTTTGCAGCCAGGCTGGATGTGGCTGTGAGCAACCTGCTGTAGTGTGAGGTGTCCCTGGCCATGGCAGGGGGGTTGGAACTGGCTGAGCCTTGAGGTCCCTTCCATCCCTGACTGATTCTCTGATTCTCTGGACACCTTCCATCACCTCCATATCCCTGATCACTTCCTGTTGTGAATGCAAGCCCCTCTGAAGGCTTCACTGCAAAGCACTGCCTGCTGCCCTTGACTCTGCCTTGCTAACCTGTCTTGAAACCTCTTGGCTTTGCAGGTAAGCACCACCAGGAGGAAGAGGAGGATGCCCTGCCTGACTCGGATGAAGAGGTGGAGCTGGAGAAGCCCCGCCCCATCCAGATAGTTCTTGCCCACGAAGATGATCATAACTTTGAGTTGGATGAAGAAGCCCTGGAGAAAATCTTGCTTCAGGAACACATCAAAGACCTGAACATCGTAGTGGTGTCTGTGGCAGGAGCGTTCCGCAAAGGGAAGTCTTTCCTGCTGGACTTCATGCTCAGATACATGTACAACAGGGTGAGTGATGTGGGGAAGCTGCTTTCCTTCCTTCCATACCTTAGAAATTCAGGCACAAAGCTACACTCCTCAGTACCTTCAGTCCTGTGTCCAGTTCTGGGCTCCTCAATTTAAGAAGGATATTGAGACACTTGAACGTTGCCCAGGGAGGTTGTGGCAGCCTTCTCCCGGGAGGTGTTCAAGGCCAGGCTGGATGTCTTGGGACTGTTCAGTCTGGAGAAGAGAAGGCTCCCAGGAGACCTCCTTGTGGCCTTCCAGTATCTGAAGAGGGCTACAAGAAAGCTGGGGAGGGACCTTTTAGGATATCAGGGAGTGACAGGACATGGGGGAATGGAACAAACCTGGAAGTGGGGAGATTCAGACTGGATGTGAGGAAGATGTTCTTCCCCATGAGAGGGGTGAGAGCCTGGAATGGATTGTCCAGGGAGGTGGTTGAGGTCCTATCCCTGGAGGTGTTTAAGGCCAGGCTGGATGTGGCCTTGAGCATCCTGGGCTGGTGGAGGTGTCCCTGCCCAAGGCAGGGGGTTGGAACTGGATGAGCTTTAAGGTCCCTTCCAACCCAACCAGCCTGTGAATCTCTGACTTCTGAGTTACACTGGGGTGGGAAAGTGGCTACCTGTTAATGGGAGCCAGCAGTGTGCCCAGCTGGCCAAGAAGGCCAATGGCATCCTGGCCTGCATCAGGAACAGTGTGGCCAGCAGGAGCAGGGAAGTCATCCTGCCCTGTGCTCAGCACTGCTCAGGCCACACCTTGAGTGCTGTGTCCAGTTCTGGGCTCCTTAGTTCAAGAGAGATGTTGAGATGCTGAAATGTGTCCAGAGAAGGACAGCAAGGCTGGGGAGGGGTCTGGAGCACAGCCCTGTGAGGAGAGGCTGAGGGAGCTGGGGGTGTTCAGCCTGGAGAAGAGGAGGCTCAGGGCAGACCTCATTGCTCTCTACAACTGCCTGAAGGGAGGTTGGAGCCAGGTGGGGGTTGGGCTCTGCTCCCAGGCACCCAGCACCAGAACAAGAGGACACAGTCTCAAGCTGTGCAGGGGGAAGGTTAGGCTGGAGGTGAGGAGAAAGTTCTTCCCAGAAAGAGAGATTGGCCATGGGATGTGCTGCCCAGGGAGGTGGTGGAGTCACTGTCCCTGGAGGTGTTCAAGAAAGGATTGGATGTGGCACTTGAAGCCAGGGTTTAGTTAGTCAGGAGGTGCTGGGTGATAGATTGGACTTGATGACCTCTGAGGTATTTTCCAACCTTGTTGATTCTGTGATTCTATGATTTCCATGTTTGTTTTCTTTTTTTTTTTTCTAAGACATCTGGTGACAGGGAGGGGGAAAAAATCAGCCTTCTAAAGAGTGGGCTGGCTTCAGCCCAAATAATTTCTCTTCATAAATTATCCTCTGCTCATTTGCTACACATTCAATTACCTGAGATCCATTTAATATATAACTGGAATCAGTGTTGGGTCCTGTCCTGTTCAACATCTTCAACAATGGCATTGATAAGGGGGACAGACAGACAGAGTCTGCTCAGCTGGTTTGCTGATGACACCAAACTGGAGGCTTGGCTGAGACACCTGAAGGCTGTGAGGCCATGCAGAGACTTGGACAGGCTGAGAGCTGGGCAGAGAGGAACCTGCTGAGGTTCAACAGGAGAAGTGCAGAGTCCTGCAGCTGGGAAGGAAGAAGAAACTGCAGCAGGACAGGGTGGGAGGGGATCTGCTGGAGAGCAGCCCCAAGGAGAAGGAGCTGGGAGTGCTGGTGGGCAGCAAGTTCTGCATGGCACAGCAATGTGCCCTGGGGGCCAAGAAGGCCAAGGGGAGCCTGGGCTGCATTCAGAGGAGTGTGGCCAGCAGAGCCAGGGAGGTTCTCCTCCCCCTCTCCTCTGCCCTGCTGAGACCTCCCCTGGAATATTGCATCCAGCTCTGGGCTCCCCAGGTCAGGAGGGACAGGGATCTGCTGGAGAGAGTGCAAGGGAGGGCTGCAAGGATGCTGAAGGGCCTGGAGCACTGCCTGGGGAGGAGAGGCTGAGAGCCCTGGGGGTGTTTAGTGTGGAGAGGAGAAGGCTGAGAGGGATCTGATCAATGTCTATCAATAGCTGAGGGCTGGGGGTCAGGAGGGAGGGGACAGGGACAGGCTCTGCTCAGTTGTGCTCTGGGATAGGGCAATGGATGGAAACTGCAGCACAGGAGGTTCCACCTCAACAGGAGGAGGAACTTTTTCACTGTGAGCAGGCTGCCCAGAGAGGTTGTGGAGTCTCCTTCTCTGGAGCCTTCCCAGCCCTGTCTGGATGTGTTCCTGTGTGCCCTGTGCTGGATTCTATGGTCCTGCTCTGGCAGGGGGCTTAGACTGGAAGATCTTTGGAGGTCCCTTCCAACCCCTAACATCCTCTGATCTGTAGTGTTTTAGCCATTTACCTTGCACTTGAGCACAAATAGAACAGGTCAGGTTTTTATCTTACTTCGTAGGGGGGTATGTGGAAGCCAGCTGCTCTGTTTCCCCTCTCATGAAGTCTCTGTAAATCAAAAGTTTCTTCAATGCCAATTTTCCTGCAGTTCTCAAGGGAATTATTTGATGTAAGTGGGCACAAGAAGAACTTGAACAAGGGAGGGGTGTTGTGACCTCCTAGTTGGTCTGTGGGGACAGGGCTTATCCCAGTGGTGGCTTGGAGGAATCTTGCTTTGGCTTGGTCTCCTGAAATCATATTTGTAGCACTAGCTCACCTGTTGTGTGCTGAGTCCATAATCCTAAATCTGGGTCAAATCTGAGGGATGGCCAAGTCTCTTCTTTGCTGCTCAGAGTTCGGCTCTGAACATCATCTTGGTATTCTTTCAGTTTTGTGGGTTTTGATTGGGCTTGTCTTGTCTGTTACACCTTGAACTCTTGGCTGGTGTGGAGGAGGTGATGTGAGGCCTTCTGTGAGGGTACAGATCTGCCTGGCACAGCTGGTGGTGTGTTGCTTTTCATCTCAATACTGACAATTTGGTGCATTGTGAAGCTCCTAAAAGAAAAAGAAAAAAAAAAAAAAAGAAGAAATGGAACCTGTTCCCTTTTGGGTCACTCTTCTTTGGAGCTGGAACTAACCACAAGTGAATCTATTTTACCTTTGTGTGCTAGCTGGCTGGAGGAGAAATCAGGATGAACTCTGCAGTTGCAGGAAATAAGGGAGTATTGCAAAGAGGCTGCTGCTAATTGGCAGATGAAGACTTCCTTTCTCTCACTCCCAGCTGAATTCCTTTCCCTCCTATTGATTTCCTTTTGCTGATTTGCAAAGAGCTCTGTAAGGAAGGCTGAGGATATGGTAGGAAGAATACAGATGAGCAAGCTGGTGCTCACAACTCCTTTAAAGCTCTTTCAACCTTGGGAGGAATAAATGTTGCATTGATACAGCTGTTCAGTAGGTGCCCTTTGGTGTGTGGTGTGTGTATAAACCCTCTCTCATCGCCTGCTAATACTTAAAAACAAGAAAAAAAACCCAGCCCCAACAAAAACCCTGAGCTTCCAAGAAGTACAGCAATTGGAAGTGAGGGGATTCTGCCCCTCTGCTCTGCTCAAACCCCACCTGCTGCACTGCCTCCAGTTCTGGGGAACATGGAGCTGTTGGAATGGGTCCAGAGGAGGCCACCAAGATGATCAGAGGGCTGGAGAAGCTCTGCTGTGGGGACAGGCTGGGAGAGTTGGGGCTGTTCAGCCTGGAGAGGAGAAGGCTCCAGGGAGACCTCAGAGCAGCCTTCCAGTACCTGAAGGGGTACTAAGAAAGCTGGGGAGGGACTTTGCACAAGGGCTTGTAGTGACAGGATGAGAGGGAATAGATTGAAGCTTGAGGAAGGCAGATTGAGCCTGGAGATGAGGAAGAAATTCTTTCTAGTGAGGATAGGGAGACACTGGCACAGGTTACCCAAGGAGGCTGTGGCTGCCTCCTCCCTGGAGGTGTTCAGGCCAGGTTGGATGAAGCCTGGAGCAGCCTGGTGTAGTAGGTGTTCCTGCCCATGGCATGGGGGTTGGAACCAGATGATCTTTAAGATCCCTTCTGACCCCAAACCATACTATGAACCTATGAATTTATGAACTGCATGGTGAGCACTTAGAGGAAGTCCCAGTTCATCCCAAAATAAGCCAGTGCTCTAATTTTCAGATTGTGAAATAAACCCAAAGTTCATAAAGCAGAGTGGATTGAAACACTGCTTTGGTCTTGGGTAATATCCTGCCCCTTAATGCCCTTTACTAAGGCAGACTGGGTCATCTCCTCTACCAAGCATCTCTTTCCAAAAGCAGAGCTGTCTTGCTTCCCATGTGCTGCTTCTGGCCAGGCCTTCTTGGAGCTGTAATGCTCACAGGCCCTTGGCTGAGCTGAGCCAACTCAGCACTGCAGCAGAAGACCTTACACTTGGCCCACTTGGGTGTCTGCCAGTTCAGTGATGTTAAGTGGCTTAGGGAAAGAGTTCACAATCACCAGAGCTGCTGGAAAAACTGATTTGGGGATGAAAGAAGGTATGTGCACACTTCTTCTGTTGAGCACTTGATGGTTGCCATCCAGAGGGACCTTGACAGGCTGTAGAGCTGGGCCCAAGCCAACCTCATGAAGTTCACCAAGGGCAAGGTCCTGCAGCTGGGTCAGGGCAATCCCAGGCACTGCTATAGGCTGGGCAGGGACTGGCTGGAGAGCAGCCCTGAAGAAAAGGCCTTGGGGGTGCTGGGGGAGGAGAAGCTCAGCAGGAGCCAGCAGGGAGCACCTGCAGCCCAGAGAGCCAAGCAGAGCCTGGGCTGCAGCAAGAGAAGTGTGGCCAGCAGGGCCAGGGAGGGGATTCTGCCCCTCTGCTCCACTCTGCTCAGACCCCACCTGGAGCTCTGTGCCCAGTTCTGGAGCCTCTGTTCCAGGAAGGCTCTGGAGGGGCTGGAAGGTGTCCAGAGAAGGGCCATGAGGATGAGCAGAGGGCTGGAGCTGCTCTGCTCTGCAGACAGCCTGAGAGAGTTGGGGTTGTGCAGGCTGGAGAGGAGAAGGCTCCCAGGAGACCTTCTGGTGGCCTTCCAAGGATCTGAAGGGGACTCCAAGAAAGCTGGGGAGGGACTTTTGAGGGTGTCAGGGAGTGATAGGACTGGGGGGAATGGAGCAAAGCTCAAGTGGGGAGATTGAGATTAGACTTTAGGAAGAAGTTGTTCCCCATGAGGGTGGTGAGAGCCTGGCAGAGGTTGCCCAGGGAGGTGGTGGAAGCCTCATCCCTGGAGGTTTTTGCAGCCAGGCTGGATGTGGCTGTGAGCAACCTGCTGTGGTGTGAGGTGTCCCTGGCCATGGCAGGGGGGTTGGAACTGGCTGAGCCTGGAGGTCCCTTCCAACCCTGACAATTCTGTGATTCTATAGTTGTGTAGAAATTCAAGTGGTGTCCTCTCAGCCTATCCAAATTTCAGTGGAGGAAGAGAGGCCTTGGTGGCATTTGATGGTATTTATTCTGAGCTCTCCATCTTCAATGCAGTTAAATTGGATTTACTGTCAACTAAATATTGGCTCCTGCACAAAATGCTAAAACATCTGCATTCAGGTTGTGCACTGACCAAGCAATGCTGAGAGGTGGTTCCCTGTGGATTATTGACATGTGTGGTGAAAAACTTAAGATACTTCAGGCTCCTTTTCCTTGCCTTTAAACCAAGGGCTGGATGTCAAGTCAAAAGCTCCCATTCTCCAAAGGTGCTCTCATTCTTCTACCAGGTGCAGTCACAGGTAGGATTTTTGGCATGGCTGAGCTTGGTCAGCACTTTCAGAGCCATCTCCTTCCAAGCACTAAGGCTTGGTGCTGTGATTGCTTATTTGAAATGGAGTCATCTGTCACAGCCCAGCACCAGTTGTGTACTCTGCAAGCTGCTGCAAGGCCCCTGTGATCTTTGTTGTGGTTTAAGCCTTATTAAGAGTTGGATGCAGTAAATTCAGCTTTCAAAGCTGTTTTGACAGGGGTATGACCTTCTTAGCCATGTATTAATCTTGCAAGGTGCACTCTGTACTCGTGGTGCTGTGCAAGTAAAGCTGCATTGACCCTTTCCTTAGTGAGAAATAGCTTTAGAGAGGTTCTCTTTGGGGTGAGAGATACAAAATTGCAGGACAGCCTCTAGTTTCATGTAGGAGCAAAGTCTCTTTTTTCTCTTCCTCTCATCCCTTGAATATATCTTTCAAGCTACCTTGATGGATCAAGGCTGTTAGAATCCTGTGTTTTCACTAAGGAAAGATGGAGGTGACAGGAGGGGATAGAGTGGACCCTCAGCAAGGTCACTGATGGCACCAAACTGTGCTGCCACCCAACCATCTGGACAGGCTGAGAGCTGGCTGCAGGCAAACCTCATGAAGTCCAATAAGGACAAGGTCAGGGCCCTGCATCTGGGGAGGAACAGCAGCAGGCATCAGAACAGGCTAGGGGTGATCCTGCTGGGAAGCAGCTCCATGGAGAAAGACCTTGGAGTGCTGGTGGGCAGCAAGTTCTGCATGGGACAGCAATGTGCCCTTGTGGCCAAGAGAGCCAATGGGATCCTGGGGTGCAGCAAGAAAAGTGTGGCCAGCAGGGCTGGGGAGGTTCTGCTGCCCCTCTGCTCTGCCCTGCTGAGACCACCCCTGGAATGCTGTGTCCAGTTCTGGGCTCCCCAGGTCAAGAGAGACAGAGACCTGCTGGAGAGAGTCCAAGGGAGAGCCAGGAGGATGATTTGGGGACTTGAGCATCTCCCCTGTGAAGAGACACTGAGAGCCCTGGGGCTGTTTAGTGTGGAGAGGAGAAGGCTGAGAGGGATCTGATCAATGTCTATCAATAGCTGAGGGCTGGGGGTCAGGATGGAAGGGGTCAGGCTCCTTTGAGTAGTACCCAGGGACAGGACAAGGCACAACAGGTCCAAGCTGGACCCCAGGAGGTTCCACCTCAACATGAGGAAAAACTTTTGGTGTGAGGCTGTTGGAGGCCTGGAGCAGGCTGCCCAGAGAGGTTGTGGAGTCTCCCTCTCTGGAGCCTTTCCAGCCCCACCTGGATGTGTTCCTGTGTGCCCTGCCCTGGGTGCCCTGCTCTGGCAGAGGGGTTGGGCTGGATGATCTCTGGAAGTCCCTTCCAACTCATAACATTCTGTGACAAGCTGGGAGTGCTTCAAAGTGATGGAAAGTCAGGGGCAGGATTAAGTCCACAAGGTGCAGCAGCTTCAGATGAAGTCATGACTTAAAGCATCGAAGTCACCTATGTGACATGAATCCTGTCTGAAAGGAAATGTTCTTATCCCTACTGATCAGTGACAGACTCAGCAAGAGATTTGTGTAGTTTTGGTCTGAGTTTGCTACAAAGAGAGAATTTCAGAGCCTACCTGGGCAAAAGTGTTCTTGTTCAACAGTAAATGGGACATGTTGCTGAAGGTTCTCTTGAAGGAGTGGAAAGCTGCAGTCCCCTGACAGACAGCTGTGAGATCAGGCAGGGTTGGAAGGGACCTCAAGGATCATCCAGTTCCAACCCCCCTGCCATGGGTAGGGACACCTCACACAGGATCAGGCTGGCCAGAGCCTCATCCAGCCTGGCCTTAAACACCTCCAGGGATGGAGCCTCAACCACCTCCCTGGACAACCCATTCCAGGCTCTCACCACTCTCATGGGGAAGAACTTCTTCCTCATGTGCAGCCTGAATCTCCCCACTTCCAGCTTTATTCTATTTCCCCCAGTCCTGTCACTACCTGATATCCTAAAAAGTCCCTCCCCAGCTTTCTTGGAGTCCCCTTCAGATCCTGGAAGGCCACAAGGAGGTCTCCTGGGAGCCTTCTCTTCTCCAGACAGCCCCAACTCTTTCAGTCTGTCCTCATAGCAGAGCAGCTCCAGCCCTCTGCTCATCCTGGTGGCCCTTCTCTGGACACCTTCCAGCACCTGCAGATCCCTCTTGTAATAGAGGCTCCAGAACTGGACACAGAGCTCCAGGTGGGGTCTCACCAGAGCAGAGGGGGAGAATCCCCTCCCTTGACCTGCTGGCCACACTTCTCTTGATGCAGCCCAGGCTCTGGTTGGCTTTCTGGGCTGCAAGTGCACATTGACAGCTCCTGTTGAGCTTCTCATCCCCCAGCACCCCCAAGTCCCTCTCCTCAGGGCTGCTCTCCAGCCAGTCCCTGCCCAGCCTGGATCTGTGCTTGGGATTGTCCTGACCCAGCTGCAGGACCTTGCCCTTGGCCTTGTTGAACCTCAGGAGGTTGGCTTGTGCCCAGCTCTGCAGCCTGCCCAGGTCCCTCTGGATGGATCCCTTCCCTCCAGCCTGCCCAGGTCCCTCTGGAGGGATCCCTTCCCTCCAGCCTGCCCAGGTCCCTCTGGATGGATCCCTTCCCTCCAGCCTGCCCAGGTCCCTCTGGAGGGATCCCTTCCCGCCAGCCTGCCCAGGTCCCTCTGGATGGCAGGGGAATGCTGCTGAGGTTTTGCTTGGGCTGTCTGGTAGAGTTGTATGTGCATGAGAAAAACAACCCAATCCCCCTCCACCTTGCCTCTTCCAACAACAACAAAAAGCTCACAACCAGCTAGCTGTGAAGAGCTGGAATTCTCCTCACTTGGATAGGGAGGGACTGTGGGCTGAGGGAATTCTCAGAAGTTTGATGGCAGCAGTAAGTGAGAGAGTTCAGCTGAAGGTGTTGCAATTTGACCCCAAACTGTATCTTACAGAACCTCCTTTACCCATCAGTGCAAGAGAGGTTGCTACTCTGACACCTCTGTTTGGCATTCCCCAGTTCAGTCAGCAATGGAACTCAGCTTGGCCTTGGATAACCTGAGTGCCAGAGCCAAGCTGACCAAGCACACTGCAGCCAAGATCAAGTCTGAAAGCTCAAATGACAATTGAAGGAAGAGGTGCAGGTGAACTCCCAAGGTGTGGCTAGAGAGACAGACCCTTTGCCTATCACAGAACACAGCTGGTTGGAAGGGACCTTCAGAGGGCTGGAGCACCTCCCCTGTGGGGACAGGCTGGGAGAGTTGGGGCTGTTCAGCCTGGAGAAGAGAAGGCTCCAGGGAGACCTTAGAGTAACCTTCCAGTACCTAAGGGGGCTACAAGAAGGCTGGGAAAGGACTTTTGATAAGGGCTTGGAGTGATAGGATGAGAGGGAATGGATTGAAGCTTGAGGAGGGCAGATTGAGACTGGAGGTTAGGGAGAAATTTTTGCCAGTGAGGGTGGGGAGACACTGGCACAGGTTGCCCAGGGAGGCTGTGGATGCCCCCACACTGAGGGTGCTGGTGGATGAGAAGCTCACCAGGAGCCAGCAGTGACTCTACCACCTCCCTGGGCAGCACATCCCATGGCCAATCTCTCTTTCTGGGAAGAACTTTCTCCTCACCTCCAGCCTAACCTTCCCCCTGCACAGCTTGAGACTGTGTCCTCTTGTTCTGGTGCTGGGTGCCTGGGAGCAGAGCCCAACCCCCACCTGGCTCCAACCTCCCTTCAGGCAGTTGTAGAGAGCAATGAGGTCTGCCCTGAGCCTCCTCTTCTCCAGGCTAAACACCCCCAGCTCCCTCAGCCTCTCCTCACAGGGCTGTGCTCCAGACTCCTCCCCAGCCTTGCTGCCCTTCTCTGGACACCTTCCAGCATCTCAACATCTCTCTTGAATTGAGGAGCCCAGAACTGGACACAGCACTCAAGGTGTGGCCTGAGCAGTGCTGAGCACAGGGCAGGATGACTTCCCTGCTCCTGCTGGCCACACTGTTCCTGATGCAGGCCAGGATGCCATTGGCCTTCTTGGCCAGCTGGGCACACTGCTGGCTCCTGTTCAGCTGCTGTCAGTACCCCCAGGTCCCTTTCTGCCTGGAGCATTGAGGTCTGCCCTCAGCTCTCTTTTCTGCTGACTAAACACTTCCTCAGCTGCTCCCCTCAAGACCTGGTCTGCAGAGCTGCAGTCCTCCTGCTCTGTGCAGCTTCTGGGTGCCGTTCTTGTGTTCTGAGACCTGAACAGATGTGTCCTTCAGGGCATGGCTCTGGGAAAGCCTGGCTAAGGATGTGAGGTGGTGGAGTTGCTCTGGCTGGGTGAGAGCAACCAGAGTGTATTGAGCTGTGCCTAGTCAGGGAAGGAGAATGAGTTGCAGGTGTGTGGGTAAGAGTTAAGGGACAGCTAATCTGGGTGACACTGGGGTGGGTCTTTACCGCAGGCCATCTGAGCAGGAAGAGGAAATGGGTGAGGCTTCTACAGGTAGCTTAAAGCAGCCTCACCATGACATGCCCTGATTCTCCTGGGGGACTTCCAAGTACCCTGCTGGGAGGTCGACACAGTGAGGCACAGACAGCCTCGGGGGCTCCTGCAGTGCATTGATGTTACTTTTTGCCACATGGTGGAGGACCCTGTGAGAAGTGTGCTGCTGCACCTTGTGCTACTGACCAGAGAAGTCAGTACTGGTCAGAGGTGTGAAGGTTGGGAGTCAGCCTTGGCTGCAGTGACCAAGAGATGAGGGGATTCAAAGTTGTGCAAGGAAGTGGCACAGCAAGAGCTGGGATTGCAACCTTGGACTTGAGGAGAGTTCATTTTAATCTACTCAGAGATCTGCTTGGAGGAATCCCCTGGGTTAGGGCTTTAGAATGTGGGGGGCCAAGGGGGCAAGAGAGCTGGCTCAATATTAATACATCCCTGTGAACAGGAAATCAAGCAAGGGAGGCAAGAGACCTGTGTGGATGTGTGAGGAGCTTCTGGAAAAACTCAAATGGAAGAAGGCAGATTCCAGCTAGTGGAAAATGACTGGCCATGAGGGGGGTGGGGGGAATAGGAGTGTTGGCAGAGTGCTTAGAGGTGCTGCAAGGAAATCTGAGGCCCTCTTGGAGTTGAATCTGGTAAAGGCTGTTTAAAAAAAAAAAAAAAAAAAAAGGCTTCTTGAAGTCCATCAGCAGGGAAGGGAACAGCAGGCAGAAGGTGGAGCTGCTGCTGGAGTGCTGAGGGAGCTGGCTGAGGTTAGTGCCAAGCCACTCTGTTTCTGGAGGGTCAGGGAGGACAGGGGAGGTGCTTGAGGGCTGGAGGAAAAATGTCTCTCCAGCCTTCAAAGAGGCCAAGAAGAGGAGCCAGGAAACCAGAGCCCTCACCTCCATCCCTGGAACAGCTCATTCTGGAGGCCATCTCTCAGCAGGTGGGGAAGAAGAAGATTATCAGGAGCAGTCAGCATGGATTCATGGAATGATGCCTGACCACTCTGACAGCCTTCTCTGGGGGTGTGCCCAGCTGGGTGGGTGAGGGGAGAGCAGTGGATGTTGTCTGCCTGGACTTCAGCAAGGCTTTGGACACTGTCTCCCATCACAGCCTGACAGGGAAGCTCAGGAGGTGTGGGATAGAGGAGTGGACATGAGGTGGGTTGAGAACTGGCTGAAGGATAGAGCTCAGAGGGTTGTGACCAATGGTGCAGGATCTAGCTGGAGGCCTGTGGCTGGTGGTAGTCCCCAGGGGTCACTGCTGGGTCCAGGCTTGTTCAACATCTTCATCAGTGACCTGGATGAAGGCACAGAGGGGACCCTCAGCCAGTTTGCTGGTGGCACCAAACTGGGAGCAGTGGCTGCCAACCCTCAGGCTGTGCTGCCAGCCAGCCAGAGCTGGACAGGCTGAGAGCTGGGCAGAGGGAACCTCCTGAAGTTCAACAAGGACAAGGGAAGAGTCCTGCACCTGGGGAGGAACAACCTCCTGCAGCAGGACAGGTGAGACAGTGGCAGAGGTTGCCCAGGGAGGTGGTGGAAGCCTCATCCCTGGAGGTTTTTACAGCCAGGCTGGATGTGGCTATGAGCAACCTGCTGGAGTGTGAGGTGTCCCTGCCCATGGCAGGGGGGTTGGAACTGGTGGATGATCCTTGAGGTCCCTTCCAATGCTGACAATTCTATGATTCTATGGATCTAAGGATGTGGGAGTGCTGGTGGACAAGTTTAGCATGAATCAGTGATGTGGCCTCTTGCCCAGAAAGGCCAATGGCATTACTGGGGTGCTGAGGCCTCTTCTGGAGTATTGTGTCCAGTTCTGGGCTCCCCAGTTCAGGAGGGACAGGAAACTACTGGAAAGAGTCCAAGGGAGGGACCCAAAAAGGGGATTAGGAGACTTAGAACACCTCTCTTACAGGGAGAGGCTGAGAGATGTGGGGTTGTTAGCCTGGAGAAGACTCAGAGGGGATCTCATCAATGCTTATCAGTATTGAAAGGGTGGCTGTCAGGAGGATGAGGTCAGAGTCTTTTCAGTGGTAGCCAGTGATAAGACAAGAGAATGGACACAAACTAGAACACAGGAGGTTTCACTTGAATTTAAGGAGAAACTTCTTTGGTGTGAGGCTGCTGGAGGCCTGGAGCAGGCTGCCCAGAGAGGTTGTGGAGTCTCCTTCTCTGGAGCCTTTCCAAACTCACCTGGACACATTCCTGTGCAACATGATGTAGGTGAATTGGTGTGATCTAGAGGAACCTGCCCTAGCAGGGGAGGGTTGGACTGGCTGATTTCTGCAGCTCCTTTCCAAACCTCCCCCTCCTGCCCCCCCATTCTGTTATTCTACCTTGAGCTCTTCTCTGCAAACTGCCAGTGCAGAGTCAGCAGAGCAGAGCCCATGGCTTGTTGAATTGAGAAGCCTCCCCTTTGACCTTCTCCAAGAGCATACTTTCTGGCTGCTAATCTCTGGGCTGTCAGAGGCAAAGCCACTGAACATCTCTGTTCCACCAGCATGCTGTGCTCCAGCCTGTGAACTGTGACCTCCCCCTACCAGCAGTTTAACTCCTGCCTGCCTGGGAGCCCCTCCTGCCTGCCTGGGAGCCCCTCCTGCCTGCCTGGGAGCCCCTCCTGCCTGCCTGGGAGCCCCTCCTGCCTGCCTGGGAGCCCCTCCTGCCTGCCTGGGAGCCCCTCCTGCCTGCCTGGGAGCCCCTCCTGCCTGGAGCCCCTGCCTGGGAGCCCCTCCTGCCTGCCTGGGAGCCCCTCCTGCCTGCCTGGGAGCCCCTCCTGCCTGCCTGGGAGCCCCTCCTGCCTGCCTGGGAGCCCCTCCTGCCTGCCTGGGAGCCCCTCCTGCCTGCCTGGGAGCCCCTCCTGCCTGCCTTCTCCTTTCAGTATTTATGACTCTAGCACAGTCACATTTCCTCAGGTTGCCCGTTCAGGCTCACTCACTGCTAGAAGGACACTGAAGGGCTGGAGCAGGTCCAGAGAAGGCAAGGAAGCTGGAGAAGAGTCTGGGGAGGAGCAGCTGAAGGAACTGGAGGTGTTTGGTCTGGAGAAGGGGAGGCTGAGAGGAGACCTCATTGCTCTCTACAGCTCCTTGAAAGGAGGTTGGAGTGAGGTGGGGGTTGTGCTCTTCTCCCAAGTTATTCAGTGGTAGGATGAGAGGAAATGGGCTAAGCTTGTGCCAGGGGAACTTTTAGGCTGGAAATGTTCTCAAAGGTCTCTTCCAACCTGCTTGATTCTGTGAGAATAGAAAAAATGCCTTGCTGAGGGTGTCTGGAGACAGGCCAAGGGGGAATGGTTTGAAGCTGAGGCAGAGCAGGGTCAGACTGGAGCTGAGGGAGAAGTTCTGCAGGGTGAGGGTGGTGAGACTCTGGCACAGGCTGCCCAGGGAGGCTGTGGCTGCCTCCTCCCTGGGGGTGGTCAAGGCCAGGTTGGATGAGGAGCAATCAAGTCTAGTTAAGAGGTATCCCTGCCTGTGGCAGGGGGTTGGAGTAGATGAGCTCTGAGGTCCCTTCCAACCTGAGCCACTCTATGAACTCCAGTAGACTGGAACAGCATCTCTTTGAGGGAGAATCCTTGTAAACACAGCAGGGTAGTGCTGTGTGGTTTAACACTTTGTCCTGTTGAGTCTGAGGAAAAATGAGAGGTCAGTGGCGGGTGGAAATCTGTTAAAAGAGAGTGTGGGTTAAAAGAGAAAAGTCTCTTCCTTGGGTTTTAAAGAAGCTTCTCCTTTTGTTCTGTAGACTTCTCCTTGCTGGATAGGTGGAAACACGGAACCATTGACTGGGTTTACATGGAGAGGTGGATGTGAACGGGAAACCACTGGCATTCAGATCTGGAGTGAAGTGTTTGTAATTGATAAACCCAATGGAACAAAGGTGAGTGCTTGATTTAGGGGGGGTGTGTGGAAGGATTGGGTGCCCCTCTTTGTATGCCTTTCATGCTTGAGGGGCTCATGAGTCACCTCAGAGAGTTGTCTCTGCCTTCAAGCCAGAGTTCCCTGCTGGATTGTAAGGTTGAGTCCTGTTCTGAGAGTTGTCTGTCTTGGCCATGGGTGCTGTGGTCAGGCTGGTGGGTGGCATATCCTGGAGGTGTTGTCTGGGTGTGGTGTTTCACAAAGGCTGTGCCGAGAAGAGCTCTGTGCCACGGTGGTGTTGAGAGGTGAGGATGTGTTCTAGCTTGTAGCTGAGCTGTTGGAGTGGCTCTAAGTACTGGGAACAGCTTCAGGGGCTGGAAGCTTGGCCTTTAGCTGTTAAGCTGCATGAATCTGTTCAAAAAAGGCTGAAAGTGGGGTAAAAGGCATTAATTCTTTCCATCTTTTTTTTAACTTGTAAGTTACCCAGCTCCAGCCAAGCTGTGTAGTTAATCTTCATGCTGAAACCAAGTGTTAATGTCTGTCAGTAAATATTTCTTGAGCCACTGGTGTTCTCCTCAAGCATAATTTACCTTCTGGAAGGTTAATTTACCTTCCAGAGCTTTTGCATTTGCAAAGCAGACTTCTGATGGCTGATTACTGTGGGCCACTGATCTTAAACAGGTAGTGGCTGAGGGGTGTGCCAGAGGCTTACTGAATTTCATAGCTAACCAAACAGTTTTCTGGCTAGGAAAAAAAAAAAAAAAAACAATCCAGTGAAGCTGTGAAGATCTCTTTGTGCTCTGGGAACAAATCACTCCCTCCTCCTTGCTTATCAGTCACCTCTGCACTGAAAGGGAAGGGAGTTGTAGATCCCAAAAGGATGAACTGGACAGGCAAACTTCTCCTTCAGCTCACTTCATTCTTTGACATTCCAGCAGCAGTTAGCTTTTGTTCTCTTCTGAACATGAGGGCTTTGAGAGAACTCCATCTTTAAAAGTCATCATCTTACTCTTAGCTCTGCTGGGTTGTCAGCTGAGACTGAGGCTCTTCTGCTAAACAACAGCTGTCTGTGTGACTCTGCACTCTAACCCAGTGGGCTGAGGGAGGCTCCTTCTGTGGGAGAGGGTAACTGGTGTGTAGCAAGAGCAAGGACTGAAGGTTGATGATGACATGGCCCTCTGGTTTGGGCAGCTGTGGAGGGAGGTGTGAGCAGAAAGCCGCCTGAGGCTTAATAGGTATGGGGACAGCACCTTGCTCTGTTTGAAACAGAATCTATCCCAGGGGCCTGGAGCTTGCAAGTGTGAATGGTTTGGTTAACTGCTGCTGCTCTCTCCAACTCCCCAGGTTGCTGTACTACTCATGGATACCCAAGGTGCCTTTGATAGCCAATCCACTATCAAAGACTGTGCAACGGTTTTTGCTCTCAGCACCATGACCAGCTCTGTCCAGGTGAGATGCCTGTGCTGGCAAGGAGGACACAGGCTTGGCCTTGCAGTGCTGCCCAAAGCTTGGACTAGAGCCATACATTCTCATGGAATGGGTTGGGTTGGAAGGGACTTCAATGATCATCTAGTTCTAACCCTTTGTCATGGGTTAGACTCCTACCAGCCCAGGTTGCTTCAAGGCCTCATCCAACCTGGCCTTGAACATCTCCAGGCAGGAGGCAGCCACAGCCTCCCTGGGCAACCTACTCCAGAGTCTCATCTCCCTCCTACTGAAGAACTTCTCCCTCATCTCCAGTCTAACCCTGCTCTGCCTCAGCTTCAAACCATTCCCCCTTGGCCTGTCTCCAGACACCCTCAGCAAAAGTCTCTCTGCAGCCTTCCTGCAGGATCCCTTCAGCTATTGCAAGGCAGCTCTGAGGTCCCCCTGGAGCCTTCTCCTCTCCAGGCTGCACACCCCCAGCTCCCTCAGCCTGGCCTCACAGCAGAGCTGCTCCAGCCCTTGGAGCATCTTTGTGGCCTCCTCTGGACTTGCTCCAGTGGTTCTATGTCCTTCTTCTGCTGGGAACACCAGAACTGGACCCACAGCAAGAAACAAAGAGCAAAGCACCTGTGCCAGTGTCTCCCCACCCTCACTGGCAAGGATCTCTTCCTAATCTCCAGTCTCAATCTGCCCTCCTCAAGTTTCAACCCATCCTCCCCCTTGTCCTATCACTCCAAGCCCCTTCCCAGCCTTCTTGTAGCCCCCTTAGGTACTGGAAGGTTACTCTGAGGTCTCCCTGGAGCCTTCTCCTCTCCAGGCTGAACAGCCCCAACTCTCCCAGCCTGTCCCCACAGGGGAGGTGCTCCAGCCCTCTGAAGGTCCCTTCCAACCAGCTGTGTTCTGTGATAGGCAAAGGGTCTGTCTCTCTAGCCACACCTTGGGAGTTCACCTGCACCTCTTCCTTCAATTGTCATTTGAGCTTTCAGACTTGATCTTGGCTGCAGTGTGCTTGGTCAGCTTGGCTCTGGCACTCAGGTTATCCAAGGCCAAGCTGAGTTCCATTGCTGACTGAACTGGGGAATGCCAAACAGAGGTGTCAGAGTAGCAACCTCTCTTGCACTGATGGGTAAAGGAGGTTCTGTAAGATACAGTTTGGGGTCAAATTGCAACACCTTCAGCTGAACTCTCTCACTTACTGCTGCCATCAAACTTCTGAGAATTCTTTTGTGCTGTGCCCAAAAGTACTTTCTAAGCTTGTGCCTTCAGTGTGCCAAAAGATGAGGAAAGTTTTGAAGGGTGACAAGTGACCTTCTTCAGAACTGCTGCAACATGAAGGCAGCAGGACTGTGCAGAACAGCACTGCTCTGTGGCATGGCTTGGGTGGCTTTGCTGTTCATTTGTTTTGTTCCTGTGGTTAGGCTAAGTTGTGGGGTAATGATGGGACTTGGGATTTGTTGCTGTTCAATAATCACACAGATTGCATTGGGTTGAAAGGGACCTTCAAAGGGCATCTTGCCCAACCCCCCTGCACTCAGCAGGGACACCTCCAGCTAGAGCAGGCTGCACAGGGACACAGCCAGGCTGAGCTTGGATGGCTCCAGGGCTGGGGCCTCAAGCACAGCCCTGGGCAGCCTGTGCCAGTGTCTCACCACTCTCCTTGGGCACAACTTCCTCCTCAGCTCCAACCTCAAGCTGCCCTGCTCCACTTTCAAAGCCCTGCCCCTGGGCCTAGCACTCCAAGCCCTTCTCAACAGTCCCTCCCCAGCCTGCCTGCAGCTCCCCTGCAGACATTGAAATGCAGCTCTGAGCTCTCCCTGCAGCCTTCTCCTCTGCAGGCTCAACAGCCCCAACTCTCCCAGCCTGTCCCCACAGCAGAGCTTCTCCAGCCCTCTCAGCATCTCTCTGGCCTCCTCTGGACCCTCTCCAGCAGCTCCAGGTCTCTCTTGTGTTGGGGGCCCCATAGCTGGGCACAGTCCTTGCAATCTCACCAAAGCAGAGTAGAGTGGAGTGACAGAATCCCTTCTCTGCATCTGCTGGTCATACTGCTTTGGCTGCAGCCCAGTCCTGCTGTTGAAAGAGTGACAAAACCTCCCTGGCTAACCCCAGATTTCTCTGGGAAGGTTTGAAAGCAAAAAAAAACTAAAACAAAACAACAACAAACCCAACAAACGTGAGCCAGTCCCCAGTGATTTCTGTTGCAGAGCTGCAGGAGTGCTGACTACTGGCACTTCAGGATGCCAAACAGAGCATCCTGCCCTTCTCAGCCCTCCTGTGCTGCATCTCTGGTGATTTGAAGCAGTTGACAGCCTTCTTCTGTTCTTTGATTGCTTCCTTCCTTGGAAAGAAGCTCTTACAATAATGTTGTAGGGTAGCTAGCAATGATTCTGTCCCTAGAACTCTGTGTAAGGGAAAGAGTCTTGTTTGAGATGCATTCTCTGACAGCTTTCTAGTTGCTGACTTTGCTGGAGAGGGTAAAGGTCCTCTGAAAGAGACTACAGCAATAGATGATAATGGCCTCACTGTCAGTCTTTCACTGTCTCCTGCAGGTGTACAACTTGTCACAGAATATTCAGGAAGATGACCTTCAACACTTACAGGTGAGAATCTGCTGGGTTGGTATGGAGCTGCCTCTGATCTGATGCTCTTGACATTGTTGTTGGAGTTGCTCTTAATGTAACAGGGATTCGGAAGCTGCCTGCTGCTCCCTGCAGAACCTTGGAGCTGACCTGATGCTTCAACTCAGAGCCACCTGTAAGAGCAGGGTTTGCAGACGTTCCCTCACACTCTGGTGTTCCAGCTGTGCCAGTGCAGAGGTGAAAGAGAGGCTTCTAGTCTGGCTAGATGTTACCTTTATGAAACACAGAATATTGAGGGTTGGAAGGGACCTCCAGAGGTCATCCAGCCCAACCCCCCTGCCAGAGCAGGGGCACACAGGAACACAGCCAGGTGGGCTTGGAAAGGCTCCAGAGAAGGAGACTCCACAACCTCTCTGGGCAGCCTGCTCCAGGCCTCCAGCAGCCTCACACTGACAAAGTTTTGCCTTCTCTTCCCTCCTGTGGCACCTCCTCTGCTCCAGCTTGCCCCCAGTGCCCCTTGTGCTGTCCTTGGCCATCCCTGAGCAGAGCCTGGCTCCAGCCCTGCACAGCTTTCTCCCCAGCAATGAGGGCAGCCCTCAGGCTCCTCTGCTCCAAGCTCCAAGCCCCGGAGCTCCCTCAGCCTGGCCTCACAAGGAAGATGTTCCACTGCCTGCAGCAGCTCTGGGGCTCTGTGCTGGACTCTATCAAGCAGTTCCCTGAGGTCCTTCTTGACCTGAGGGGCCCAGAACTGGACACAATATTCCAGATGTGGCCTCAGCAGAGCAGAGGAGAAAGAGAACCTCTCTCAACTTACTGACCGCAGCCCTTCTGATCCACCCCAAGACGCCCTTGGCCTTCTTGGCCAGAAGGGCAAAATCTGAAATTCCTGAAAAGATGAGAAAGGAAAATGATTTTCTGGAAGTACTTCCTGAGGAAATTGTAATGTTTCTCCTCCTTCCTGAAAACAGGAAAATGGGTGGTGTTTGTGGAGCAGTTTCTAAAGAGGTGTAGGATCCTGGGTCAAGGTGCAAAGGCTGTCTGCTCCCCAGAAGCCTTTTCTGGTTTTCAAAGTGAGGAACTTCTCCAGAGTTTCCTGTCTGTTGAGAAAGAAAAGCAAATGGAGAGCTGTCCTCTCTTTTCCTGCAGGCTGGAACATTGCTCCTTTAGTGGAATGCTGTGGTGAAAGGCCTCTGCATTCTGGCTTCATGTGAATTGGAGCAAGAACTTTATCTCCTTATCTTTAAACCCTGTAGCTTTAGAGGCTGGCCTTGGGTATTACCAAACACCTGCCTGTGCTCAGGCCCTGACCTTGCCACAGCTTGAAGCTGTTTTACACAGCTTCTGATTGAAAGGACTTCTGTCTTGGGCTCTGCTGCAAGAGCCTGGCTGCCAAGGCTGCAAGCAGATAGGAGAGCACCAACTAAACATAGCCTTGTGATGCTGTTCTCAGTTACCACAGTTGTGTCACTGGACCAACACTGCTCCCTCTCCACCCCCATGGCCTTCCACAAGCAAACCAACCCATCAGGCACTCCAAACAAAAGCAGAACACAAAGCCTCAGCTGATTATTTGAAAGTGAGACTTTCCTTCTGGCTTTTGGTCCTGTGACAGCCTCAGTGCCCTCTGAAAATCAGAAGGGAAGGAATCCCTTTCTGTCAGGCTGGAGGGGGAGGAAGGGAATCACAGAATCAACCAGGCTGGAAAAGACCTCAGAGATCACCAAGTCCCCAACCTATTACCTGATCCCTAACACCTCCTGACAACTAAACCATGGCTCCAAGGGACACATCCAAGCTTTTTTTGAACACTTCCAGGGGCAGTGACTCCACCACCTCCCTGAGCAGCACATCCCATGGCCAATTACTCTGTGAAGAAATGAACTCTTTCTGTGAAGAAAATAGAAGGGTAATAAACTCAAGCAGTGAGGAGAGGGACACCCAGGTGTGGAAGGCTAGGGCAAGGAGTTGTGAGCTGAGGGATTTCTGTTGCAAGAGGAACCTCTGTGTTTCTGAAAGGTGGTTTGTCTCTGGCTGCCTTTTCCATGTAGCAGGGAAGTGAATGGGGTAGGGAGTTTAGGATGAAAGGAGTTTAGGATCAAAGGAGCTGGTCTTGTGTGGCTGCTCAACCACTTTTGCTCAAAGCAACAAGAGCTTGAAAGTTAATTAGTGTTAGGTTGGCCTTTTAAGTTCTCAGGTGCTCTTGTGAGCTCTTAGCCATGAAACTTACCTGAGATGTTCCAGGGGTTGGTTTTAATGCAGGAGAACAGTTGCCTGGTACTGGAGGGTATTGCTGTGCTTCCTTCATCTTGACCTCCCAGGATGTGTAAGGAGGGTAGCACAGATCAACAACACCTGATGCTCTTGAGCTCTGCTGAAAGAGCCAGCACAACCCGTAATAATCTCTGTTCCCATGGGTTTTCTGGCCCACTGGCTCCAGTGAAGAGTGCTGCTGCTACTGAAGGTGGCGAAAGCAGCATGAAAAGGACAGCTGATGCTTGCCTTTTCCCTGGAAGGCAAGAACAATTATTACTTAAAATCATAGAATCATTGGGGTTGGAAAAAGGCCTCTGAGATCTCCCAGGCCAACCAGCAGCCCACCATCACCATGGCCACTTAGCCATGGTCACAATACCTCCAGGAATGGGGACTCCACCAGCTCCCTGGGCAGCCTGTGCCAATCCCTGACCACTCCTGCAGCAAACAAATTATCATAGAATTGTTGGGGTTGGAAGGGACCTCAAGGCTCAGCCAGTTCCAACCCCCCCTGCCATGGCCACCTCACACTCCAGCAGGTTGCTCACAGCCACATCCAGCCTGGCTGCAAAAACCTCCAGGGATGAGGCTTCCACCACCTCCCTGGGCAACCTCTGCCAGGCTCTCACCACCCTCATGGGGAACAACTTCTTCCTAATAACAAATCTCAATCTCCCCACTTCTACTTTTGCTCCATTCCCCCCACTCCTATCACTCCCTGACACCCTTAAAAGTCCCTCCCCAGCTTTCTTGGAGCCCCCTTCAGATCCTGGAAGGCCACAAGAAGGTCTCCTGGGAGCCTTCTGTTCTCCAGACTGAACAGCCCCAAACTCTTTCAGTCTGTTCTCATAGTAGAGGTGCTCCAGCCCTCTGAATCCTCATTGTTCCTCATCTCCAACCTAACCCTCCTCTGGTGCAACCTGAGATTGTTTCCTCTCCTTTTATCACCTGGTACTAGGGAGCAGAGACCAACTCTCACCTCATGGGCTGAAGGAGAGACCTGGGAAGCTGCTGAACTTGGCTTGTGTTTGAATGTCTGGTACCTTGACTCTAGCCAAGTTCCTTGAGATTTCCAGGAATAGATCTGTTGTGGGAAGGAAGGGACAAATGTTAGGCAGGCCTCTCTCCTCAGCCTTGGAAACCAGAGCTGGGGAATTGGGGAGTTCTTCTCTGACACTTAACTCCCCAGGCCACCCACTTCGAGCTGCAGTCATAGAATGGCACCAGTGGAAATCAAGCCTCCTTCCTGAGCTATCCTGAGGATTTGGGTAGCTGTGTTCTGGGGGTGTGTTGGCCATTCTTAACCCATGAGAGGATTTCAGATTAACAACAACAACAAAAATTAGAATCTTTTACAACAGAGAAATGTTTCTGCTTTTGTTTTGCCTTACCCTTACACTCTTCTTTCTCTTAGTTGTTTACAGAGTATGGAAGACTTGCTATGGAGGAGATTTACCAAAAGCCATTTCAGGTAATTATATATTAAATGGACCTCACAGGATCACAGATCAGAGGAGGTTAGGGGTTGGAAGGGACATCTGGAGAGCTTCCAGTCCAAGCCCCCCCTACCAGAGCAGGACCAGAGAGTCCAGCACAGGGCACACAGGAACACATCCAGACAGGGCTGCAAAGGCTCCAGAGAAGGAGACTCCACAACCTCTCTGGGCAGCCTGCTCCAGGCCTCTGGGACCCTCCCAGGGAAGAAGTTCCTCCTCCTGTTGAGGTGGAACCTCCTGTGCTGCAGTTTCCATCCCTTGCCCTTTGGCCTATCCCAGAGCACAACTGAGCAGAGCCTGTCCCTGTCCCCTCCCTCCTGACCCCCAGCCCTCAGCTATTGATAGACATTGATCAGATCCCTCTCAGCCTTCTCCTCTCCACACTAAACACCCCCAGGGCTCTCAGCCTCTCCTCCCCAGGCAGTGCTCCAGGCCCTTCAGCATCCTTGCAGCCCTCCCTTGCACTCTCTCCAGCAGATCCCTGTCCCTCCTGACCTGGGGAGCCCAGAGCTGGATGCAATATTCCAGGGGAGGTCTCAGCAGGGCAGAGGAGAGGGGGAGGAGAACCTCCCTGGCTCTGCTGGCCACACTCCTCTGAATGCAGCCCAGGCTCCCCTTGGCCTTCTTGGCCCCCAGGGCACATTGCTGTGCCATGCAGAACTTGCTGCCCACCAGCACTCCCAGCTCCTTCTCCTTGGGGCTGCTCTCCAGCAGATCCCCTCCCACCCTGTCCTGCTGCAGTTTCTTCTTCCTTCCCAGCTGCAGGACTCTGCACTTCTCCTGTTGAACCTCAGCAGGTTCCTCTCTGCCCAGCTCTCAGCCTGTCCAAGTCTCTGCATGGCCTCACAGCCTTCAGGTGTCTCAGCCAAGCCTCCAGTTTGGTATCATCAGCAAACCTGCTGAGCAGACTCTGTCTGTCTGTCTGTCACCTCATGAATGTCATTGATGAAGATGTTGAACAGGACAGGATCCAACACTGATCCCTGGGGGATCAGGTGGTTATATAGTAAATGGATCTCAGGCAGTTAATTGTGTAGCAAATGAGCAGAGGATAATCTATGAAGAAAAATTATTTGGGCTGAAGCCAGCCCATTTTTTACAAGACTGATATTTTTTTTTTTCCCTTGTCACATGTCTTGGAAAAAAAAATGTGGAAATACTGAGGAGTGTAGCTTTGTGGCTGATTTTCTAAGGTATGGGAGGAATGGAAGTGTCAAGTGATGTTCAGGCAGAATCACAGAATGTTAGGGATTGGAAGGGACCTCCAGAGATCATCCAGTCCAACCTCCCTGCCAGAGCAGACCTGAGGGGCCTGGAACTGGATACAATATTCCAGATGTGGCCTCAGCAGGGCAGAGTAGAAAGGGAGGAGAACCTTTCTCAACCTACTGACCATAGCCCTTCTGATCCACCCCAGGGTCCCCTTGGCCTTCTTGGCCACCAGGGCATCTTGCTGGCTCCTGGACATCCTTCTGTCCACCCAGGTCCCTTTCCCCTGTGCTGCTCTTCAACTGTCCCTTTGCAGTGTCTGGATAAGAGAAACCTTTCTGTGAACTCCCCACACTGTCAGCATCAAAATCTTCCCTCTGCTTAGTCCTGAAGATTTCCTCCTTCTGCAGCCTTCTAGTGAGCTCCACAGTGGTATTGAATCAGAGGATGGTAGTGGTTGGAAGGGATCTGCAGAGATCATCCAGCCCAACCCCCTGCCAGAGCTGGGCACCCAGGGCAGGGCACACAGGAACACAGCCAGGTGGGGTTGGAAAGGCTCCAGAGAAGGAGACTCCACAACCTCTCTGGGCAGCCTGCTCCAGACCTCCAGCAGCCTCACACCAAAGAAGTTTCTCCTCATGTTGAGGTGGAACCTCCTGGGTTCCAGCTTGGACCTGTTGTGTCTTGTCCTGTCCCTGGGCACCACCAAGCAGAGCCTGGAGCCTTCCTCCTGACCCCCAGCCCTCAGCTATTGATAGACATTGATCAGATCCCTCTCAGCCTTCTCCTCTCCACACTAAACAGCTCCAGGGCTCTCAGCCTTTCTTCCTAAGAGAGACATTAAGGAGAAGAGTCTTGTGCTGCTCCCTTACTCATCACTCTTTAAGCTATGGTTGGACTTTGCTGGTGCTCCATGGTTCTGAGTAAAGGTCATGGGGACTGTAAGAACTGAGGAAGGCCATGCTGCATTGGGACTTGGAGCATGACTGATTTCAAAGGTGCTGGACTAGAGAATGGTTTGAGGCTACTTCTGTTCAGTAAAGGCTCAGCTCTCTTCCATCCTGAGCTGTATCCTCCTTAGCCTATAAGGGTACTGCTTGATTGCTGTTAATGGTGAGTTTGTAGACTCCTGTGTCTCTAAAACATTCACCTGCAAGTGTGACTCCCCCACCCCCAGCATTCTTGTGGCTGGCTCAGGCAAGATGCATTCTTTGTAAAGCAGCTGCTCTGGTGTGAGACTAACACCCAAGGTTTGCTTTCTGTCTTCAGCTGGTGGGAGGGAGGTCAGTGTCGTCCTGGGGCAGAGCAGGAGGCAATCCCAAGGCTTTTTGGGATACTTCCTTTTAGGGAAAGAGTGAGTGGCATTGGTGGGTTTGGTGGGGGTGTTGTGTTTGTTTTCCTTGTTTGGTTTGTTTTCTTAGTTCTTTCTTAAACAAGCAAATGCTTGCAACATGGATCACAGAATGGTTTGGGTTGAAAGGGACCTCCAAAGCTCATCCAGTCCAAACCCCTCTGCAGTCACCAGGGACATCTTCCACCAGATCAGGTTGCTCAGAGCCTTGTTGAGGCTGACCTTGAACACCTCCAGGGATGTGGCCTCAACTACCTCCCTGGGCAACCTGTTCCAGTGTTCCAGCAGCCTCCTGGTGCAGAACTTGTTCCTCACATCCAATCTCAATCTGCTCTGCTCTCATTCCAAACCATTGTCCCTGCTCCTGTCCCTGCAAGACCTTTGGGAACTTGTTCTCTGCAGCCTTCTTGTAGCCCCTTCAGGTACTGCCAGGTTGCTCTGAGGTCTCCCTGGAACTTCCCATTCTCCAGGCTGAACACCCCCAGCTCCCTCAGCCTGACCCATAGCAGAAGTTCTCCAGCCCCCTGGTCATTTTTGTGGCCCTCTCTGAACCTGCTCCATCAGGTCCCTGTCCTCCTTGTGTTGAGAGCTCCATAGCTGGACCCAGCACTGCAGGTGAGGTCTCAGCAGAGCAGAGGGACAGACTCCCCTCTCTCCACCTGCTGGTCCCACTGCTTTGGATGCAGCCTTTTGGTGATGTTTTTAAACAAGCAAACACTTGGAGCAGCTTTGTAGTCTCATGATGCATTTTAGTGCTGCTGAGCTTAGAAAAGTTTTTCCTTCATTGTGTGACAGCATTCCTCAGGGCAGAGGAAATCTGTCAGCCATTGACTGCTGCTCTTCTTCCTATTGCAGACACTCATGTTCTTAATTAGAGATTGGAGTTACCCTTATGAACATGCATATGGCTTGGAAGGTGGAAAGAAGTTCCTAGAGAAAAGATTGCAGGTAAGGGACTCTCCAGCAGTCTTCTACCCTTAAGTGCCAACTCCTTGTCAAGGTAACGATGCTCGAAGGAGCTAACTGTGCCCTTCAAAGTAACATTTGGGGTGCTCCCACTCCCGTGGGAGTTGCAGGATTTAGAACTTGACATTTTTAAGTTCAGGACTGAAGGCTTAAACACCACTTAACTGCTCTGAAGCTGAGATTTAATTGCAACTCTCAGCTGTCCCTTATTGCCTCTGCTTCCTTTTCAGGTAAAGCAAAACCAACACGAAGAGCTACAGAATGTGAGGAAGCATATTCACTCCTGTTTCAGTACTCTTGGCTGTTTCCTGTTGCCCCACCCTGGTCTTAAAGTTGCAACAAACCCAAATTTTGATGGGAGATTGAATGGTAGGAAGCTTTCCATTGTGTGTTTCTTGCTTCAGATTGCTGAGTTTTGGGATTTTTGCTAGTGGAAGCGCAGCACCGAAAGGGTTTGCTGGTTGGAATGCTTGGCCAGGGTAGGGTTAAAAAGGTGAAGCTCTGGGTTCCCTTTAGTGCTTTAAAGGTAGAGCAGGCTGAGGGAATGGATCTCTTTTGTGTACAGCTGTTGATTGTAATCTGATCACTTGAGACATACTCGAAGGTCATTAAATAAGGACTCCAACTGTGGATTCCAGAGGGGGAGAATGAACAAAGGCTAAACTTCCCTCCTTCAAACTGAAAGGCTTTGAAACCAAAGCTCAGAATTAATTACTGTAGGCTTCTGTTACTGCAGAGTGAGAAGCACTCAGGATTCCTCCCCTTGCTGCTTGACCTTCCCCCCCTCTCCCCACCCAGCAGAGGAAATATATCAGGATGGCAAAGGCGACAAGAGTGAGTTTGTGCTAGTGGGATGCCAACCAGTTTGTGGGCTCAGAGCACAGACCTGTGGGCTCGTGTAAGATGATGTCACTGGGGGAATACACTTCAGATATTGCCAGGGCTATGGAACCTTGTTCTCTCACAGCCTGGAGTTCAGATTAAAGAGTAGGTAGAACTTCACCCAAGCTCTACTACGTATCGAAGCCTTCAAACAGCTTAGAAATGCAGCAGCTCCGAGTTTTTGAAGGACCATGGGTTCTGTTCCCATAGGAATTGCAGGATTGAGAAGAAAGCTAACCACTTTTTATTTTTTTTTTTTCTTCTCTTCTTTTTTTTTTCTTCCCCTCTCCTGTAATGGATTGACTTTGATTAGATATAGATGAGGATTTTAAGAAAGAGCTGCGGAATTTGGTACCTCTACTGCTCGCCCCTGAGAACCTGGTAGAAAAAGAGATTAGTGGCTCCAAGGTGACCTGTAGAGATCTTGTAGAATACTTCAAGGTAAGCAAACTCCTCCTAATTATGTCTGTTAATGGCTTCAAAGGAAGCATTCTAATTTTAGGGCCTGTTCCCAGAGAAGCTAAGCTATCTAGGCTGACATTGACTGAGCAGCTCTCGCTTCTTCTTCTTTTTTTTTTTTTTTTCCCTCCTTCTCTTTGTGTTTCCTTACTCTGACTTTCCAGAACTGGCACACAGCTTCCCAAAGGTATAGCACTTGGTAGAACTGTGTGGGGTGGGGGTTTGTTTCTTTGCCTTCTCTTCCTTTGTAAACAGGCAGAACAGTTAGAGACTGTTTGGGTTGTTTTGTTTTGGTTTTGCCTCCCTACTTCTCTGGTTCTGTTGCCTGTTTTTTCAAAAGAGCTTTCCAGGAAGATTTTAGAGTAGGTTTTTCTAGGCCTGCAGTGAAAATCATAGAATCATAGAATCAGTCAGGGTTGGAAGGGACCACAAGGATCAGCCAGTTCCAACCCCCCTGCCATGGGCAGGGACACCTCACACTAGATCAGGCTGGCCAGAGCCTCATCCAGCCTGGCCTTAAACACCTCCAGGGATGGGACCTCAACCACCTCCCTGGACAACCCATTCCAGGCTCTCACCACTCTCATGGGGAAGAACTTCTTCCTCATGTCCAGCCTGAATCTCCCCACTTCCAGCTTTATTCCATTCCCCCTAGTCCTATCACTACCTGAGATCCTAAAAAGTCCCTCCCCAGCTTTCTTGTAGGCCCCCTTCAGATACTCCCTTCCTGGATTTTTAACATGTGCAGAAGATGCTTTCTGAACACTCCAATGTGCAGCAGCACCACTGCATGCTCTGAAATATTTGGATATGATACTTGCAGCTGTCAGGCTCTTGAGCTGTTTTGCTATCAGGGTGACAGCAGCAGAAATGTGATAACATAATCCCTGCCTCACCAGGAACTGCTCTGCTGTGTGTAAGCTTTTTTTTTTTTTTTTTAACTGGAATGACTTAGGCAGTTGTCTTGGCAGGAGAAAGTGGCACTTGTTCCTAAAGATACTCAGTTTGCACTTCTGCTTTGGAGCACAGGAAAGGCTGATGTAAAGAAAGCAAGCAAGGGAGAAACCTCTTTAAGCAAGGGAGATCACAATCCTGTAGTAAGTGTGATATGAAGCAACTTTTTTTTCATGGAATGGTTTGGGCTGGAAGGGATTTCAAAGCTCATCCAGCTCCACCCCCCCCGCCATGGGCAGGGACACCTCCCACCAGCCCAGGTTGCTCAAGGCCTCATCCAGCCTGGCCTTGAACACCTCCAGGGAGGAGACATCCACAGCCTCCCTGGGCAACCTGTGCCAGTGTCTCCTCACCCTCACTGACAAGAATTTCTTCCTCATCTCCAGTCTCAATCTGCCCTCCTCAAGCTTCAATCCATTCCCTCTCCTCCTGTCACTACAAGCCCTTGGCAAAAGTCCCTTCCCAGCTTTCTTGTAGGCATCCTTGAAGTACTAGAAGACCACTAGAAGGTCTGCTCGGAGCCTTCTCCAGGCTGAAAAGCCCCAACTCTCCCAGTCTGTCCCCACAGGAGAGGTTTTTCAGCCCTCTGAGCATCTCTGGGACCTACTCGGGACCTGTTCCAGCAGCTCCATGTCCTTCTTATGCTGGGGGATGCCAGAACTGGAGGCAGTGCTGCAGGTGGGGTCTGAGCAGAGCAGAGGCAGAATCCCCTCCCTGTGCTGCTGGTCACCTTTTTTACAAAGGAAAGATGTCATAGCTCTCCTGACAAGCATAAACCAAACACTCTGGAGCTTGCATGCTCAGTCTCTCTGTTAAGGGATGCCATCCAGGAAACCTTGACAGGCTGCAGAGGTGAGCCCATGACAACCTCATGAGGGTTCAGCAAGACCAAATGCAAGGTCCTGCAGCTGGGTCAGGGCAATCCCAAGCACTGATATAGGCTGGGCAGGGACTGGCTGGAGAGCAGCCCTGAGAAGAGAGGGACTTGAGTGTGCTGGTGGATGAGAAGCTCCACATGAGCCACCAGTGTGCACTTCCAGCCTGGAAAGCAAATCACATCCTGGGTTGCATCAAGAGAAGCACAGCCAGCAGGGTGAGGGAGGTGATTCTCCCCCTCTGTTCTTCTCTGGTGAGACCCCACCTGGAGCACTGCATCCAGTTCTGGAGCCTCTATTACAAGAAGGATCTGGAGGTGCTGGAAGGTGTCCAGAGAAGGCTCATGAGGATGAGCAGAGGGCTGGAGCACCTCTCCTATGAGGACAGACTGAAAGAGTTGGGGCTGTTCAGTTTGGAGAGGAGAAGGCTCCCAGGAGACCTTCTGGTGGCCTTCCAGGATCTGCAGGGGGCTCCAAGAAAGCTGGGGAGGGACTTTTGAGGGTGTCAGGGAGTGATAGGAGTGGGGGGGATGGAGCAAAAGTAGAAGTGGGGAGATTCAGATTGGATGTTAGGAAGAAGTTCTTCCCCATGAGGGTGGTGAGAGCCTGGCAGAGGTTGCCCAGGGAGGTGGTGGAAGCCTCATCCCTGGAGGTTTTTGCAGCCAGGCTGGATGTGGCTGTGAGCAACCTGCTGTAGTGTGAGGTGTCCCTGCCCATGGCAGGGGGGTTGGAACTGGCTGAGCCTTGAGGTCCCTTCCAACCCTGACAATTCTATATGGTTGTATTGCTGCTTTTTGTTCTCATTTCTTCTCTAGTCATACCTGGTCTTGCCCAGCCTAAGGAGTCTGCTTTGAGCAGCAGTTGATTGCCCTCTAAAAACCTGAGTGTCGGATCTACTGAAACACTGCCCAGTTCATATCCCAGCTCCAGCCTGGGAGCAATCCTGCAGGCTGCTGCAGAGCCACTCTGGTTATGTAACTAAAGAGGGCTGCTCCCTCAGGAACTCTGCATTTCAAGCTGAGCTCCTGAAGGCCGAGGTGGAAAGGGGAAGGCTTTTGCTGGGAGGGTGTTGAGGGAATGGAGTCCTCTCTAACTGTATACATTTTGTAGGCTGTCCTACAGTCTAGAACCACATTCTCTGCTCCTTTACAGGAGGAAAAAGAAAAAACCACTGCATAAAAATCCTCAGGTCAGACAGGCTGGAGGGGGGAGAGCAGGAGTAAGATGAGGGAAAACAACTGCTTAATCTCTGAGGGGCTAAATATGGCCTTGGGGCTTATCCAAAGCACTGAATGGCTCCTGCTGTGCCTGCTTCACTCATCTCTGCCAAGGCCATCTTGTGGGCTGCAGAGGAGGACCTGAAGGATGTATCACAGTATATCAGAGGTTGGAAGGGTCTTCAAGCGGTCAACAGGTCCAACCCCCCTGCCAGAGCAGCATCACTTAGGGCAGTCTGCACAGGAATGCATCCAGGTGGGGTTGGAAAGTCTCCAGAGAAGGAGACTCCACAACCCCCCTGGGCAGCCTGTTCCAGGGCTCTGTCACCCTCACTGTAAAGAAGTTTCTCCTCATGTTGAGCTGAAATCTTCTATGTTCAAGTTTGAACCCATTGTTCCTTGGCTTATCACTGTGCACCCCCCAAAAGAGCCTGGCCCCCTCCACTTGACCCCCAGCCCTCAGCTATTGATAGACATTGATCAGATCCCTCTCAGCCTTCTCCTCTCCACACTAAACAGCCCCAGGGCTCTCAACCTCTCTTCCCAGGGGAGATGCTCAAGTCCCCAAATCATCCTCCTGGCTCTCTGTTGGACTCTCTCCAGCAGGTCTCTGTCTCTCCTGACCTGGGGAGCCCAGACCTGGACACAGCATTCCAGGTGTGGTCTCAGCAGGGCAGAGGAGAGTGGGAGAAGAACTTCCTTAGCCCTGCTGGCCACCTTTCTTGATACATCCCAGGATCCCATTGGCTCTCTTGGCCACAAGAGCACATTGCTGTCCCATGCAGAACTTGCTGCCCACCAGCATGTGCTTGGCCCTGGTGAGGCCACAGCTTCAGTGCTGTGTTGAGTTCCGGGCAAGACAGCTTAGGAAAACCATTGAGGGGCTGGGGAGTGTCCAGAGGAGAGCAGCAAGGCTGGAGAGGGGTTTGGAGGACATCATATGAGGAGCAGCTGAGGGAGCTTGGGGTGTTTAACCTGGAGAAGAGGAGGCTGATGGGAGACCTCCTTGTTCTCTCCAGCTCCCTGAAAGGAAGCTGGAGTGAGGCTGGGGTTGGTCTCTTCTCCCAACTAACCGCAACAGGATGAGAGGGAATGGGAAATGTGCCAGGGGAGGCTTAGGTTGGGAATTAGGAAAAACTTCTTCACTGAGAGAGTGATGAGGAGTTGGAAGAGGCTGCCCAGGGAGGTGGTGGAGTCCCCATCCCGGGAGGTGTTGAAGCTGCAGATGTGGTGGTTCAGGATGTAGTTCAGTGGTCCTGGTAGTTGGCTTCTGGTTGGAGTGGATATTAAATCCAGCCTTTATGATTCAGGGAGTCTCTTTGTTGTCCTCTTCTAAGACCCTGGTGACAGAAAGGTCACCTGAGGGTTGGTGGTGCACAGAGGGCTGGTCTGCCTGCTTGGCTTTCAGAAGTTTTTTGGCCACTCAGCTCTCTCTGCATGACCACTTTGCCCCTTTTCCTCCCACCCTTCAAGGGAGGAAGGCATACAGGGAAATGTAACTACTGCTTCTCCCAGCAGTGGGGGGGGTTTGGACAGACCTCTTGCCAGAGGGTCACAGGATCAGAGGGTGTTAGGGGTTGGAAGGCACCTCTGGAGAGTTTGGAGTCTAAGGCCCCTGCCAGAGCAGGACCAGAGAGTCCAGCACAGGGCACACAGGAACACATCCAGACAGGGCTGGGAAGGCTCCAGAGAAGGAGACTCCACAACCTCTCTGGGCAGCCTGCTCCAGGCCTCTGGGACCCTCCCAGGGAAGAATTTCCTCCTCCTGTTGAGGTGGAACCTCCTGTGCTGCAGTTTCCATCCACTGCCCCTTGGCCTATCCCAGGGCAGAGTGGGCAGAGCCTGTCCCTGTCCCCTCCCTCCTGACCCCCAGCCCTCAGCTGTTGATAGACATTGATCAGATCCCTCTCAGCCTTCTCCTCTCCACACTAAAGAGCCCCAGCTTAAGGTGGGTTCCACCTCTTGTCTGAGGGGGGAGGTTCCCTGCTTAGCAAAGACCTTCTTATGTAGTTGAAGGAGCAGAACCCTTCTTGAGACAGTGGCAGTGTCTCCTCAAGGTTCTCTACTCCCCTGCCAGCCCCAGCCTCAGATGCAGAGCTAAGAAATGAAGGCCCTAGGGGGCTAAGTGTGAGAATGCCAGATTTATGTGAAGAAGATGGCTCCATTAAATAGTTGGCATTATTACAAAGAACCAAGCTGAGCTCTGTCTTTCTGTCATCCTTCTCCTTCTCTCCTTTCTCAGGCAGAAATGGTTAGGAAAACAAACAAACAAAAAAACCCCAAACCTTAATTTTGTTTCCTTTCCTTTCTCCCCTTCAGGCTTACATAAAAATCTATCAAGGAGAGGAGCTACCTCACCCAAAATCTATGCTGCAGGTATTTGCTTTCCCTCTCCAAATGTCCAACAGGTGCTGTGGCCTTTGCTGTAAGCTCTCTGCAAGGAGCTGTGTGTCTTTTGAGCTCTCCCTGAGCTCCTCAGGGAGCCTGGCTTAGATGTCTGTGTCTTTCCTCAGCTCCAGCTAGCAAAGCAAGCAGGGGCTGAGATGTTGAAGCCTCTTCAGTTTCTAAGGGTTGCCTGTAACTGTCTGGTGTTGATTGTTTCTTTCCCCCAGTACCTTTCACACTCTCTTCAGAGGGCTTTTAGCATCAGGTGCAGCAGAGAAAAAGGAGAAGCCTGAACAGCAGTGCAGCTGTGAGCACTGCCTGGCAGTGCTGGGCTGCTCTGTGTGGGTTTGCTAAAACTGGATCACTGCCCTGAGCTTTCTTTTCTGGCTTGATCCAAAGAGGATGTGATCAGCTTTAAAGTGATCTGAGCACAAACTGATTGTAGGAAGCTGGGTGGTGAAGCCTTCAGTTGTTGGGAATGAAGAGCTTTCACCAAGGGGTGTTGGGCTTTAGGCTCAGCTTTAACCATTTTGTATCTGTAAGACTTGGATTCTTTTAAGCTTCTTGTAAGCTTCCTGAAAAGCTTTCCCCAAAGTGTGGGCTTTAAGCTCAGTTTTAACCATTTTGCAGCTGTAAGACTTGGATTCTTTGAAGCTTCCTGAAGAGGTTTCACTGAAGTGTGGGCTTTAGGCTCAGGTTTAACCATTTTGTATTTGTAAGACTTGGATTCTTTTAAGCTTCCTGAAGAGCTTTCCCCAAGGGTGGGCATTAGGCTCAGTTTTGACCATTTAACAGCTGTAAGACTTGGATCTTTTGAAGCTTCCTGAAGAGCTTTCCCCAAAGTGTGGGCTTTAGGCTCAGTTTTGACCATTTAACAGCTGTAAGACTTGGATCTTTTGAAGCTTCCTGAAGAGGTTTCCCCAAAGGGTGGGCTTTAGGCTCAGGTTTAGCTCTGGTGTGCCTTGCTGACCTTGCCTGGTGGCTGGGGGTGGTTTTCCTGTGCCCCCCTGGAGGTGTGGAGGCAGTTTGGGCGTGGATAGCAGCGTGGCTCAGCTCTGCTTTGTGTTTTCCAGGCGACAGCCGAGGCCAACAATCTTGCTGCTGTGGCAGGAGCAAAAGACTTGTACAGCAAAGGCATGGAGCAGGTATGGCAAGTGCCCACGTGCACCAGGGGGGCCTTCAAGTTTTCCTGCTGGATGTACGGGGGGTGCTGATGGAGAGAAGGAGCTTTGGGGCCAGCAGCTGGCTGCTTTCTCCTCTCAGGTCCTGTGTCTGATGCAGCAAAACTGGAGTTCTGTCAAACCACAATCACAGACTGGGGTGGGGGGACATGGACAGGACCTCTGGAGGTAGCCAGTCCAACCCCCCCCCAACTAGAGTCAGTCACACAGGGCTTGGGTTTGGAATTCTTCCAGAGATGGAGACTCCACAGCCTCTGGGCAGCCTGTCCCAGTGCTCTGCCACCCTCACAGGGGAGAATTTGTTCCTTCTGCTGATGTGGGACCTGCTGGGTTCCAGGCTGTGTCCATTGCTCCTGGGCAGCACTGAGAAGAGTCTGGCTGCAGCCTCCTGCCACTCAACCTTCAGCCATTGATCAGCATTGCTGGGATCCCCCCTCAGGCTCCTCCAGGCTAAGCAGCCGCAGGGCTCTCAGCCTCTTGTCAGAGATGCTGCAGTCCCTTCAGACCTCCTGCTTTGAGAATGCTCTGCTGCTGCAGGAGGACCACTGCTATCCTTTTGGAAAATCTCTGGATGCACTAAGCAGATTGTTTATAGTAAATGCCAAGCCTGCCTTCTTCCCCTGACTCTTCAGTGTGACTCTGGGGTTTGAAGGTTTCCCACCTGGGGCAAGGGACCAGCAGAAAGACTTTTCTCTGCCACAGCTTTGGTTTCCATAGCAATGCTCTCCAGCACTCTGTGGAGAAAGACAGAGAAATGTCTTGCATTGCTTTTTTTTTTTTCTTTTCTTTTATCCAGATGCCTCAGGTTTTCAGCTCTGAAATGTGGGGAAAATCTTGGGATTTAAGACTGGCTTTTAGAAAGATAATTCTTACTGTAGCTTCTGAGCTCTCCTTGTGAACCAAAGCCTTCCTTTGAGTGTGTATAAGCAAAATACTGTCCCCATAAAGACCTCAAATGTAAGGACCAGCAGGTGCAGGCACACAGGAGGAGAAAAGAGTAAGAGATGGAGGAGGTAGACAGGCTGAGGGAGCTTGGGCTATGCAGCCTGGAGAAGAGAGTGCTCCATGGAGGCCTAACAGCAGCCTGCCAGTACCTGAAGGGGGCTGCAAGAAGGCTGCAGAGGGACTGATCCCCAAGGCCTGCAGGGACAGGACCAGGGGCAATGGTTTGGAATGAGAGCAGAGCAGATTGAGATTGGATGTGAGGAAGAAGTTCTGCAGCAGGAGGCTGCTGGAACACTGCAACAGGTTGCCCAGGGAGGTGGTTGAGGCCCTGTCCCGGGAGATATTCAAGGTGAGGCTGGACAGGGCTGTGGGCAACCTGATCTAGTGGAGGATGTCCCTGCTGAGTGCAGGGGGTTGGACTGGATGAGCTTTGGAGGTCCCTTCTGACCCAAACCAGTCTCTGATCCTTTGTGTGTGGTGGTCTTGATGCTTCAGCAGATTCTGTTGTTCAGCACTCTCTGAGCAGTGTGCAGAGACCCTGTTGGAGGGTAAGACAATCTCCCAGGGAGTTTGGCCAGATGTGGAGGACTTCAATCCAGAAAGGAGGCTGGGGTTGGTCTCTTCTCCCAAGTAACCAGTGATAGGATGAGAGGGAATGGGAAATGTGGGAAATGGGAGGAGGCTTAGGTTGGGCATTAGGAAAGACTTCTTCACTGAGAGAGTGATGAGGAGTTGGAAGAGGCTGCCCAGGGAGGTGGTGGAGTCCCCATCCCGGGAGGTGTTGAAGCTGCAGATGTGGTGGTTCAGGATGTAGTTCAGTGGTCCTGGTAGTTGGCTTCTGGTTGGAGTGGATATTAAATCCAGCCTTTATGATTCAGGGAGTCTCTTTGTTGTCCTCTTCTAAGACCCTGGTGACAGAAAGGTCACCTGAGGGTTGGTGGTGCACAGAGGGCTGGTCTGCCTGCTTGGCTTTCAGAAGTTTTTTGGCCACTCAGCTCTCTCTGCATGACCACTTTGCCCCTTTTCCTCCCACCCTTCAAGGGAGGAAGGCATACAGGGAAATGTAACTACTGCTTCTCCCAGCAGTGGGGGGGGTTTGGACAGACCTCTTGCCAGAGGGTCACAGGATCAGAGGGTGTTAGGGGTTGGAAGGCACCTCTGGAGAGCTTGGAGTCTAAGGCCCCTGCCAGAGCAGGACCATAGAATCCAGCACAGGGCACACAGGAACACATCCAGACAGGGCTGGGAAGGCTCCAGAGAAGGAGACTCCACAACCTCTCTGGGCAGCCTGCTCCAGGCCTCTGGGACCCTCCCAGGGAAGAAGTTCCTTCTCCTGTTGAGGTGGAACCTCCTGTGCTGCAGTTTCCATCCACTGCCCCTTGGCCTATCCCAGGGCAGAGTGGGCAGAGCCTGTCCCTGTCCCCTCCCTCCTGACCCCCAGCCCTCAGCTGTTGATAGACATTGATCAGATCCCTCTCAGCCTTCTCGTCTCCACACTAAACAGCCGGAGTGTCCCTGCTGCAGCTCTCCTGGCTCCTGTAAGCTGCGGAGGAAGGTTTTGCTCAGTGCAGAGCAGCGGGAGGGTGACAATCTGCTCCCACCCGCTCTGTCACGGCAGGTGTGCGGCGGGGACAAGCCTTACCTGGCGCCCTCGGACCTGGAGCGGAAGCACCAGGAGTGCCGGGAGTCTGCCGTCCGGCAGTTCCGCGCGGTGAAGAAGATGGGAGGGGAGGAGTTCTGCCGGCGCTACCAGGAGCAGCTGGAGGTGGAAATCGATGAGATCTATGCAAACTTCGTGAAGCACAACGATGGGAAGAACATCTTCTATGCTGCCCGCACCCCGGCCACCCTCTTCGCCCTCATGTTCGCCATGTACATAACCTCCGGACTGAGCGGCTTCCTGGGCATGAACTCCATAGCCGCCCTCTGCAACCTGGTGCTGGGCCTGGCTCTCCTAGCCTTTTGTACTTGGGCCTACGTTAAGTACTCTGGGGAATTCAGAGAGGTTGGAACAGCCATCGACCAGATCGCTGAGGCCATCTGGGAACAGGTTGGTGCTCTGCCTTTTTCCATCTTCTTTTCGTGATGCAAATTCTCTTCCAGGTCGGTGCTCTGCCTGGTTTCTTTTTGGATGCAAATTCTCTGCCTTTCTTTGCAGCACCCACTGCTCTAGGGCAGCAAAAAGGGCAATGGGATCCTGGGGGATGGGCATTCAGAAGAGGAGGAGGGAGGTTCTGCTCAGCAGAAGTTTGCTGATGGCTTAGAAGAGCAGACAGAGGGGCTGCTCAGGGCAGAGGGGCTGCTCAGCAGGTTTGCTGATGACACCAAACTGGAGGCTTGGCTGAGACACCTGAAGGCTGTGAGGCCATGCAGAGACTTGGACAGGCTGAGAGCTGGGCAGAGAGGAACCTGCTGAGGTTCAACAGGAGAAGTGCAGAGTCCTGCAGCTGGGAAGGAAGAAGAAACTGCAGCAGGACAGGGTGGGAGGGGATCTGCTGGAGAGCAGCCCCAAGGAGAAGGAGCTGGGAGTGCTGGTGGGCAGCAAGTTCTGCATGGCACAGCAATGTGCCCTGGGGGCCAAGAAGGCCAAGGGGAGCCTGGGCTGCATTCAGAGGAGTGTGGCCAGCAGAGCCAGGGAGGTTCTCCTCCCCCTCTCCTCTGCCCTGCTGAGACCTCCCCTGGAATATTGCATCCAGCTCTGGGCTCCCCAGGTCAGGAGGGACAGGGATCTGCTGGAGAGAGTGCAAGGGAGGGCTGCAAGGATGCTGAAGGGCCTGGAGCACTGCCTGGGGAGGAGAGGCTGAGAGCCCTGGGGGTGTTTAGTGTGGAGAGGAGAAGGCTGAGAGGGATCTGATCAATGTCTATCAATAGCTGAGGGCTGGGGGTCAGGAGGGAGGGGACAGGGACAGGCTCTGCTCAGTTGTGCTCTGGGATAGGCCAAGGGGCAATGGATGGAAACTGCAGCACAGGAGGTTCCACCTCAACAGGAGGAGGAACTTCTTCCCTGGGAGGGTCCCAGAGGCCTGGAGCAGGCTGCCCAGAGAGGTTGTGGAGTCTCCTTCTCTGGAGCCTTTCCAGCCCTGTCTGGATGTGTTCCTGTGTGCCCTGTGCTGGATTCTGTGATCCTGCTCTGGCAGGGGACTTGGACTGTATGATATTTGAAGGTCCATTCCAAGCCCTAACATCCTGTGAGCCTGTGATGGACAATCCTAATACTTCCAAGGGGAAAGCCAGGTCAGAAATGTGACTGCTCTGTTCAGGAAGAGATTCTGTGCACACAGGGTCTGGATACCTTAGGATGCTATCCAGAAAGTGTTACTGAAGAGCCTTAGTAGGAGTTGGAAGCCTAGGGAGGCTCATTAAAGATCTTGTTGCCTTTTCAGAGCAAGGAGTTCTGCTTTTAAACATACATTGAAGGGGAGAAACTTGCCCTGTAGATGCAGTGGGTGAAGCATCTTGGGCAGTACCAGAAATGCGGAAGACAAAACAGTGCTCCTGTTCTTCACCTCAGCTGCTGCTGTGACACTGGAGGCTTCTCCTTGGTCACATCCAAGCTCAGCCTGGCTGTGTCCCTGTGCAGCCTGCTCTAGCTGGAGGTGTCCCTGCTGAGTGCAGGGGGGTTGGGCAAGATGCCCTTGGAGGCTCCCTCCCAACCCAGTGCAGGCTGTGAATCAGACCTCAGGGAGAACTTATCCCAGGATCAGAGGATGTTAGGAGTTGGAAGGGACCTCTGGAGAGCTTCCAGTCCAAGCCCCCTGCCAGAGCAGGACCAGAGAGTCCAGCACAGGGCACACAGGAACACATCCAGACAGGGCTGGGAAGGCTCCAGAGAAGGAGACTCCACAACCTCTCTGGGCAGCCTGCTCCAGGCCTCTGGGACCCTCCCAGGGAAGAAGTTCCTCCTCCTGTTGAGGTGGAACCTCCTGTGCTGCAGTTTCCATCCATTGCCCCTTGGCCTATCCCAGAGCACAAGTGAGCAGAGCCTGTCCCTGTCCCCTCCCTCCTGACCCCCAGCCCTCAGCTATTGATAGACATTGATCAGATCCCTCTCAGCCTTCTCCTCTCCACACTGAACACCCCCAGGGCTCTCAGCCTCTCCTCATAGGGCACATGCTCCTGGCCCTTCTGGCTTCCTGTACCCCCCAGTGCCTTGCAGCAAGTGCTAGAGCAGAAGGTAGCCCTGGTGTGATGAGCTCCTGTCTGGGTGCCTTGGAGCCTGTGCTGTATAGAAGGCAGTGCCCAGCAGGGCTCTCCCTGAGAACTCTGTGCCAGATTGCAGCTGGGGCAGCTGATGCTTCAGGAATCATCCAACAGACTCCTGCCTGATAGAGAAAATGACCTCCAAAGCTGGAGGGGAAAGCTCTGTGCAGAGGATTTGCTGCCTGGAATGTGGTCAGCACAGTCGAGCTGCTGTGTGGAATTCCTGACCAGAATCTCCAAAGCAGTGCTTGAAGCCAGGTCCAGTGCCAGCAGAAGGGAAGCACTGGCTGTGTTGGTATGAGAAATAAAGGGCTGGCTCAACTTGCCTGGGGTTAAAATGAGTCCTACAGAATCACAGAATGATTAGGGGCTGGAAGGGACTTCCAGAGCTCATCCAGCCCAATGCCCTGCCAGAGCGGGGCACCCAGGGCAGGTCACACAGGAGCACATCCAGGCAGGTCTTGAATATCTCAGAGATGAAGATTCCACAACCCACCCTGGGCAGCCTGTTCCAGTGGTCTGTCACCCTCACAGTGAAATACTTCTCCCTCCTCTTTCCATGGAACTTCCTCCATGCCTCAGCTTCCACCCAGGGCACCAGCAGATCACCAGCTGGAGCCTTCTGTACAGCAGCTCTGTTCTGCATGTGGAAAAATGACTGTCCCAGGCTCATCGTAGGCAGTGGCACTCCAGCCCTGTCTGAGAGCCTGGTAAGGTTTACAGTGAGGGTAGGGAGACACTGGCACAGGTTGCCCAGGGAGGTTGTGGCTGCCCCCTCCCTGGAGGTGTCCAAGGCCAGGCTGGATGAGGCCTTGAGCAAGCTGGGCTGGGGAGAGGTGTCCCTGCCCATGGCAGGGGGTTGGAACTGGATGATCTCTAAGGTCCCTTCCAAGCCAACCCAGCCTGTGAATCTCTGACTTCTGAGTTACACTGAGGTGGGAAAGTGGCTACCTGTTAATGGGAGCCAGCAGTGTGCCCAGCTGGCCAAGAAGGCCAATGGCATCCTGGCCTGCATCAGGAAGAGTGTGGCCAGCAGGAGCAGGGAAGTCATCCTGCCCTGTGCTCAGCACTGCTCAGGCCACACCTTGAGTGCTGTGTCCAGTTCTGGGCTCCTCAATTCAAGAGAGATGTTGAGATGCTGGAAGGTGTCCAGAGAAGGGCAGCAAGGCTGGGGAGGGGTCTGGAGCACAGCCCTGTGAGGAGAGGCTGAGGGAGCTGGGGGTGTTTAGCCTGGAGAAGAGGAGGCTCAGGGCAGACCTCATTGCTCTCTACAACTGCCTGAAGGGAGGTTGTAGCCAGGTGGGGGTTGGGCTCTGCTCCCAGGCACCCAGCACCAGAACAAGAGGACACAGTCTCAAGCTGTGCAGGGGGAAGGTTAGGCTTGAGCTTAGAAAGAAGTTCTTCCCAGAAAGAGAGATTGGCCCTTGGATGTGCTGCCCAGGGAGGTGGTGGGCTCAGTGTCCCTGGAGGTGTTTAAGAAGAGCCTGGATGAAGCACTCAGTGCCATGGTCTGGTTGGTTAGATAGGGTTGGGTGGTAGGTTGGACTTGGTGATCTCAAAGGTCTCTTCCAACCTGGTTAATTCTGTGTGGGAGGGAAATGTGCCGCAGTGCACTGAGCTGTTAGATATGCCCCTAACTGGTGGTGAGAATTGTGTCCCAGCGGAGCTCCTGGCCTTGGGGCTCAGTGCTGAAGAGCACTGCAAGGGGAGGTGCCAGCTGTGTGTGGCACTGGTTGAGTGCAGCCTCCCTGGAGCACACAGGGCATGGTTTGGCTGCTGACCTTCCCTTGGTAGCAGGGCAGGGAGCCTGGCTGCTGCCAGCAGAAGCTTGCCTGCTGTGGGCTAGAGGAAGGTGGTCCCCAAAAGAGCTGCCTGGGAGTGATGTGGCACAGCACCAGTAAGACTCAAAGCACATCCATGGGCTGCCTGAGCCACTGTGGCGTTAGACACTGCTGCTTAGGCAACCCATGGGGTGGGGATGCTCCTGTGCCTCTGGGGCTGGAGAGGGACCTGCCCCCCAGGGTTGCAGTGGGTGCTGCCTGGCTGGGAGTGCAGTCAGGCTGGGGTGCCACGGGTGCTGCCTGTCTGTGGGTGCTGCCTGTCTGTGGGTGCTGCCTGTCTGTGGGTGCTGCCTGTCTGTGGGTACAGTCAGTCTGGGGGTGCTGAGGGTGCTGCCTGGCCCTGGGTGCAGTCAGTCTGGGGGTGCCATAGGTGCTATCTGTCTGTGGGTGCTGCCTGGCTGTGGCTGCAGTCAGTCTGGGGGTGCTGTGAGTTCAGTCAGTCTGGGGGTGCCGTGGGTGCTGCCTGGCTGTGGATGCAGTCAATCTGTGGGTGCAGTCAGTCTGGGGGTGCCGTGGTTGCAGTCAGTCTGGGGGTGCTGTGGGTGCTACCTGTCTGTGGGTGCAGCCAATCTGGGGGAGCCATAGGTGCAGCCAGGCCGTGGGTGCTGTGGGGGCAGCCTGGCTCTGGGTGCCATGGCGGCAGGCAGGCTGTGGGTGTGGGTAGGCTGTCTAGGGGGGTGCCATGAGGTTAGCCAGGCTGTGAGTGCAGCCAACCTGGGGGTGCAAGCAGTCTGTGGGTGCCATGGGTGCAGCTTGTCTGTGGGTGCAGCTTCTGTGTGCTGATCCCTGCAGGAGGTAATTCCAGGGCAGTTGTAAGTTGCGTCCTTGCTGTGGATGTTTTGCTGTCCTGAATCTCTGCCTTTTTCTCTTCCCTGCTTGCTTCAGAGGAATCCCAGGAAGGTGAGAAGTTACTGGCAATTTTTTTTTTTTTTTTTTTTTTCCCCTTCTCTTTCCTTTGTCTGCTGCCTTCCCGGAGGCACTTTCCCTAACGGCTGCCTTGGTGTTGTAGGTGTTTTCCAAACTCTTGGAAGTCCTTAGACGCCGAATGCTGCGCCGTGCCCTCAGCCCTGCGCCTCGGCCGCGCCTCTCCTCCAACAATAACAAGAAGAAAAATTAGCCCCCAGTGTATTTTTTTTGTTTCTTTTTGGTTTTTAAACTTCCTTTCTCGTATCTCAGAAGCGTTCACTCTTAACACGCGTAGGACAGTTAAGCTGGGACTTGGCCGGGCCGGGCCTGCCTAAACCGCTGTTCCCCATTGCCAGCCTGCTGCTGCCTCCTAGGGTACGGAATCGCACATCCCTCCTGCAGGAGCTGTCCAGTTGGTGGTTGGCAGCCGGTGAGACGCTGGCTGCCTGCCTCGGAGGAGGGGTTTGGCTTCTCCCTCCTGTCCCTAGCGGTCTGGTTGAGTTCAAACCTCACCGCTGTAGCAGCAAAAAACTCCTCTCCCCTTCGGTTTGTGCTGCTTTGGCATGTCAGGCTTCAGCCTCTCCTCGAGTTGTGGTTGGTCTGTCGTGGGTTGGGTTTGGTTTTGTTCCTTCCCCCTTCCCATCCTGTCAAGTCTCATCTCCTTCGTGTGTGGTAGAGTTTCTTCTCTTTTTAATTATGATTGTTTTTTATTAGTGTTGTCATTATTAGTGTTATTACTGTTGTTATTAGTGTTATTACTGTTATTAGTGATATTATTTTTATTAGTGTTATTTCTATTACTTGTTTTTATTACTTTTATTATTTTTATTATTGCTATTGTTATTTTTTATTATTTTGTTGTTATTATTAGTGTTTTTATTTTTATTTTGTGTCATTATTTTTATCGTTATTATCATTATTATTATAGTTCTTATCCTTATTATAATTATCATTATCATCATTCTCATTATCATTCTTATTATTATCATTATTATCATTACCATCATCATTATTATCATTATCATTATCATCTTTATTATTATTTTTATGATCATTATCATTGTCATAATTATCATTATTATAATAATCATAATCATTATTATTATTATTATTATTTTATTTTCCTTGCTTTACCTCATTCTCATTTTTTTTTTTTTGTCTGTTTGTCTGTCTGTTTCTTTTTTTTGCACACTTCTCCCCCGTCCCCCTGCAGGTGTTGAAGCCCCTGAGTGATAATTTGATGGAGGATCACTTGAGGCAGTCTGTAAAAAACTCTCTCAAAGCAGGCCTGAGCGAGCAGGTGGTTCACCACGCCAGACTAAAGACAGACTGACAGCAGCTCCTCTCCTTCAGCTTCTTCCCCCCTCTCTCTCTCATCCTACACTTGCTTTGCTGTACCTGGAGAACTCGATAATTAAAAAAAAAAAAGAGGAGAAAAAAAAAAAGGAAAAAAAAAAAGAAAAATGGAAAAAAAGGAAAAAAAAAAAAGAAGTAAAAAATAAACCAAAGTTTACAATCAATCAACTGTAGAAGTAGTTTAGTGGCTTGCTGCCAGCACCTGGGCAGAGCGAGGTTGCTGGGGTGGGAAGGAGGGGAAGGCTTGTGCTGAACCCTGCTGCTCGTTGGGCGTCGCGGCAAGCGGGGGAGGGAGTTGGGGAGGGACCTTCCCCACCCTGCCCCAGCCTTGCAGTGGATGCAGTTCTGTGGCTTCCCGTGGGAACCTGTCCTCTGCAGGAGGGAATTTCAAGGAACTTTTAAGGCCCAGCCCCGCCAAGGGCTTGCCCCCACCCCCGGCGCCGTGCCTCCCTTCAGCCGACTCTCCGCTTAGCCCAAGCCGGAGCCGGCGGAGCCCTCCGAGCCTCTCCATCCCATAAACCCCTCTTGCTTTATTGCCTTGTAAGAGCAGCGTGGCACAGAGCGCACCTTGGCGGCTGCTGCTGACGCCCTGAGCCGGGGGGGCAGGCAGCGGAGCCGGGATGGAGGATGGGCTTGGAGCGGAGGTGGTGTCTTGCCCTGGTGGTCCCCGGCGGGGAGGCGCGGCTCAGAAGCTGTCTCCTGCCGGGGGTGTAGCCTTCCTCTGGTATAATCATTGCCATTAATTCCGCTAGGGGGAGAAAAACCCAGCCCGAAACAAAACAAAAACCCGCAACAAAAGCAAGGACGTTGCCTACAGCTCCCGAGCGAGGAGGAATTTGTCTGTACAGTGTTGTTCAGGTTTGATTTTTATTTGATTATTATTATTTTGGGTTTTTTGGTTTTCTTCCAAGAGCTCACAGCTTTTAGGGCATGTATATGAAATTATAAATATATAAATACGACGATTTTGTATCAAAAATAAATAAATTTAAAAAAAAAGAGGTTTGGGGTTGTTGGTTTTTTTTTTTGGTGTTTTTTTTTTTTTTGTAGTTTCTGGCCAAAAAAAACAACAGAAAAAAAATCTGTGGTCCTGTGGTAGCTAAAAAAAAAAAACAAAAAACAAACAAAAGTTAAACCACAACCAAGTGCAGTCTCTGTAAAAGGAATGTTTTTGGCTCCTGTAAACTGTGTGAATGCATTGACAATTTGAAACGGTTGGGTTTTTTTTTTTGGTTGGTTGGTTATTTTTTTGTTTGGTTTTGTTTTCTTTTGATATCTTTGTGATATTTACCTGCCTTGAGCACTGCAATCTCTCATCCCCACCACACCTTCCCCCTCTCCCCTCCCTCCACCTTGGGATTAAAAAAAAAAACAAACAAAAACTCAACAGGAATGTTTGTTGTGAAACTCTTGTCCTCTGTTGCATTTTAAAGTTATTTCCTGTAATTTATTTTCAGTACCTGATTAAAAACAAGTTGTGTATATACAGTGATGTGAAATCTGGGCTGCTTCTTGAGAGGCTCTTTGGGTCTGGTCTGTGTCCTGCTGCAGCAAGCCTGACGACAGGAGCAAAGCCTCCCTCGCCCTGCAGAGCTTTCTCTTGAATCTCACAGAGCACAGAAACAATCAGGTTGGGAGACCCTCAGCAAGTCCAACCACTGACCCTACCCTACAAGGCTCACCCCTAAACCATACCCCCAAGCACAACCTTGAAATACCCCCAACCTTGGGGACTCCACCACCTCCATGAGCAGCTTATTCCAGTGCCTGACCACTCTTGGTGGGGAAAAAATTCTTCCTGTCCAGTCTGCCCCTGCCCTGCTGCAGCTTGAGGCTGTTCCCTCTTGTTTGTCACTAATTACCTGGGAGAAGAGACCAGCACCAACCTCTCCACAACCTCCTTCCAGGCAGCTGGAGAGAGCCAGGAGGTCTCTCCTCAGCCTCCCCTCCTGCTGCCATCTGTCCAGCTCCCATCCCTTCCCCTGCACAACAAAACCTTCTGCTCTGAGCCATGCTGCTTGGTCTGGGGAGTTGCTTGTTGTGCTGGTTTGAGGCCAGCCAGAACATCTCTTGCCCCGAAAGGGACAAAAGAATGACACACGCAAACGGATTGGAGAGTGATGGAAAGTTTAAATGGAAAAGCAATTGGTGAAACTACAGAAAACTACAAACTACAAAGCATAGTGGAAAAGAACATCCTAAAGCATACAGAACCCCTCACAGAATTCCCAAAAGCTTCCCAATCCTTCCCTCTTCCCACCTGAGGGTCTGCCCAATCCCTCAGGGCTCTTCCTTTCCCCCCTGTCCCCCAATGCTAGGCAAATCTCAGGCTGGCCAGGTCTGAGACTGCCCCCCTCCCCCCCTCCATTCTCCTCCTGGCATTAGGCCTAGTCAGGCCTAAGAGGCCTGAGACACCCCTGGCATTACCCGATAAGAGAGGACATCTCCCATGGGAGCAGAGAGGGAAGAAAGAGGAAGAGAATGACTCTGCAGATGGCTTTATAGGGCGCAGGATTTATGGGTAGAAATACGTCGTTTCCTGTGTCCACCCCTGTGGGTGGGCACCCAGGACACCAGAGGTGTATCTCATGCAGCAGTGGCAGGGGGCACCCAGCCCAAACTGCCACATTCCACCCCTTATTTCATACCCAGAATTCCTGCACCCAAAACATATCATCAAATCAGAAACAACTTTCAGATGACATGTCTGGCAAAGTCCAAGTCTCCATCTGGGCGTCCTTCCAAAGAGTCTCTCTCTCGGGCTCAGGTCACAGTTCATTCCAGCTCTTCTCCCTCATCCTGTGGAACCTCCCAGCGATGCAGAGTTCATTCTTCTGCACGGTGAACTCTTCATGGATCCAATGGACATCCTGGCCACCTGGAAACAACCTCACAACTTCTCAACCAAACATTTCTCCATCCACTCAAGCGGCATGTTTCCACCCCTCGGGGCAATCGAGTCTGAGCAATCAGGCTCCTCAACTCGACTCCTTCCACCCCTTGCAGGCAACAGCACGCTGAGACTTCCCAAAGCTGCAGGGACCTTTCCCAAGCCCAGTGCTGACCGCTTCCAGCCGCGGCCCGAGGCTAATACAGATGCACACCGCGCACAGGCACACCGCTCCCCCTGAGCGTTCGCATGCCAAGGCGTGGAGGCATCCGGCTACACAGCCCTCCCCCGGAGAGGGAGTGGCTGCACTGCAGCCAGCCGAGAAGAGAGGCGGAGCCAGCTGCTTAGGCGCCATTTTCGGAATGCGTCCGAAAACCAGGGGAGAGATAACAGCGAGAGCCGCCGTCACCTCTGCAGCCGCGGTACAGATCCAAACTGCCGCCACCCCTCGGGCCACACGAGCGGCTTTTCCAGCCAAAGCTATACTCGCTCCCTGGGTCCTCGGAAGCAGCTTTTGAACTGGAGCCACCGCCCGCCTTCTTGATTACGGGAGCCATCGCTCACCGCCCCGCTGCGGCCAGCCCCCACCGCCGCGGGACGAGCCGACCCTGGTCTGCTTCCGACTGTCCCTCCCCCTTCCTCGGCTCCGCGCCGCTCTGCTCGCCGCTGGCGCCGCGGGGAACAGAAAGGAAAGAGACAGGCACCGCATTCTTAAGCTTTCCCCCGAAGCAAATGGCTACAAAATCACCGCTGCCGCTTGGAAGGGCAGACGGGATTCTACGCCACCGCCATGTACCAGGGCGTCCCCTCGGAACCCATAAAACGCTCACACGATCGCCCCAGCACAAAACCTTCAGCCCAGCCACCAAAAACCAACAACGCCCAGATACCATTTTAACTTTTCCACCCCTGCACTTCTCCAATCCAATTCGCAGAGTTCCACAGCAACCATCCTCTGCTACCAAAAAATCTGTGCTGGTTTGAGGCCAGCCAGATCCTCTCTTGCCCCGAAAGGGACAAAAGAATGACACACGCAAACGGATTGGAGAGTGATGGAAAAAGTTTAAATGGAAAAGCAATTGGTGAAGCTACAGAAAACTACAAAAACTACAAAGCATAGTGGAAAAGAACATCCTAAAGCATACAGAACCCCTCACAGAATTCCCAAAAGCTTCCCAATCCTTCCCCCTTCCCACCCTGAGGGTCTGCCCAATCCCTCAGGGCTCTTCCTTTCCCCCCCTCTCCTGCTGCTAGGCAAATCTCAGGCTGGCCAGGTCTGAGACTGCCCCCCCCCCCCCTCCATTCTCCTCCTGGCATTAGGCCTAGTCAGGCCTAAGAGGCCTGAGATACTCCCCCGGCATTACCTGATAAGAGAGGACATCTCCCATGGGAGCAGAGAGGGAAGAAAGAGGAAGAGGATGACTCTGCAGATGGCCTTATAGGGCGCAGGATTTATGGGTAGAAATACGCCGTTTCCTGTGTCCACCCCTATTGGACGGGTACCTGGGACACCAGAGGTGTATCTCATGCAGCAGTGGCAGGGGGCACCCAGCCCAAACTGCCACACTTTTCACCTTCTGCCCTGCAGCAGCTGTAGCGCTCTGACACCTTGTTCCCAGCTCCCTTTCCCCTCTTGGCTCAGGTGCTACCAACTAAAGGCACTCTCAGAGGTGTGGAGTCTAAAGGCAGCTCGATAACTGCTGCAGGTTGGGCTGGAAACGGCTGCGGGTGAGAGCTGGGCTTGGGCACTGCTGAGTGCTGCCAGCCACGCTGGATCCTCATAAGCCTCCCCTCTCCCCAGCTAGAGAAATCATCTGCCTGCCCCTAAAGCAGCTGCACTCAGCCTTTTGTACCATACAGAACTGCTGGGCAGTGGTGATTGCCTGCCCTCCGAAGAGGAGAGCTCAGCTCTAGGGGAACGATGCTGACGGTGAGAAAGGGTTGTGGTGTTTTCTGTCTTCTCTCCGGCAGCACAGGTTGAATGCTGGGTCTGAAAGCTGAATGCCTTTGTTAGTCAAACAGCTGGAGGCAGGGAGGGGGTGGGGAGGGTCACGCTTGCATTTGCTCCTTGTGTCCTCCAGGAGTCCAACTGGAGGCTGTGCTGCACCCTGCAGTGAGGGCGAGAAACTGGCCTGCAGGTGGAGAGTGAAGCTGGAGGGCTTTATCCAGGCTATGGCAGAGGACTGAGACAGGGTAGGTGTGAGGAGAGTTCCTTCTATGGCCACATCTGTCCTGTCCTCTCCATTAATTCTGTTCCTCACTGTCTTGTTGGGGCAGGGGACTCCATCCTTGTCTGGCCACATCTGTCCTATTCTCTCCATTAATCTGTTCCTCACTGTCTTATTGGGGCAGGGGACTCCATAGAGGTCTGTAGTGGGCCCTTGGGAGTACCAGTAAGCCAGAGACTGGCGTGGGTAGAAAGCAGGGGCCGGCAGCTGCAGTGAGGTTGTGTATGTGAGTATACAATATGGCTGGCAAGTAAATTAAGGGGCGTGGGAGCCAGGAATTGGAGCAGCTCTGAGCTGGACCTGCCTCAGTTTCTGCAGGAGGCCACTGGAGGGCCTGGGCACCCCGGGGTAACCTGAGGCCAGCTGAGTGCTGCTTTGCCGCCCCGTGCTGGAGGTTGCTGGGAAGCGACTCCAGGGGCCAGTCCCGGGTAGATTGGTTCTGAGGGTGTTCAAGGGTGGGCTGGAGCAGTACCTCCAGTGTGGCCGTGGGCCTTGTCCACCTGCCAGCTGCTGGTGATGCAGAGCCCAGCTGCTGGCTGAGCTGAGGCTTCTTGCCCAGTTAGTGGAGGGCCCCACAGCTTGTTTGTGTATTTCCCACTGTCAGCCTTCTCATCAGCCAGAGCACAAGCTGAGGGTACTGGTCCTGTGTGTGCCAGTGTTTGTATGTGGGTGGTGTCCTCTGGGGATCATAGAATGGTCTGGACATCTGAAGGTCATCCAGTCCAGCCCCCTGTGCAGTAAGCAGGGACATCCTCCACTGGATCAGGTTGCCCTGCAGGTGGGGGCACATGGGGGCATGGAGGTGTAGCAACCTTACTCTCCCTGTAAGGTTGCTGTTAAGAACATCCCAGACTCCTCAGAAGCTTGGGGTCATGCCCAGAGTGCGGACAAGACAGCAGGAGTTTCACTGCCTGCATGTACAGGAACATAAAAGATACAGCTGCCTGCTTTTGCCAGCCAGGGCTGCTCTGCTCCTGCCTCAGGAGAGGAGCTCTGAGAACCCTTCCAGTGCTGTGCAAGCTGGTGGTGTACTAAGGCCTTCCTTTCCCCAACCCCTCCCCCCACATTTCACAGGAAAAGCCTCTGCTTTTCAAACACTGTCTCCACTTGGCAGTACAGCTCTGGGCAACTCTTGCCTCCAAAAGGCTGCAGCAAAGGGAAGCAGAAGCCCTGTGGGGGATACCGTGGCTGCCATGTGCCAGAGGGAGACACAGAAGCTGATGGGAGACCTGAGAAGCTACAGCATCAGGAAGGGGCAAAGGCATTTCCAATCTGTTTCTCCAGGTGCCATCAAGTTCAAGAGGTGCCTCAAGCACATGCTCGAGGCCCTGGCTTCCTCAGGAGGGGACATCTCACCCAGAGCAACAACTGATGTGATTCCCAGCTCCAGAAAAGCAGAAACAACAGCAACTGATTTTTCTGGCTGTCTCCTAACTCAATATTCTTCCAGCAGGTTTAAGGCCAGGCCACGTTTTTCCTGTGCATGGCTGATCCTGGCAGTCCAGGGAACTACAGAGCCCCTCAGGTAGCATGGGACAGTGACAATGAAAGGCTGGAGACCAGGTGGCCCCCAGATACACTTGAGGGTCTAGTAGGGGTTTTGATAGTACTAGCCAGGTCTGGCAGGATCTCCAAACTGCCCTGGGAAGTAATTCAGCACAGGTTATGGTAACATTCCCATTTTTAATTGAAAAACACAGGGAAGGGGCGGTAAAAGTAAAGACATTATTTACACGAGTTCCCAAGGGCAGCTCCACTCAAGAACCAGCAAGGTGAAAAGAAGGCCTAGGGCTAAAACAGGAGCCATGGAGGCTACCAAACTGTGAGTGCAGCTCACTGATGGGCCTGGACCTTCAGATAAGATCAGCAACTGAAAGGAGAGAAAAGGAGAGAAAAGGAGAGAACGTAAGTATGCACCACAAGGGTGCTGACAACCACAGCCTGCCAGGTGAGCACACCTGCTGCTGCTTCCAGGGCCCTCACAGACTCACACAATGCTCTGGGGTGGAAGGGACCTCCAAAACTCATCCAGTCCAAACCCCCCCTGCACTCATCAGGGACATCCTCCACTGGATCAGGTTGCCCAGAGTCTTGTCCAGCCTGACCTTGAGTATCTCCAGGGATGGGACCCCAACCACCTCCCTGAGCATTCTGTTGCAGTGTTCCAGCAGCCTCCTGCTGCAGAACTTGTTCCTCACATCCAATCTCAGTCTGCTCTGCTCTCATTCCAAACCATTGTCCCTGCTCCTGTCCCTGCAGGCCTTTGGGAACAGTCCCTCTGCAGCCTTCTTGTAGCCCCTTCAGGTCCTGGCAGGCTGCTCTAAGGTCTGCCTGGAGCCTTCTCTTCTCCAAGCTGAAGACCCCCAGCTCCCTCAGCCTGTCCTCCTAGCAGAAGTTCTCCAGCCCCCTGATCATTTTCGTGGCCCTCTTCTGGTCCTTCTCCCATCAGGTCCCTGTCCTTCCAGACCTGCAGGTGAGGGCTCAGCAGAGCAGAGCAGAGGGGCAGAACCCCCTCCCTCGATCTGCTGGCCACGCTGCTTTCCCTGGGGAAACAGCAGCCTGAATTGGGCAGGGTGCAGGTGTCAGAAGCGAGCAGCAGGGGGCGCTCATGGGCAGCACTCAGAGCCCAGGGGCAGTGCTCACAGGCAGCACTCGCTCAGCGCTCAGGGGGCAGCGCTCAGGGGGCAGCGCTCACTCAGCACCCAGGGGGCAGCGCTCAGGGGGCAGCACTCAGTGCCCAGGGGGCAGCACTCACTCAGCACCCAGGGGGCAGCGCTCAGGGGGCAGCACTCACTCAGCACCCAGGGGGCAGCGCTCAGGGGGCAGCGCTCACTCAGCACCCAGGGGGCAGCGCTCAGGGGGCAGCACTCAGTGCCCAGGGGGCAGCACTCACTCAGCACCCAGGGGGCAGCGCTCAGGGGGCAGCACTCAGTGCCCAGGGGGCAGCACTCACTCAGCACCCAGGGGGCAGCGCTCAGGGGGCAGCACTCACTCAGCACCCAGGGGGCAGCGCTCAGGGGGCAGCACTCAGTGCCCAGGGGGCAGCACTCACTCAGCACCCAGGGGGCAGCACCCAGGGGGCAGCGCTCAGGGGGCAGCACTCACTCAGCACCCAGGGGGCAGCGCTCAGGGGGCAGCGCTCACTCAGCACCCAGGGGGCAGCGCTCAGGGGGCAGCACTCAGTGCCCAGGGGGCAGCACTCACTCAGCACCCAGGGGGCAGCGCTCAGGGGGCAGCACTCAGTGCCCAGGGGGCAGCACTCACTCAGCACCCAGGGGGCAGCGCTCAGGGGGCAGCACTCTGTGCCCAGGGGCAGTGCTCACAGGCAGCACTCACTCAGCACCCAGGGGGCAGCGCTCAGGGGGCAGCACTCAGTGCCCAGGGGGCAGCACTCACTCAGCACCCAGGGGGCAGCGCTCAGGGGGCAGCACTCACTCAGCACCCAGGGGGCAGCGCTCAGGGGGCAGCGCTCAGCACCCAGGGGGCAGTGCTCAGGGGGCAGCACTCACTCAGTGCCCAGGGGGCAGTGCTCAGGGGGCAGCACTCACTCACCGTTCATGGGCATCTCGTCGATCTGGGTGGAGTAGTACTGCTCGATGTCCCGCAGGATGCGGATGTCGTCGTTCTTCACGAAGTTGATGGCGACACCCTTGCGGCCGTACCTGCCCGAGCGGCCGATCCTAGCGGGGGGAAGGTACAGATTGGAGCCGCGGGAGGGGGAGGGAGCACAGCCAGTAGGGTGGGGCAGGGGGCGGAGCTGCAGAAAGCAGGGAGGGAGGCAGGGAGGGGAGCCGCGGGAGGTGCAGATTGGAGCCGCTGCAGGGAAGGACCAGCTGCCCGCGCTGCCGTGCCCCCCGGCCAGGCCTACCTGTGGATGTAGAGCTCTCTGTTGTTGGGGAGGTCGTAGTTAATGATCAGGGATACCTGAGGCACGTCCAGGCCCCGAGCCCAAACGTCTGTTGAAATAAGGACTCGGCTGCAAAGAGAAGGAGAAGGTTAGCAGGTGGGTGTGGGAGCTGAGAAGTGGCACTCCCCAGCAGCAGGCAGCTCCTGCAGTTCTGTGTTTCTCCCTGCCCACAGCACACTGGCAGCATGGAGGAAAGCTATCCCATGCAGCAGCACCAAGCTTCAGCGAGCACAGAAAGTGCCAAGAGAGCTTTAACCTGGTGGGAAGAAGGTGGTGCACCCAGGGGTTGAAAACAGAGGACAGGGCCCTGGTCTTGCCTGGCAGGAACTCCATCCCTCCTCAGCAAAACACAGCAGACTGATCCCCTGCATAGGAACATGAAGGTGGCACCCTCCCAGCCCTGCCACACCACAGGGAGATGAATGGGAATCTGGAGCTCCTCCTCCCCAGAGCTGCCCAAGGCCTCCAGAGAGGAGACCTCCCTGAGGCTGGTTCCTCCCTCCCGTGAGAGGCAGCGATGCCGCAAGCGGCAGGGCTGGAGGCATTTACCTTGCACCAGATCTGAACTCCTTCATGATGGATTCCCTCTCCTTCTGTGGCATGTCCCCGTGCATGGAGGACACTGTGAAGTTGGCTTCTCTCATCTTCTCTGTGAGCCAGTCTACCTAAGCACACAGCCAGGCAAGCCTGGGTCAGGGCTCTGCTGAGCACAGCCCAGCACTCCAACTGCCCTGGGAGAACCTTGGCAGACAGATGCTGGCAAGGCCTGAGCCACCACCAGGCATCCTGGAGCTAAAAGGAGCAAACCACCCTTCCAAAGCACTGCCTGAAGGGCTGAGGAGGGCTCCACCAGCCCTGAAAGGAAAGGAATCCAAGGCAGTTGTTCAAGAAGTGTGGTTTTGGATCAGGATTGTAAGCAATAAGCAGAACACTCCCATTGGTACCTGATAGCTCTCCAGAAAGGGCACTTCCTGCTCTGCCTGCAGGCAGGTCTTTAAGCTGGGCACATCCCAAAGACAAATGTTCAACCTCTGCTCAGAGGGTCAGAGAATGGTTTAGGTTGGAAGGGACCTCAAAGCTTACGCAGTTCCAACATCCCAGCCCAGCTTGCCCAAGGCCTCATCCAGCCTGGCCTTGAGCACCTCCAGGGAGGGAATATCCACAGCCTCCCTGGGCAACCTGTGCCAGTGTCTCCCCAGCCTCACTGGCAACAATTTCTTCCTCATCTCCAGTCTCAATCTGGCCTCCTCAAGCTTCAATCCATTCCTTCTCCTCCTGGCACTCCCAGCCCTTGTCCAAAGTCCCTCCCCAGCTCTCCAGGAGCCCCTTCTGGTTCTGGAAGGCTGCTCTAAGGTCTCCCTGGAGCCTTCTCTTCTGCAGGCTGAACAGTCCCAACCCTTGCAACTTGTCCCATGGGGGAGGGTTCTCCAGCCCAGAGTTCCCAAACGGGGGAAACCAGCAGAGGTGTCAGCTGGCTGTTTCCTAGTGCTCCCCCCAGTCACCCCATGCTGCTCTGCTGGCTGCTGTGTACCTTTCTCTTGGTGTTGCAGAAGATGACAGCCTGGGTGATGGTCAGGGTGTCGTAGAGGTCACACAAGGTGTCAAACTTCCATTCTTCCCTCTCCACAGCCACAAAAAACTGCTTGATGCCTTCCAGGGTCAACTCATCACTGTAGGGAAGCAGAACAGTTGTACCCCACCACAAGGAGGTGAAGGCAGTCAGAGGGGTTGGGTCTGCTTCACTGGGGAGCTCATGGCTCTGCCCTCTGTGCTGGGAGCTCCTGGCTCTAGACACAAGTTCCAAGTTGTACTAAAGTCCCTGGAGAAGTCTGCTCTAAGAAGGACCTGGAATGTGACCCATGAAACAGAGACTGGACCTCAGGTACCCCATCTGCTCCAGACAGACAGCTTCAATGTTCTCATCAAGCTTCTTGACAAGAGAGACTGAAGGTAAAGGAGGCAGTGTAAGAGATGAGGCAGGAGGGAGGGAGGCTCCTCCTCTCAGCCTGCCTACACTTCCTCCCCTTGGCTTCTGCTGAGTTCCAGGGCAGAAGGACCTGTGCCACTACCAACCAGAACCTCCAAGGGCATTCAGGATTTGTAAAGAAAAGTTTTTGGCTTGCTCTAAGATAGCATATTAACAGAGGAGAACCAGAGATCATTTCAATTGGAAAAGACCTTCCAGGTAATCAAGTCCAACCATTATCTAAGTCTGCCAAATCTGGGGCTAAACCATGGCCCTCAGCACCACATCTCACAGAATCCTACAATGGCTCAGGTTCATCTACTCCATGGGCAGGGACACCTCTCAACTAGCTCAGGTTGCTCAAGGCCTCACCCAACCTGGCCTTGAACACCTCCAGGCAGGAGGCAGCCACAGCCTCCCTGGGCAACCTGTGCCAGAGTCTCACCAGCCTCACCCTGAAGCACTTCTCCCTCAGCTCCAGTCTGACCCTGCTCTGCCTCAGCTTCAAACCATTCCCCCTTGGCCTGGCTCTAGACTCCCTCAGCAAAAGTCTCTCTGCAGCCTTCCTGCAGGATCCCTTCAGCTATTGCAAGGCAGCTCTGAGGTCCCCCTGGAGCCTTCTCCTCTCCAGGCTGCACACCCCCAGCTCCCTCAGCCTGGCCTCACAGCAGAGCTGCTCCAGCCCTTGGAGCATCTTTGTGGCCTCCTTTGCCCTCACTCCAGCAGCTCTGTGTCCTTCTGCTGGGGACAGCAGAGCTGGAGGCAGGATTGGAGGTGAGGTGTGAGCAGAGCAGAGCCAAGGGGCAGAATCCCCTCTGCTGCCCTGCTGCCCACACTCCTCTGGCTGCAGCCCAGCACACAGCTGCCTGCTGGGCTGCAGGAGGGCACTGCTGGCTCCTGGGGAGCTGCTCACACCCAACACCCCCAGATCTTTTTCTTCAGGGCTGCTCCCCAGCCAGTCCCTGCCCAGCCTATATCAGTGCCTGGGACTGCCCTGACCCAGCTGCAGGACCTTGCCCTTGGCCTTGTTGAACCTCATGAGGCTGTCTTGGGCCCAGCTCTGCAGCCTGCCCAGGTCCCTCTGGATGGATCCCTTCCCTCCAACCTGTCAGCAGCACCACACAGCTGGGTGCCATGGGCAAACCACATGTCCAGACCAACTAATAGTGTGAGCTGCCCAGGGCTGGCCTCACTCAAGGAGCTCATTCCAAGGAACTCACCGCTTCACCAAGATGCGGATGGGATCCGTCATGAACTTGTTGGTCATCTCCAGAATTTCATGAGGCAAAGTGGCACTGATCAGAACCACCTGGGTAGCTGGAGGCAGGTATCTATACACATCATAAATCTGCTCCTTAAAACCTGGGGGGGGTGGGGGGGGAATGTAAAAAAAAAAAAAAAAAAAAAAAGAAAAGAAAAAAGGAAAAGCAAACAGCACAGAGCAGTCAGCAAATCCCTTCTCCCAAATCTCCTGCTCGAATTCAGTGATGAGATGGATATCGATGGAGGGAATCAGTAACTCAAAGGCAGTGTCACACAGAGCTCCCAAACCCATTGCACTGTGGCTGCCATGGCCTCAGCTCCTCTTATCCTCCCAGACTCACTGCAATGTGGCTGCCATGGCCTCAGCTCCTCTTAATCCTCCCAAACCCATTGCAATGTGGCTGCCATGGCCTCAGCTCCTCTTAATCCTCCCAGACTCACTGCAATGTGGCTGCCATGGCCTCAGCTCCTCTTAATCCTCCCAGACTCACTGCACTGTGGCTGCCATGGCCTCAGCTCCTCTTAATCCTCCCAGACTCACTGCAATGTGGCTGCCATGGCCTCAGCTCCTCTTAATCCTCCCAAACTCACTGCAATGTGGCTGCCATGGCCTCAGCTCCTCTTAATCCTCCCAGACTCACTGCACTGTGGCTGCCATGGCCTCAGCTCCTCTTAATCCTCCCAGACTCACTGCAATGTGGCTGCCATGGCCTCAGCTCCTCTTAATCCTCCCAAACTCACTGCAATGTGGCTGCCATGGCCTCAGCTCCTCTTAATCCTCCCAAACTCACTGCAATGTGGCTGCCATGGCCTCAGCTCCTCTTAATCCTCCCAAACTCACTGCAATGTGGCTGCCATGGCCTCAGCTCCTCTTAATCCTCCCAAACTCACTGCACTGTGGCTGCCATGGCCTCAGCTACTCTTAATCCTCCCAAACTCACTGCACTGTGGCTGCCATGGCCTCAGCTCCTCTTAATCCTCCCAGACTCACTGCACTGTGGCTGCCATGGCCTCAGCTCCTCTTAATCCTCCCAGACTCACTGCAATGTGGCTGCCATGGCCTCAGCTCCTCTTAATCCTCCCAGACTCACTGCAATGTGGCTGCCATGGCCTCAGCTCCTCTTAATCCTCCCAAACTCACTGCAATGTGGCTGCCATGGCCTCAGCTCCTCTTAATCCTCCCAGACTCACTGCAATGTGGCTGCCATGGCCTCAGCTCCTCTTAATCCTCCCAGACTCACTGCAATGTGGCTGCCATGGCCTCAGCTCCTCTTAATCCTCCCAAACTCACTGCAATGTGGCTGCCATGGCCTCAGCTCCTCTTAATCCTCCCAGGCTCACTGCACTGTGGCTGCCATGGCCTCAGCTCCTCTTAATCCTCCCAAACCCATTGCAATGTGGCTGCCATGGCCTCAGCTCCTCTTAATCCTCCCAGACTCACTGCAATGTGGCTGCCATGGCCTCAGCTCCTCTTAATCCTCCCAGGCTCACTGCAATGTGGCTGCCATGGCCTCAGCTCCTCTTAATCCTCCCAGGCTCACTGCAATGTGGCTGCCATGGCCTCAGCTCCTCTTAATCCTCCCAGACTCACTGCAATGTGGCTGCCATGGCCTCAGCTCCTCTTAATCCTCCCAGGCTCACTGCACTGTGGCTGCCATGGCCTCAGCTCCTCTTAATCCTCCCAGACTCACTGCAATGTGGCTACCATGGCCTCAGCTCCTCTTAATCCTCCCAGGCTCACTGCACTGTGGCTGCCATGGCCTCAGCTCCTCTTAATCCTCCCAAACCCATTGCAATGTGGCTGCCATGGCCTCAGCTCCTCTTAATCCTCCCAGACTCACTGCAATGTGGCTGCCATGGCCTCAGCTCCTCTTAATCCTCCCAAACTCACTGCAATGTGGCTGCCATGGCCTCAGCTCCTCTTAATCCTCCCAGACTCACTGCAATGTGGCTGCCATGGCCTCAGCTCCTCTTAATCCTCCCAAACTCACTGCAATATAGCCTAAGGCCACATTGCAGTGGGTTTGGGAGGATTAAGAATAGAGGAAGCAGTCAAGAATCTATAACTCTTGAAGGAAAAAAGGACTTCTACAACTAATGGCCTAGAATTAATCATCAGCATCCAACTTTGGCCAAGCTGAGGTATCCTGGAATCAAAAAGAGGTGAAAAGAAAGGGTGCAAAAGGCAGGCAAATGTTGGTTTTGGGGTTTTTTGGGTTTTTTTTTACCCTTGTTGAGCATTTCATCTGCTTCATCCAGAACCAGCATTTTGATGGCACGAGTCCTCAGGCTCCGCCGTCGGATCATATCTGTAAGGATTTCACTTGGTGAGATGAAAAAGGCTCTGAAAAGAAGCAGCCCTGCAGGCCAGTGCCTCAAAGGGGCCTGCAAGAAAGCTGGGCAAGGACTTCTGACAAGGGCTGGGAGTAATAGGATGAGAGAGGATGGATTGAAGCTGGAAGAGAGGAGATTGAGACTGGAGATGAGGAAGAAATTGCTGGCAGTGAGGGTGAGGAGACACTGGCACAGGTTGCCCAGGGAGGCTGTGGCTGCCTCCTGCCTGGAGGTGCTCAGGGCCAGGCTGGATGAGGCCTTGAGCAAGCTGGGCTGGGGGGAGGTGTCCCTGCCCATGGCAGAGGGCTGGAACTGGATGAGCTTTGAGGTCCCTTCCAACCCAACCCATTCTATGACCCCATGAGTGCAGAAGTGCAAGACTGGTGGTTTCTGTAAACAAACCTTTTTGTTTAAGAGAACTTCACCCCCATCCCATGTTTTCCTTCCAGGGAAGAGGTTTGTCCAACCTAAAACCTCTCCCGGGGCCAACTTGAGGCCATTTCTTCATCTCCTCTCACTTGTTACTAGAGACCAACCCCCACCTGGCTCCAGCCTCCTCTCAAGGACCTGTAGAGAGCAATGAGGTCCCTTCCATCCCAAACCATTCCATAAATCTATGAATTGCTGTCATGGCTCTTCAGTGGAGGAGGGACAGACACTTCCCCTGTTGCTAACAGACTGGTGTTTGGTGACAGAAGGTACAGCCAAGAGCCACTGCATGCCCACTGTGAGCTAGGGGGAGGTCTGTGCAGCTGGGCTAAGGAAGCACTGACTGCAGGGAAGCTCTGTGATGCTATTTGCTAACTGCACAGGATGGTGGCCCAGGCTCTCACAGGAACTGGGGGAGGATGTGGGAAATGCAGAACACTGCATGAACTCTTCATCCTCAGACTGGGCAAACCTGCATCCAGTCTGAAGGAGCATGTGGCTTGTGGAAGCCCTTCACACTGCAGCAGAAAACCAGCAGCTCTTTGTCACAGGCTCACAGGACGTTAGGGGTTGGAAGGGACCTCTGAAGGGCTTCCAGTCCAAGCCCCCTGCCAGAGCAGGACCAGAGAATCCAGCACAGGGCACACAGGAACACATCCAGACAGGGCTGGGAAGGCTCCAGAGAAGGAGACTCCACAACCTCTCTGGGCAGCCTGCTCCAGGCCTCTGGGACCCTCCCAGGGAAGAAGTTCCTCCTCCTGTTGAGGTGGAACCTCCTGTGCTGCAGTTTCCATCCATTGCCCCTTGGCCTATCCCAGAGCACAACTGAGCAGAGCCTGTCCCTGTCCCCTCCCTCCTGACCCCCAGCCCTCAGCTATTGATAGACATTGATCAGATCCCTCTCAGCCTTCTCCTCTCCACACTAAACACCCCCAGGGCTCTCAGCCTCTCCTCCCCAGGCAGTGCTCCAGGCCCTTCAGCATCCTTGCAGCCCTCCCTTGGACTCTCTCCAGCAGATCCCTGTCCCTCCTGACCTGGGGAGCCCAGAGCTGGATGCAATATTCCAGGGGAGGTCTCAGCAGGGCAGAGGAGAGGGGGAGGAGAACCTCCCTGGCTCTGCTGGCCACACTCCTCTGAATGCAGCCCAGGCTCCCCTTGGCCTTCTTGGCCCCCAGGGCACATTGCTGTGCCATGCAGAACTTGCTGCCCACCAGCACTCCCAGCTCCTTCTCCTTGGGGCTGCTCTCCAGCAGATCCCCTCCCACCCTGTCCTGCTGCAGTTTCTTCTTCCTTCCCAGCTGCAGGACTCTGCACTTCTCCTGTTGAACCTCAGCAGGTTCCTCTCTGCCCAGCTCTCAGCCTGTCCAAGTCTCTGCATGGCCTCACAGCCTTCAGGTGCCTCAGCCAAGCCTCCAGTTTGGTGTCATCAGCAAACCTGCTGAGCAGACCCTCTGAGCAGACACTTTGTCTGCTCTTCTAAACCAGCCCAGGTGGGTGGCTGCTGATTGCTTTGATTTCCCCTTGTGAAGCCCAGCTCCGTGTTCCCCCAGGGGCAGGTGCTGGTGCAAGGAAGTGCTGCCAGCTAAAGAGACCCAGAAGATGTGAGCTTGAAGGCTTACATTTCACTGTGGTCACTGCCATGAACTCTGCATATAAAACCCTCATGCAGTGAAGCCAGAAAGCACCAGCTGCAAGTGCACCCCATTTAATAAAGAGAGAACATATGGACCTAACTTTGGCATTCCAGGAGACCCAGCTCCTATCTCCTCCATGTATTCCCTGGCATTGTATTATTTTTCCCTCCAAAAATACTCTGTTCCTGGGCCATGATGTAAAAAAAAAAAAACAAACCCAACACTTGGAGAATTAAAAGCAAAATTAAAACCAAAAATAAACAACAGAGAAAAATCCAAATACTATCCCCAGTGATTTATCTCTGGCCTTTCCCTGACACTATTTGCTGCTCTAGCAGGGGGGTTGCCCTATAGGTGACCTTCAGAGAAATCCCTTCCAACCCTTCCCATTCTGTGACTACCACAAGAAATTGTCCCTTTGTTCCATTTCACAAAATCTCACAATGGTCTGGGTTGGAAAGGACCTCCAAAGCTCATCCAGTCCAACCCCCTCTGCACTCACCATTCCCAACTAGATCTGGTTGCCTAGAAACCTTTCCAACCTCACCTTGCATATCTCCAGGGATGAGGCCTCAAACACCTCCCTGGGCAACCTGTTGCAGTGTTCCAGCAGCCTCATGGTAAAGAATTCAATCTCAATCTGCTCTGCTCTAGTTTGAAGCCACTGCCCCTGCTCCTGTCACTGCAGGTCTTTGGGAACAGTCTCTCTCCATCTTTCTTGTAGCCCCCTTCAGGTACTGGAAGGTTGTCACTAGGTGTCTCCATAGCCTTCTCCAGGCTGAACACCCCTAGCTCCCTCAGCCTGTCCTCAGAGCAGTGCTTCTCCAGCCCCCTGATCGCTTTTGTGGCTCCATGTCTTTCCTGTGTTGAGGGCTCCAGAGCTGGACACAGCCCTGCAGGTGAGGTCTCCCCAGAGCAGAGCAGAGCAGAGCAGAGGGGCAGGATCCTCTCTCTCCAGCTCTGGCCATGCTGCTTTGGCTGCAGCCCAGGCTGCCACTGCCCTTCTGGGCTGCAAGCTCACGCTGCCTGCTCTCACCCGTTCCCGCTGATGTTCCATGAAGAGCCTCGAGAGCACCAATGCCATTTTCATGCCATTTCAAACTGAAGGGCACAAAACTAAAGGGCACATAAGCTGCAGAAAGCTGCAGTCAGGTCTGAAGCTGGAGGTGATGCAGCCTCCTCAATCTCCTTACCAAAGACACGGCCTGGGGTGCCAGCCACGACATGCTGCCCATAATCCAGCTTTCGGATGTCCTCGCCCACGTTGGTGCCCCCGATGCAGGCATGGCACTGCACGTTCATGTAGTCTCCCAGAGCAAGAAGGCCCTGTGAGGACACCAAGGAACAGCTTAACTGAGCTCTCACCAAGCTCCTCTGGGTGAAGAGATCATAGAATCAGAGAATTGTTAGGGTTGGAAGGGACCTCAAGGCTCAGCCAGTTCCAACCCCCCTGCCATGGGCAGGGACACCTCACACTCCAGCAGGTTGCTCACAGCCACATCCAGCCTGGCTGCAAAAACCTCCAGGGATGAGGCTTCCACCACCTCCCTGGGCAACCTCTGCCAGGCTCTCACCACCCTCATGGGGAACAACTTCTTCCTAACATCCAATCTGAATCTCCCCACTTCTACTTTTGCTCCATCCCCCCACTCCTATCACTCCCTGACACCCTCAAAAGTCCCTCCCCAGCTTTCTTGGAGCCCCCTTCAGATCCTGGAAGGCCACCAGAAGGTCTCCTGGGAGCCTTCTCCTCTCCAGCCTGCACAACCCCAACTCTCTCAGGCTGGCTCCAGAGCAGAGCAGCTCCAGCCCTCTGCTCATCCTCATGGCCCTTCTCTGGACACCTTCCAGCCCCTCCAGATCCTTCCTGGAACAGAGGCTCCAGAACTGGACCCAGAGCTCCAGGTGGGGTCTCAGCAGAGTGGAGCAGAGGGGGAGAATCCCTTCCCTGGCCCTGCTGGCCACACTTCTCTTGCTGCAGCCCAGGCTCTGCTTGGCTCTCTGGGCTGCAAGTGCTCACTGCTGGCTCCTGTTGAGCTTCTCCTCCCCCAGCACCCCCAAGGCCTTTTCTTCAGGGCTGCTCTCCAGCCAGTCCCTGCCCAGCCTATATCAGTGTTTAGGACTGCCGCAACCCAGCTGCAGGACCTTGCATTTGGTCTTGTTGAACCTCAGGAGGTTGTCATGGGCCCAGCTCTGCAGCCTGCCCAGGTCCCTCTGGATGGATCCCCTCCCTCCAGCCTGTCAAGGTCCCTCTGGATGGATCCCTTCCCTCCAGCCTGTCAGCAGCACCACACAGCTTGGTCTCATCACCAAACCTGCTGAGGGTGCCTCAATGCCTCTGTCCATGTCACCAACAAAGATGTTGAACAAGCCTGGTCCCAGCACTGATCCCTGAGGGACTCTACTTGTCCCTGGCCTCCAATTGGACATGGAGCCATTGCCAGCCACTCTTTGGATGCTGCCATCAAGCCAGTTCTTTATCCACTGACTGGTCTACCCATCAAACCCAGACTGCAAAAGCTTGGAGGCCAAAATGTGGTGCAGGACAGTGTGGAATGCTTTGCTCAGGTCCAGGTCAATGATATCAGTTGCTTGGCCTTCATCTATTAATGTTGTGACCTGGTCATACAAGGCCACCAGGTTTGTCAGGGAGGATTTGCCCTTGGTGAAGCTCTGCTGATGGTACCCAATCACCTCTTCATTATCCTTCTGCCTCAGCAGTGCAGAGATGCAGCTCTGCACAGTCATTCCTTAGAGGGATGGAAGCACAAGCAGTCAGAGGTATTTTTTTTCACTTCTGTTGCACAAACCTCCTGGGACCTCTGTGTTCCCCAAGGATCACAACAGCTTTAAAAGTGCTGTCCTTAAGGGCTCAGTTAGAAATGTGTAAAACCTTAGCCTGCTAACCAGCCTGCTAAGAATGGATCTAATGAGAGTGAGCAAACACCAGGCCTTTAGCAAAATTTCTCACCCCTTTCAGGAACAGAAAGAAAAGGCCAAAGCTGTGCTGGGCAAAAAAAACAACCAAGAAGGTGCCTGGAAGGCAGCAATTGGAATGCTCTTACCTTCTGAATCTGCACAGCCAGCTCCCGAGTGGGTGCCAAGATCAGCGCCTGGGTCTCCCGGACCTGATGGGAACAAGCAGTTAGCTCACCACAGGGCACCCCAGAGCAGGGACCCCACACTGCTCCCAACTGGCACATCAGAGGGACTCATCAGGGAAACTGCTGCTACACCTGGGTGCTTACAAGGGTTATTGCACCCTCACACACAGCAGTTTTAGAGGAACAGCCTCTGGACTCAGTTCCCTTTGACAAGGCAGAACTGACTGTGCAATGTTTGTCCAGCTGCAGGAAATCATCATTTTATTCAAGAGGATCTAAACATTTGCAGGTTGCATCAAGCTAGCGGAGAGCCTCCAAGGGCATCTTGCCCAACCCCCCTGCACTCAGCAGGGACACCTCCAGCTAGAGCAGGCTGCAGAGGGACACAGCCAGGCTGAGCTTGGATGGCTCCAGGGCTGGGGCCTCAAGCACAGCCCTGGGCAGCCTGTGCCAGTGTCTCACCACTCTCCTTGGGCACAACTTCCTCCTCAGCTCCAACCTCAAGCTGCCCTGCTCCACTTTCAAAGCCCTGCCCCTGGGCCTAGCACTCCAAGCCCTTCTCAACAGTCCCTCCCCAGCCTGCCTGCAGCTCCCCTGCAGACATTGAAATGCAGCTCTGAGCTCTCCCTGCAGCCTTCTCCTCTGCAGGCTCAACAGCCCCAACTCTCCCAGCCTGTCCCCACAGCAGAGCTTCTCCAGCCCTCTCAGCATCTCTCTGGCCTCCTCTGGACCCTCTCCAGCAGCTCCAGGTCTCTCTTGTGTTGGGGGCCCCAGAGCTGGACACAGCCCTGCAGGTGAGGTCTCCCCAGAGCAGAGCAGAGCAGAGGGGCAGGATCCTCTCTCTCCAGCTCTGCCCACACTGCTTTGGCTGCAGCCCAGGCTGCCCTTGGCCTTCTGTGCTGCCAGTGCCCATTGCTGGCTCCTCTCCAGCTTCTCCCCCCCCAGCACCCCAAGGCCTTCTCTGCAGAGCTTCTCTCAATCTCCTCATCCCCAGCCAGCATTGGTATTGAGGATTCAAACCATACTGAACAACTGGATGGACACAATACCCCTGACAAGAACAAAACCAAACCCTTGTCAGTCACAGATCTCAGCCTGGTTTCTGTGCAGTGGGTGCCAACTGTTTAGACAAGGCTGCTGATGCTCTTGGAACTGTTTGAGGACAAATTTGCCTGCTGAGAGATTAATTTAGCCCTCTAATTAAAGTGAAAGAGGTCAGCTGTTAAAGCCAACTTCAGAATGACAAGATTTTTACCTGAAGTTATTTTGCCAGGTTGGGTTTAACAGTTAAATTGCCTCTGGTGAACTTGTCAGTCAGAAACTTGCCAGGGGTTCACTGCTCATCATGAAAGAATTTCAACAGAAAGCTTCATTTTGTCACTCTAAAAGCAAAAAGCTTTAAGATGAAGACTCTACCAATTTAGTTAAAGAGAAACTTGTAGCACATGGTACAAAGTTTACCTGGATATCCAGACACTGCAGAACAGAGATGGAGAACGTTGCTGTCTTTCCTGTTCCTGACTGTGACCTGCAAAAGCAGATGATGTTTGGTGAACATCCTGGACCAGCCCATCCCAATGCATCTCACCTCTCTGCTGCTCCTTCCTTGGAAAGAAGGCAGCACTGCCAACAGTGCAGCTGACAAAGATCTGTTCTGATCACAGAATGACCTGCAAACACCTCTGAGAACTGCAGTGTCAGCACCAGGGGGCTGCAGGGTCCCTGCCTCTGGCATGTGTGCTCCTTAGGAGGCTGGCACTGCACCTTCCTGCAATTTGTCACACACCACTTATTTCACAGATTGATAGGATGGTTTGGGTTGGAAGGGACCTGAAAGCTCATCCAGTTCCAACCCCCCTGCCATGGGCAGGGACACCTCCACCAGCCCAGCTTGCTCAAGGCCTCATCCAGCCTGGCCTTGAACACCTCCAGGGAAGGGTGCAGTGGTTTGAACCACACAGTGTGTGTATATATATATATATATCTATATATATATATTTAGGTTCCCAACTATCAGAATCATGACTTTACAACTCCTGCATTTATGGCTGGGCAGTGTTATGGCCCTGGAAGGGAGGGCCTAGTAGCCCTCTGCTTTTTCTGGTTTTGCCTGCTAGTGGATTGGGACAGGCATTCCTTTCCCTTTTTCTATTCTTCTCTCTATCTACTGGTGTAATCTGACACTTTTGTAGCAGGGGAGTAAAATATTCTGTGTACATCAACTGAAAACTCTCCCTCTGCCTTTTGTCCCCCCTCCCTTTCTTATCTCCTGGTAAAGAGAGAGGAGATGAGAGGAGGACTTTACCCCTAAACTACTAAACCATTACAAAGGGGCATCCACAGCCTCCCTGGCCAACCTGTGCCAGTGTCTCCCCTACCCTCACTGACAACAAATTTTTCCTCATCTATAGTCTCAATCTGCTCTCCTCCAGCTCAAAGCCATTATCCCTCGTCCTGTCACTCCCAGTCCTTGTCAAAAGTCCCTCCCAGCTCTCCTGGAGCCCCTTCAGGTACTGAAGTTCTCCCTGAGCCTTCTCTTCTCCAGGCTGAACAGCTCCAGCCCTCTCAGCCTGTCCCCACAGCAGAGGTTCTCCAGCCCTCTGATCATCTTCATGGCCTCCCCTGGACCCTCTCAAGCAGCTCCATGTCCCTCTTATGCTGGGAGCACCAGGACTGGAGGCAGTGCTGCAGGTGGGGTCTGAGCAGAACAGAGCAGAATCCTCTCTCTGTCCTGTTGCTCTCCCTGCTTTGGATGCAGCTGAGGATAGGGTTGGCCAGGATATGGTTTTGTTTTTTAAAGTAAATAGCCCAATACAGTTTGGAGGTCTGAAGATTCCCACTGAAGAAAGGGATACTCTCCCACATGCCCTAGAAAGGGTTTGAGCAACCTAATCTAGTGTAAGGTGCCCCTGGGCCCATGCAGGGGGGTTTCAAAACAGATGGTCCAGCAGAGAGCCACTGAGATGCTGACAGGATTCAACCCTGGGGTTCTTTAGCCTGGAGAAGAGCAGCCTGAGAGGGATCTCTGCAACGCTGATAATAGCTGAAGAGTGGCAGGAGGATGGAACCAGACTCTTCTCCATGGTGCCCAATAACAGGAAACGGGGCAACAGACACCAACTGGAACCCAGGAGGTGCCACATGAACATAAAGCAAAACAATCTTCCTGTTGAGGGTGGCAGAGCACTGGGACAGGCTGCCCAGAGAGGCTGTGGAGCCTCCATCTCTGGAGGCATTCCAAGCCCACCTGGCTTGGAATATTCCTTTGTGGTTTACTCTGGGTGCCCCTGCTCTAGCAGGGGGGTTGGATTAGAGGATCTTCAGAGGTCTCTTCCAACCCCTGCCATTCTGTGGTCCCTTTCAACCCAAACCATTCTATGACTATGATTTTAGTAAGACATACATCTATCTTTGCCTCTTCAGACATGGTAGATTGTATTCTGCTTGCTTCTTCCCTTGATTGAGACTACAGATGTCTCTATACTTCTCTGGCTTTGCTGGAAAACCTTCCCAAGAGTCTTAGAACCCTATTCACAGATTGCATCAGGCTGGAAGGGACCCTCAAAGGTCCTCATCTCCAACACCCCTGCAGTGAGCAGGGACACCTCGCTGGGGATGTGCAGCATCTGTGCTGAATCTTTATTCCAATGAACTTTTGACATCAACTCTTAGGATGGTAGTCTAAGAGTGAGTAAGTCTATGTGCAAGAGAGTCCATTCCACCCCACACAGTTCCTGATGTGATCAGCAAGGCCAATCACATCCTGGGCAGCACCAAGAGAAGCACAGCCAGCATGGCCAGGGAGGGGATTCTCCCACTCTACTCCACTCTGCTGAGACCCCACCTGGAGCTCTGTGTCCAGGAAGGATCTGGAGGGGCTGGAAGGTGTCCAGAGAAGGGCCATGAGGATGAGCAGAGGGCTGGAGCTGCTCTGCTCTGGAGACAGCCTGAGAGAGTTGGGGTTGTGCAGGCTGGAGAGGAGAAGGCTCCCAGGAGACCTTCTTGTGGCCTTCCAGGATCTGAAGGGGGCTCCAAGAAAGCTGGGGAGGGACTTTTGAGGGTGTGAGGGAGTGATAGGACTGGGGGGATGGAGCAAAAGTAGAAGTGAGGAGATTCAGATGGGATGTTAGGAAGAAGTTGTTCCCCATGAGGGTGGTGAGAGCCTGGCAGAGGTTGCCCAGGGAGGTGGTGGAAGCCTCATCCCTGGAGGTTTTTGCAGCCAGGCTGGATGTGGCTGTGAGCAACCTGCTGTAGTGTGAGGTGTCCCTGGCCATGGCAGGGGGGTTGGAACTGGCTGCTCCTTGAGAGCCTTTCCAATCGCATCAATTCTATGATTACAGTCCTGCCATGCAGCAACCCAGGGTGCCAACCGGCCTCAATTCCAGCGCTAAGAGGCTGCGAGCACGCCCGAGCGCCGTCTCACAGCCACCTCATGGCACTCGACAGCCCACACCCGGAGGCCCACAGCCTTCTCAAGGCGCAGGCCCGCTTCCCACCGCCCGCCGGCGGCCCCACTTACTGGGCGATCACGTCTCTCCCCTTGATGATCTGCTTGATGGCTCTCTGCTGGATGGCCGAGGGCTTCTCGAAACCTGCCAAGGGCACCCATTACCGTCACCAGCGGCAGCACGGCCCCGGAACCGAACGGCCCGCGGCCTACACGCGCCGCCCCACATCCGCTCACGGCCTCCGGCACTCCCCTCACCCCCTCGGCCCCCCAAACCGCGTCTCCCTCCCCGCCCCGCTGGCCGCCGCCCCGCCGCGTACCGTAGGCATAGATGCCGCGCAGCAGGTCCTCCCGGAGCCCCATGGTGTCGAAGGTGGGCGTCACATCCACCTCCTCGCTCGTCTCGAACTCTACTTTCGTCATGTCCTCCTCCTTCATCAGCCGCTTGCGCGCCGAGCCGGTCGCTCCTCCAGACCCCGCCGACCCTGACATGGCTAAAGCCGAGGCCTCCCGCCACTCACGCACCAGAACCGCCGCCGAGCAACGACAGGCCACTGCGCAAACGCCGAGGCGGCTGGCGGGAGGAGCGCATGCGCGGAGCAGCGGGCGCGAAGAGGATGGTGGAGTGCGCATGGGCGAAGGTGGGAGGGAGGGGCAGCGCGGACGGGATGTGCGCATGCGCAGGAGTTGCACTGAGAGGCGTAGGGCGGGGCCTGCACAGGCCATCGGCGCACTGCGAGGCGGAGGACGGGCTTTGCGCATGCGCATTGGCTGCAGAGCGGGGCGGAGGAGGGGCTTGCCCGTGCGTGCTGAGTGCCAAGCGGGGCGCCGGAAGGGGCCCACGCGTGCGTGGTGAGTGCGGGGCGGGCGCGGCGCGGCGGTACCCGGGTGGTGCGCGGCCCTTCGCGGAGCACCACAGTGTCCATCTACGTGAGAGGCTGGGAAGGACCTCCAGAGTTCGTCGAGTCCAACCCCCCTGCCAAAGCAGGATCACCCAGGGCAGTCCGCACAGCAGTGCATCCGGGCAGGTTTTAGGAGTCTCCAGAGCATCTAAGGGCACCGCTGCGGCCTGCAGGTGTGCCCCCCGCCCCGGGGTCTGCTTGGCGTGTTGCTGTCTCCGCTGTGGGCTGCTCCCTGCGCGACCTGTTTGCTCGTGTGAGGCTGTAGGGCCTGATCTTTCTTAAAAGCCCTTGAATAGAGACCTGGACTGCTGTGTCCAGTATTGGGCTCCTCAGTTCAAGAGAGTCAAGGAAATAGGGGGGGGAGTCCAAAAGAGAAGCACAAAGATGATTAGGGGCCTAGAAGACCTCTTGAGAGGTTGAGAGGCTTGGGGCTGTTTAGCCTGGTGAAGAGCAGCCTGAGGGGGGGATCTCATGAATGCTGAGTGGACTTCGGGTGAAGGGAGCCAGACTTCTCAGTGGTGTCCAGTGATATGTTAAAGGGCAACGAGCACAATCTGGGGCACAGGAGGTTTCACTCAAACTTACCAGAGAAAAGTCAGAGTGCTGGAGCCCTGGAGCAGGCTGCCCAGAGAATTTGTGGAGTCTCCTTCTCTGGAGGCTTTCAAAACCCCCCTGGACACTGCTATCCTGGGCAGACTGATCTAGGCAAACCTGCACCTCTGCTGATTGTTCACTTCTGCCTCAGAGGAGAGAGAGTGCAGGGAAACAGTCTGTCCTTCCAGCCATGCTGCATGGACCCACATTTATTTTCCATCAGCAGCAGTGGCACTGAATTTGCTGTGCCTGAAAACTTTCCATTGCCATCTGAGCTATGGAAGAACTTGGAGGAGATTCTCATGGTCACTGGTGACCAGTGGTGGTGGGTGAGGTGAACAGGTCTAGGGGGAATGGAATAAAGCTGGAAGTGGGGAGATTCAGGCTGGACGTGAGGAAGAAGTTCTTCCCCATGAGAGTGGTGAGAGCCTGGAATGGGTTGTCTAGGGAGGTGGTTGAGGCTCCATCCCTGGAGGTCTTTAAGGCCAGGCTGGATGAGTCTCTGGCCAGCCTGATCCTGTGTGAGGTGTCCCTGCCCATGGCAGGGGGGTTGGAACTGGCTGATCCTTGTGGTCCCTTCCAACCCTGACTGATTCTATGATTCTAACAGCAAGACTTTGTTTTTTGGGGATTATTTTCCCTTTGGCAAGTAGCTGCCTAGGGTGAGAGAAGCACTTGCAGTCAGGTTTGTGATGGGGTGGCAAGGTTTGGTCACTCTGGGGCTGGGGAGGATCTAGACCTATCTGTGAGATGGAGAGGGATCTCTGAAAGGCTGGAAAGTGAGGAGGTGGTGTAACAACAGAAGTCCTGTTGGTGCTGTCGGAAGAGAGAGGGAGTGACATCCACCTGTGCTGTCCTTGCAGGGGCTGAGTAACAGCATGGAGGAGCAGGTGAGGCTGGCAGAGCTGCCTGCAGCTGTGGCTGGCAGGGTGCCCAGGAGCAGGGTCCAGAGTGCAGCTGTCACCTCCTATGGGTACAAACTGCTGTGCCTCAGGTAAGGGGCTGCTCCCTGTGGGGAGGGCCCTTCTGGGGGCTGCCTGAGGCACCTCTTGATGCAACTGCTCCCTCTGCCTGCAGGATCCACGTGAGGAAGGTGGCCAGTGAGAGGGACAAGGCAAGGCTGGATTTGGAGAGAGCGGAGAGACACTGCCTGCAGCTTGGCAGGGAGCTGGACGAGCAGCACGTGGCTCTTGAGCATACCCAGAGCAAGCTCAAGTAGGAGGCCCTGTTTTGGTGGGGCAGGGAAGATGCTTTTCCTGTGGGTGCTTCCAGTCTCTCCATCCTACTTTGCTATCCCTTTAAGAAACTCCTACTTGTTCTGCCATTGCGTCAGTGTCCCTGAAGATCCCTCCTGGCACATTATGGCCCCAGCAGCCACATATCTTGCTTTCTGCATGGTGAGGGAGAGGATCTGGACCTTTTGGGTGTCTGAGAACACATTCTAAGTGCCTCAACCACGTTGGGTTTTCCCCCCAGGGATTTTCAGGCAGAACTAGAGGTAAAAGAGCAGCTTTTGCAGGAAGCAGCCAGTCACCAAGCAAAGCTGGAGGCTGATAGAGAGTTCCTCCAGGGCAAAGAGGCCAACCTGCAAGGGAGACTGAACCACACAATGAAGGTAAGGGGAACTGACCTGAGGTCAACAGCTTAATTTCTTCAGAGGAGGCAAAGCAGAGGTGGTGACAAGCATGGATGCTTTGTGTTGGTCTTTCTGGGGAAAAAACTCAGAAGTTCTATGCAAGGAAATCATCAGTCCCATCTATACTATTGATCTAGATGCAAAGCTTGTTCCTTTGCCATGCCATGGTTAAATCCCTATGCTGCCTGGTGGGAGGGGTTTGGCTCTTGGTGACACCTGAACACTTGATGGCTGAGACCAAAACTGTGCCAGGGACCATGCCCAAGGCAGAGGTCATAGAATCATAGAATGGTCCAGGCCAGAAGGGACCTCCAAAGCTCATCCAGTCCAACCCCCTCTGCAGTCAGCAGGGACACCCCCAACAGATCAGGTTGCCCAGAGCCCTGTCCAACCTCACTTTGAAGATCTCCATGGAAGGAGCCTCAACCACCTCCCTGGGCAACCTGTTGCAGTGTTCCACCACCCTCATAGTGAAGAACTTCTTCCTGATATCCAATCTAAATTTGCCCTTCTGTAGTTTGAAGCCATTGCCCCTGGTCCTGTCCCTGCAGGCCTTTGCAAGCAGTCTCTCCCCATCCTTCTTGAAGCCCTCTTCAGGTACCTGCAGGCTGCTATTAGGTCTCCCCAGAGCCTTCTCTTCTCTAGGCTGAACACCCCCAGCTCCCTCAGCCTGTCCCATAGCAGAGCTGCTCCAACCCCCTGAGCATTTTTGTGGCCTCCTCTGGATCTACTCCATCAGGTCCATGTCCTTTCTATTGAGGGCTCCAGACCTGCACACATCACTCCAGGTGAGCTCTCACCTGAGCAAAGTGTCAGAATCAGCTCTCTGGATCTGTGGCAATGCTGCTGTGGATGCAGCCCAGGCTGTGATTTGCCTTCTGTGCTGCAGGCTCACACTGCTCCTCTCCAGCTCCTCCCCCACCAGCACCCCCAAGGCCTTTTCCTCAGGGCTGCTTTCTCTCCCCTCCTCCCCAGCCTGTACTGACAGTGAGGATTGTTCCAGCCCAGGTGCTGCACCCTCCACTTGGCTCTTATGGTGTCTGCATACCTGGGATGTTCCCAGTGCTGTTCAGCTTAGAAATACAGATGAAGATATCTCAAGGCTTCCTTCTCCCCTTTGTCTGCAGGAGAACTCACAGCTGCAAAACAAGGTCATAGAGATGGCTGAGAAACTGGCAGCCTCTGAGAAGCTGGTAGTGGAGCTGCAGAAAGAACTCAACTGGATGGTGAAGGACAAGGTAACTTGTCTGTCTCTGTTGCAGTTAAGTAGGCACTTCACAGGAACTCACCCAAAGATTGACCCTTTCCCAATAAATCTTGTGGATTTTGGGTCACTTGTTATGGCCTCCCCCTCTTTGAACTCTGCTGCTCATCAGTGACCACCTGGAAACAGAAAAAAAAAAAATGCGGGTATTGAATTTAGACCTTTCAAAGTTGGGGAAAAAAAGAACACACACAAAACCCACAAAAACCAAACAGGAAAGCAATGAGGAAAGTTTTGTAGCAAATTCTACCAATCTGCAGTCTTCCAAGGGAGAACTTTAGAGGTTGGGAAATTAGATTCACTCTGAAATGGGTCAAGAACTGGCTGAAGGGCTGTGCCCAGAGAGTGGTGGTGAATGGTGGCACTGCCAGCTGGCAGCCAGGCACTGGTGGTGTCCCCCAGGGATCAGTGCTGGGCCCCATCCTGTTCAATATCTTTATTGGTGATGTAGATGAAGGAATTGAGTCCATCATCAGTAAGTTTGCAGATGACACCAAGCTAGGAGCAGGTGTGGATTTGTCAGAAGGCAGGAGGGCTCTGCAGAGGGACCTTGCCAGGCTGGATGGGTGGGCAGAGGCCAAGGGCATGAGATTTAACAAGGCTGAGTGCAGGGTTCTACACTTTGGCCACAACAACCCCATGCAGGCTGGGGACAGAGTGGCTGAGAGCAGCCAGGCAAAGAGGGACCTGGGGGTGCTGGGTGACAGCAGCTGAACAGGAGCCAGCAGTGTGCCCAGCTGGCCAAGAAGGCCAATGGCATCCTGGCCTGCATCAGGAAGAGTGTGGCCAGCAGGAGCAGGGAAGTCATCCTGCCCTGTGCTCAGCACTGCTCAGGCCACACCTTGAGTGCTGTGTCCAGTTCTGGGCTCCTCAATTCAAGAGAGATGTTGAGATGCTGGAAGGTGTCCAGAGAAGGGCAGCAAGGCTGGGGAGGGGTCTGGAGCACAGCCCTGTGAGGAGAGGCTGAGGGAGCTGGGGGTGTTTAGCCTGGAGAAGAGGAGGCTCAGGGCAGACCTCATTGCTCTCTACAACTGCCTGAAGGGAGGTTGTAGCCAGGAGGGGGTTGGGCTCTGCTCCCAGGCAAGCAGTGACAGAAGGAGGGGGGACAGCCTCAAGCTGTACCAGGGGAGGTCTAGGCTGGGTGTTAGGAGGAAATTCTTCACAGAGAGAGAGATTTGCCCTTGGGATGTGCTGCCCAGGGAGGTGGTGGAGTCCCTGTCCCTGGAGATGTTCAGGAGAAGCCTGGATGAGGCACTCAGTGCCATGGTCTGGTTGATTGGATAGGGCTGGGTGATAGACTGGACTGGAGGATCTTGGAGGTCTTTTCCAGCCTGGTTGATTCTGTGATTCTATGAAATAAAGGCTTGGTTTGAGTGGCTTTCCTTCCAGGGAGGCACCTGGTCAGAAGGCTCTGGGGAAAGAAGAGAGTCTGTGATCCAGGGAAACCAACCTCTGCCTGTAGTTTGGTGTCTCTCCCACCTGCCAGAGATCTGTTTTTCCTCCTCTTTCACCATCTGACCCACCCCAGAGGGGTCAGTAGGAGCTCTCCCATTGAGTCTGTGGCTTGGGTGAGCAGCAGAGCCATGTGGAGAGGTGAGACTGGACTTGACCAGCTGTGTTTCTCTGTGCTTGTGCAGCTGGGCCAGGAGGAGCCCCCCAGCCTGGAGCTCCAGGAGCAGAGTGAGTGCTTTGCAGAGCTTGTCCTGGAGTATGAGCGGCAGTGCCAGGTACCGGCGGGCAGCTCTCCAGCAGAGCTCTTGGGAAAGTTCCCAGGGGCTGGGCACCTCCATGGGGGAGGGGAAGGAGGCAACCCTGATCAGAGTGCACTGAGGGGTAGCCCTCGTCTGTGAGGGCAGGCTGAGGGAGCTGGGGGTGTTCAGCCTGGAGAAGAGAAAGCTCTGAGGGGACCTTCCAATACCTGAAGGGGTCTTCCAGGGAGGCTGCAGAGGGACTTTGTAGCAACAGGCCAAGGGGGAATGGTTTGAATCTGAGGCAGAGCAGGGTCAGACTGGAGCTGAGGGAGAAGGTCTTCAGTAGGAGGGTGGTGAGACTCTGGCACAGGCTGCCCAGGGAGGCTGTGGATGCCTCATCCCTGGGGGTGTTGAAGGCCAGGCTGGATGAGGCCTTGAGCAGTCTGGACTGGTTGAGAGATGTCCTTGCCCATGGCAGGGGCTTGGAGTAGATGATCCTTGGAAGTCCCTTCCAACCTGAGCCATTCTGTGATGCCTCTTGCCCTGCTCAGTCTTCTGGCAGGAGGCAGCTGTGCCCCCAGTAAAGCAGCCCTCCACAGGCTGGTTTGGTTACTGGGATTCCTACCACTTCATGGCTAGGTTGGAGGGTTTTTTGGGAACCATGTGGATAAGGACAGCCCACTTTGGGCTCTGGTGCATTTCTTCTTGAACTAAAGGAGAAAACTCTTCTTTGGAAGCTATTACCAGCTAAATTCTTTTGGTTTTCTCTCCTTCCTTCTTGCCTCTGCTTTAATAATCCCTACAAAACTTGTTGCTGCTGAGCTCTGCTAGAGAGTGAAGGTGAGCCTGGCCAGGTACCTGGGGTCTGTGTGTGTTGTACCTCCTACAGGTAGCTCTGCTCCTGCCCAGAGTTTGGGCTCCCTGGGGCGTGAGCACAGCCTCTGCTTCCCTTCTCTCATTTTTAAGTGCTTTGTGCCTTGGCTCCCAAGTGCTGTGCTTATGACCCATTTCCAAGTTTCCAAGTGCTGCTGGTGGCTTGAGAGCACTGCTGAGCAGGTGACAGTAACTTAGCAAATCTGTACAGGCTGAGAGCTGGCTGCAGGCTAACCTCGTGTGTCGGTGTGAGCTGAAATTCCCCCCCCCCCCAACAATAACCAGGCTAGCCCAGTCTGGAAGCAAATGAAAGGCTGTATTTACAAGCAGAGTCTAAAATCTACAATGAAATGCAATGAATATGTACAAATATACAAAATTCACAACATTCACAAATATATACAATCAACAGAAAAAGCACAACCGATCTCCCTGTGCTTCCCCCCAAGGGGACCCTCCCAAAGGGGCCTCCCTCTCCCAGGAGCTTCCCCCCCCAGACCCCCCTGGACAGAGAAGCAGAGTTAGTTAAGCAGAAAGTTGTTAACTTAGCTGCCAAGGTCAGTGTGTTATCTTCAGCCAGAAGAGAAGAAGAAACAGCAGCCAGACAGCCCAGCAACTGCCCCCACTGCCGAACGCAGAATGTGCAGAATGCCTACTTTGTTTTGGGTAATAGTTCTTAAACATTTCTATCTATCCAATGGAAGTGTTTAGAACAATCGTTATTTTGCTTTCTTACACCCAATAGTGACTTATTTACACTCTTTCACTTTCTCTGTTCTGAACTTTGCAAGGAAAAATTAAAAAGACAGTTTCAAACCATCACAACAGTAATAAGCCAAAGAACAACAGGGACAAGCTTGAACATAGAAGATTTCAACTGAACATGAGGAGAAACAACATGAGGCTGCCCAGAGAGGTTGTGGAGTCTCCTTCTCTGGAGATTTTCCAAACTCATCTGGACACATTCCTGTGCAGACTCCCCTGGGTGCCCCTGCTCTGGCAGGGGGGGTTGGCCTGGATGATCTCTGGGAGGTCCCTTCCAACCTGTAATGTGCTGTGGTGCTGTGATCCTGTGAAATCCCCTCACCATTTGGAGTCAGAGCATTTCATGGGTGCAGGAGCTGCAACATGCTGCAGCAGTATCCAGCACAGCACTGCTCCAGGTGGAATCAGAGGGTTGGAGATGCTTGGTGCTGCAGTTTTTCCTCTCACTGAGCTGCCCCAGAGTTGTCCAGGAGAGTCACAGAATTGTTAAAAGGTCAGAAGAGACCTCTGGAGATCACTGAGTCCAATCCCAAGCAGGATGACCCTAAACTGATTTTTGAAGCCCTCACCAGGAGATGCTGTTCCACTTTCCTTCTGCTTCCTGTCTGGCAGGGGCTGTCTCCAAAGCAGTGCTAGGCCACTCTCCCTCAAGACCCTGTTGCTTGCACAGAGAATTTCCCTCCAGGTTTTAGGTCCCTCTGAGGTGGGAAGAGGCCTACTCTTGGTTTGCATCACCATGACTGGAGCATGTGCCCTCTGAGGGGAGGCTGAGAGCCCTGGGGCAGTTCAGTCTGGAGAGGAGAAGGCTGAGAGGGATCTGATCAATGTCTATCAATAGCTGAGGGCTGGGGGTCAGGAGGCAGGGGACAGGGACAGGCTCTGCTCAGTTGTGCCCTGGGATAGGCCAAGGGGCAATGGATGGAAACTGCAGCACAGGAGGTTCCACCTCAACAGGAGGAGGAACTTCTTCCCTGGGAGGGTCCCAGAGGCCTGGAGCAGGCTGCCCAGAGAGGTTGTGGAGTCTCCTTCTCTGGAGCCTTTCCAGCCCTGTCTGGATGTGTTCCTGTGTGCCCTGTGCTGGACTCTCTGGTCCTGCTCTGGCAGGGGGCTTGGACTGGAAGCTCTCCAGAGGTCCCTTCCAACCCCTAACATCCTTTGATGGTCCTGTGACCAGCCCCACAGGAGCCCAGATGTATCTTGAGCACCAAGGCTCAGAATGGTGATGGATGGAGTGGTTTGGCCTTCAGGCTTCACCTTCCCTGTGGAGACAACCACTCAGGTTTATCCTTTACTCTCCTTGAATGCTGTCAGCCCCCCAGCCTCTTCTGCTCTTCTGTTTAGAATGGAGAGCAAACAAACTGGCTTCTGCTCAGTAATATTTATTGATTAGGAGCTTTGGAAGTGTCCTAGTTCATGGTCTCTTGCAGCCTAGAAGTTTCCTGAGTGGCAGCAGATGGGATATGAATTGATAGCTGCTCCCAGTGGGCAGTCCAGAGGGAGGCAGGATGGAGGAGGAGGAGGAGGAGGAGGAGGACACTTTTGCTTCCAGTATGGGGTGGAGAGTGTGAAGTGAAAGAAGCAGTTGCCCATCTCCAGACACCTTCCTGGAAGTGGCTCATTGCTCTGGCTCCTAGCAGGGTGCTCAGCTGTGAGACTCCTTGCTGCAGGCTCCTGGGGGCTCTTCAGATGGGGCAAGCTCTCGTGCTGGCCTCTGAGGGGGTCTCTGTGCTAAGCAGGCAGCAGTACCTCTTGCTGCCTCGTGCTCCTCTTCCCATGGAGTCAGCACCTTCTTGCCTTGCTTGCTTTCTTTTTGTAACCTGGAACTGTTCCCTTCCAGAGCCCTGTGGGGACTTGCTTAACCCTACGTGCTGCTGTTGCTTTGCCTGCATGCAGCAGTGCTCCTTGGCCAGCCCAGGTGCCCACCAGCAGTGGCTGGAGGATGTGAATGCAAACCTCTGGGCAGTGTGAGGGATCTGATTGAGGGCATGGTCTTCCTTGCCTGTTGGGCTCTGGCAGTGGTTGTGTTTAGGTCAGGAGAGGTCTCAGGAGGTCCAACCTTTTGAGATGTCTGCAAAAAAAAAAAAACCCAAACCCTGGTATTGTGTGCTTTTTGCATGCAGTTGCTTGTGGCTCTTCATTATTTAGTGTCTGATGATGGTGGTCAAGGTAATCTGGCCTTGTATTTCTTCTCTGGCTCTTCTAAAACCTCTCCTCTCTGCTTTTCCTTCCTCTGGAAGGAAAAAATCCCCCAGCCTTATTTTCTGGCCGTGCTGGTGAGGGGGCTCTGAGTTCACATAGCTGCTGGAAGCCAGCCATGAGTGCTTGGCTCTCCCTCAGCCCTGGGGACCTTTTGCAAGCTGCATCATGACCAGTCTGTGTGCTTCAGGTGCTGTGGGAGCAGAACGGAGTGCTGCAGAGGGAGCTGGAAAGGCTGCTTCCCCTGCTGCAGCAGGGCAAGGCTGGGAGGGAGCTGCCAGCAGCAGGTAAAATGCAGGAGGGTTTGCTGCCTCTCCATCTTCCCAACAGTAAGGATCCCCTCCAGAGTTCCAAGGCAGGGGGGGGAGGATGGCTTGTGGTGCCTGAGTTGCTGCTGGTGTTGGGCAGCAATGGAGAGGGAGGGAGGGAGGTGAGACAGAAAGAAGGAGGGAGGTGAGACAGAGGGAGGGAGGGAGGTGAGGTGAAGGGAGGGAGGGAGGTGAGGTGAAGGGAGGGAGAGAGGGAGGTGAGAGGGAGGGAGGGAGGGAGGTGAGAGGGAAGGAGGGAGGTGAGAGGGAGGGAGGTGAGAGGGAGGTGAGAGGGAAGGAGGGTGGTGAGAGGGAAGGAGGGTGGTGAGAGGGAGGAGGTGGTGAGAGGGAGGGAGGTGAGAGGGAGGGAGGTGAGGGAAGGAGGTGAGAGGGAGGGAAGTGAGAGGGAAGGAGGGAAGTGAGAGGGAAGGAGGGAAGTGAGAGGGAAGGAGGGAAGTGAGAGGGAAGGAGGGAGGTGAGAGGGAAGGAGGGAGGTGAGAGGGAGGGAGGGAGGTGAGAGGGAGGGAGGTGAGAGGGGGGAGGGAGGGAGGTGAGAGGGTAGGAGGGAGGTGAGAGGGAAGGAGGTGAGAGGGAAGGAGGGAGGCTCTTCCAACTCCAAAGCTGGTGCTGGTGACCTGTGGACTATCTGGGGTGCAGAGGCAGATTTTCCTGGTGGGGGGTGTTGAGGAAGCTGTCACAAAGAGGAAGCAGCTCCCAGCTGCAGCTCGGGAGGCTCAAGCCGAGCGTGAGGGAGAAAAAATTCTGGCCCCAAAGGGATGTTCCAGTCCTGGGACTGGTTGCCACCACAGATGGGGGCTCTCCATCAGCTGGGATTGGATGGACTTGACTGGAGCAAGCTGCAGCCATCCTGAGCAGGCCTTGTAGGTGTTTCTTCAGCAGGCTCCTCTCTGCCAGCCCGCAGCTCTCCCAGCCCTCTGCTCCCAACTCCTGCGTGCACAGAGGCGTCGCTTACAATGGAGCAGCTCCAGGAGCAGCTGCAGGACCTGAAGGTGCAGCTGGAAACCAAGGTGAGGGGGTGGGGAGGGGTGGGAGGGAGGTGTCCTGACTTCTTGTCACAACTGCTTGGGCAAGCACCTTGCTTACAGCATGGCTGAGGGAGCATCTGCTCTGGGAGGCTCAGTGGAGACGTCAGGCTGGGGTTACTGCCTGGGCTTTCTGTGCCCACCTTAGCTGGCAGGAGGGTTGGGAGCCCTCTCTGGCTGGGAAAGGCTTTGTGGAAATCTTTGTCACCTTTGCAAGGTGTTTGTGTGGGTCTTGCTCCTTTGTGGGGAACACTCTGGCCAAGGGCCTGCTGTGGAGGGTGGAGTTATGGGTATGAGGAGCAGTGGTGAATGAGGCTACAGCCTCTCCCTTCTCCTCTCTGGTGTCCCCTGCAAACAAGGAGAAAGGGGAAGACTTGGGACCCACTGACACCTGCTTGTTAGGGGCTGCTGCCTGAGGCTGGTGATTGCCCTAAATTTAATGGGGACCAGAAGTGCCTGAAGAGTGTCCCCTGATGAGAGGCGTCAAGAGATTGATCTGAGTCAGAGCCTAGGGGTGGAGTGGGGAGCTCTTGGGGGCAGAATGCTGAAATCCAACTCCTGTCTGCTCCCAACAGATCAGTTATTACGAGAAGGAAGTCGAGGTGATGAGGAGGACCTTTGAGAGAGAGAGGAAGGACAACAAGCAAAGCTTCAAGGCTGAGATGGGCAAGATGGAAGACCAGAAAAGAGACCTGGAGGGAACAGCTGCAAAGTACTGGGCTGAAATTGACTGCCTGAAAGAACAAAAATGGGTGTGATGCCTGCAGCCAGAGGAGAGGCTGGAGATGGAGCGGGCCAGGGTGGGAGAGCAGCACAACAAAGACATTTGCCATCCAGGGCAGCAGCTGGACCAGGAGGGAGAAGAGCCTATAAGGTCCCTTCTCAGCCTCCTCTCCAGACTGAACAGCCTCAGGGCTCTCAGCCTTCCCTTGTCAGAGAGATGCTGCAGTCCCTTCAGCATCCTTATAGCCTCTGTGGGACTCTATCCAGTAGTTCCCTGTCCCTCTTGAGCTGGGGAGCCCAGAACTGGACACAGGATTCCAGACATGGTCTAACTAGGGCTGAGTAGAGGGGGAACAGAACTTCCCTGCTGGCCACACTCTTCTTCCTGCCCCTGAGTCTCCTCTTGGCCTTCTTGGCCACCAGGACACATTGCTGTCCCATGGAGAGCTTCTCCTCACCCAGCACTCCCAGGTCCTGCTCTGGGGAGCTGCTCTCCAGCAGGTCAGCCCTCACCTGTCCTGCTGCAGGAGGTTGTTCCTCCCCAGGTGCAGGACTCTTCCCTTGTCCTTGTTGAACTTCAGGAGGTTCCCTCTGCCCAGCTCTCAGCCTGTCCAGCTCTGGCTGGCTGGCAGCACAGCCTGAGGGCTGGCAGCCACTGCTCCCAGTTTGGTGCCACCAGCAAACTGGCTGAGGGTCCCCTCTGTGCCTTCATCCAGGTCACTGATGAAGATGTTGAACAAGCCTGGACCCAGCACTGACCCCTGGGGACTACCACCAGCCACAGGCCTCCATGGGGACCCTGCACTGTTGATCCTGACCCTCTGGGCTCTGTTGCTGAGCCAGTTCTGCACCCTCCTCACCATCCACTCTTCTTCTTCAGCTGTGTTCTCTCTTGATATTCTCTGACAGCAGCTGTGTTCTGCCTTGCTGTCCCCCACATGTCTTTTAGTGTCCATGGGAGTGTGGTCAGAGGGCTGGGGGTGCTGCTGTGGCTGTAGCTGGCTGTGCCCCTGATTCCTGTGCCTTGCCCAGCAGCAGGTGGGTGTTGGAGATGCCATGGGCAGCAGGTGTGAGTCACTTTGTTCCCAAAAGGAATCATTAAACAGAGAACCCCAGAACCCTCTCTCAGCCTTCACAGCACCACCTGGCTGCTCCAACCCCTTGCCAATGGCGTCCCTGGGCTGGCAGGAAAGCAGGGAGCAAAGGGGAGGATGCTGCTTGATTGGCTGTTTTGCTGTCTCTGGTCCTCTCTTAGGGGATGTTAAAGGTCCCTCCAAAGTCCCTGCACTCAGAGGCAAGGACATCATGAAGACTTCAGGTTGGATGTTAGGAAGAAGTTCTTCCCCATGAGGGTGGTGAGACACTGGCAGAGGTTGCCCAGGTGCTGGAAGGTGTCCAGAGAAGGGCCAGGAGGATGAGCAGAGGGCTGGAGCTGCTCTGCTCTGGAGCCAGCCTGAGAGAGTTGGGGTTGTGCAGGCTGGAGAGGAGAAGGCTCCCAGGAGACCTTCTTGTGGCCTTCCAGGATCTGAAGGGGGCTCCAAGAAAGCTGGGGAGGGACTTTTGAGGGTGTTAGGGAGTGATAGGAGTGGGGGGAATGGAGCAAAAGTAGAAGTGGGGAGATTGAGATTGGATGTCAGGAAGAAGTTGTTCCCCATGAGGGTGGTGAGAGCCTGGCAGAGGTTGCCCAGGGAGGTGGTGGAAGCCTCATCCCTGGAGGTTTTTGCAGCCAGGCTGTGAGCAACCTGCTGTGGTGTGAGGTGTCCCTGCCCATGGCAGGGGGTTGGAACTGGCTGAGCCTTGAGGTCCCTTCCAGCCCTGACAGTTCTATGATTCTATGATCTCCTTTATGAGGACAGACTGAGAGAACTGGGGCTGTTTAGCCTGGAAAAAGGGCAGCCTGAGGGAGGATCTCATCAATGCTGACCAATAAAAAGGAGGGGTCAGGAGGATGGGTCCAGGCTTTGTTCAGTGGTGCCCAGTGACAGGACAAGAAGTAACACGCACAAACTGGACCGGAAGTTCCAACTAAACATGAGGAGAAAATGCTTGAATGTAAGGATGATGGAGCCCTGGAACAGGCTGCCCAGGGAGGTGGTCAGTGTTCTTCTGCTCTTGCCCCTGAGGCCTTTGAACCCTGCAAGGACCCTGCAAGGTCCAGAAGTAGCTGCTGGCTGCCACTGTCTGTGTGAGACAGGACAGAGCTCCCTTCCCACAGGAGCCAGCATTCATGGCCTCATGGGAGACTGAGCAGCAGTAGCAGTGGGAGGACAGTGAGGCAGAGAGGTGACCTTGGATTTGAGGTCCCAGCAGTTATGCCCAGGTGACTGTAAAACCACAGAGGCCTCACACCCAAGCTGGCTTCTCCAGAGGTGGCTCTCTTGCAGTTGAGGCACTGGGCTCCCCACCTGGTTGTCCTGTAAATGGAGTCTTGGTGTGTCTTGAGGAGCCAAATCACTTGGTTTCACTCCTTGGCAGGCCTGCAAAATAATGTCAGCCAGCTGGAAGCCACACAAATTCAGAGTCTGATGCTATTTGTCCTTATTCCCCTTTATTTCCTTTCCCTTGATGGCCTACTCCTCTGCCAATGTATCTTGATTGTGCTGGGCTGAGCCAAAGCAGTGTGGGCAGAGCTGGAGAGAGAGGATCCTGCCCCTCTGCTCTGCTCTGCTCTGGGGAGACCTCACCTGCAGGGCTGTGTCCAGCTCTGGGGTCCCCAACACAAGAGAGACCTGGAGCTGCTGGAGAGGGTCCAGAGGAGGCCAGAGAGATGCTGAGAGGGCTGGAGAAGCTCTGCTGTGGGGACAGGCTGGGAGAGTTGGGGCTGTTGAGCCTGCAGAGGAGAAGGCTGCAGGGAGAGCTCAGAGCTGCATTTCAATGTCTGCAGGGGAGCTGCAGGCAGGCTGGGGAGGGACTGTTGAGAAGGGCTTGGAGTGCTAGGCCCAGGGGCAGGGCTTTGAAAGTGGAGCAGGGCAGCTTGAGGTTGGAGCTGAGGAGGAAGTTGTGCCCAAGGAGAGTGGTGAGACACTGGCACAGGCTGCCCAGGGCTGTGCTTGAGGCCCCAGCCCTGGAGCCATCCAAGCTCAGCCTGGCTGTGTCCCTGTGCAGCCTGCTCTAGCTGGAGGTGTCCCTGCTGAGTGCAGGGGGGTTGGGCAAGATGCCCTTGGAGGCTCCCTCCCAACCCAGTGCAGGCTGTGAGTTTGTGACTGTTTTGTGTGAGATTCTGGCTGCTGTGTCTCAGGTTTCTTAGTTGTTACTGCCCTTGCAAACCAGAGGGGAAGGGAGCAGGAAGCCAGGACAGAATGTCAAGGGCAAACTGGACTTTTGTGAGGTTCTCTCACTCTGCTCTCTCTCTGTCTGCAGGGCAGAGCTGTGCCAGCTGCTGGAAAGTCAACTTGGGAGCCTCCAGCAAGAGCTGAGGCTGGCAAAGGAGGGCAGTGAACACCATGGGTAAGAGGAGCCAGCTGTGGGGGGCTGGCAGCTGGGTGGCTAGAGAAGGACCAGCCCTCAGCCTGGCATTTCCCAAAGCTCAGCTGGGCCAGCCCTGCCTTCTGGCTTCTTGCTTCTGAGCAAAGCAGCACTCTTCCATCCCTCACTCCACACACAGCAGCTGCCAGTGCTGGGATGCCTTGGGCAGGCTAGAGCACAGGGTTTGGGGAATGCTCTGGGGCTGGGCATGCTGCAGGAGGAAGGGATGAGCTTTGCTACACAAAATCTTTGGGCCAGTGGCCTGCTGCTGCCTTAGGAAGCTCAAGGTGGTAGGGACTGGGGTCACCCAAGGAGCCAGAAATCCAAGGAGAGATGGGTTTCATGGTGCAGATGGTCCCAGGAGTCTGCTAAGCTGTCTCTCCCACTGTTCTTCAGCCCCTCTGGGACTGATGCAGGACTTGGGTGTCCCCAGCTGTCTGCCCTAGCCTGGGCTCAGTCACTTGTTGGGGCAGAGGCACCTGACGTGTTCCTCACTCCATTCAACCCCCCAGGTCTGTTAAGGGCCTGCTGCAGGCCAAAACCACATGTGGGACTCCTTGGAATGGGGCCCTTCTCTCTGCTGCTCTCTGAAGCTGATGGTGTCCCTCTCCCCCACCAGGAAACGTGCTCTGGGCAGAGAGAAGGGCATGGAGCAGGCTGAAGAGGCTGAGCTAAGAGCATGGGTAAGCAGCTGGCAGCAGGAGGGGACAGGCTCCTGGCTGTGGAGGGCTTGGGAGGGCAAACACTGCACAGCCTCACCAGAGAACAGCAACCCTGGGTTCAAACAAACCCAGGCTGGCCTTGGAGGGTCATTTACAGCTCCATTACAGTAAGAGTTGATTCTATGAGTGGTTCACAGAGGCTCACAGGATGTTAGGGGTTGGAAGGGACCTCTGGAGAGCTTCCAGTCCAACCCCCCCTTGCCAGAGCAGGAGCACAGAATCCAGCTCAGGTCACACAGGAACACATCCAGACAGGGCTGGGAAGGCTCCAGAGAAGGAGACTCCACAACCTCTCTGTGCAGTCTGCTCCAGGCCTCTGGGACCCTCCCAGGGAAGAAGTTCCTCCTCCTGTTGAGGTGATGGACTGAAGCTTGAGGAGGGCAGATTGAGACTGGAGATGAGGAAGAAATTGTTGGCAGTGAGGGTGGTGAGACACTGGCACAGGTTGCCCAGGGAGGCTGTGGCTGCCTCCTGCCTGGAGGTGTTCAAGGCCAGGTTGGATGAGGCCTTGAGCAAGCTGGGCTGGGGGGAGGTGTCCCAGCCCATGGCAGGGGGGTTGGAACTGGATGATCCTGAAGGTCCCTTCCAAGCCAGCCCAGTCTGTGAACTTGTGAATGTGGACAAGGGTTGCAGGCTGTTAGCTCCTCACCTTGTCCCTGGGGTTTGTCTCATGGCTGGGAACCACAGCCTGGTTTTTGGGCATGTCTTCTGTGCTCTTCAGGACCCATCAGCCACAGCAGGGTGACCTTTGCTGGCTTCAGCTGCCACAAACCTGCTGCCCATTGCCTGCTCTTCCTGCTTTGGAGAGGGGCTGTGCTGGTTGGGCATTTTCACAGCTTCAGAGGTTGGAAGGGACCCTCAAAGGGCATCTTGTCCACCCCCCCACCCTGCACTCAGTAGGGACACCTCCAAATCCATCAGGCAGCCCAGGGCTACATCCAGTCTGATCTTGAATGCCTCCAGGGCTATCATCTGTGCAGGTTTTCCTTGCCCAGGAATGCTGTTTGAACTTGGCCACTGGGCTTTTGGGAAGTGAGGTGCCCTTGTCCTGAGTGCCTCCAAGGCCCTGCAGTGACAGCAGTGTTCCTGAGTGGGAACCCCAGGTGGAGGTGGGGGAGGACAGTGTGGGACAGGTTAATTCCCTCCTGCCTCTCTCCTTACCCCAAGTCTCTGTGGATAAATTGTTGATTTTTTTTTTTTCCCCCTCAACCTTTCCCAGAGTGAGAAGAGCAAGGGGGAGGTCTCCCACCTGACTGCCCAGATGTGCCAGGTGGGCAGTGAAGCTGCTGGGCACAAGGCTGGCTGTGCCACTGGTCCTGCCACTGCCCAGCTGCAGAGCCAGGAGCCTGCAGAGGCTGAGTGGCTACGAAGAGCAGAGATGGCCACAAAGCAGGAGCACCCCCAGCAGCATGCAGCATGTTGGATGGAGATGCAACTGCTCCACCAGCAGCTCAGGGCCTTGCAGGAGGAGGTGAGTGTTGTTCAGTTGGTGGCAGGCTGCTGAGGGCCACCTGTGGTGTTAGTATTTTCCTGCTGGGGCTGTACTGGTTGCCTTCCCTAGGAAGAAAAGACTTCTCCTCTTCCTCTTTGGGGGAGGCAAAGGACTTGGCCTCCTGCCCAGATAGGTCTGAAGCCAACTCAGGTGCAGCCTGGGACAGGTTCTTGCTCATAGCTGCCCCAGCAGTGTTCCCTCTGTCCTTGTCCTGTGCAGGCTGGCTGGCTAGAGGAGCTGCAGGCTGAGAGTGATGGCTCCCAGAAGAGTGCCAGGAGCTGTGGCTCCCAGAGGAGTGCCAGGGGCTATGGCTCCCCATGGCTCAGTTGACAGAGGTGGCAGGGTCAGGTAGGGGCTGAGCAGGGGCCAGGGAGGCCATGTCTGAGGGGAGGGCAACAAGGTGATGAGAGCAGGGAAACAAGGAGCCCTAGGCTAGAGGCAAGGCAATGTGAGAAACCTCCAGATGTGTTAATATCCCTTCTAGCATGGGCTCAGGCTTCCAGAGTGCAGCTTGTCAGTGCCAGCCACCCCTAGGCAGCCCTAGGGCAGTTGGGGACCAGCCCTGCTTCTGGTACTAAGCAGTTTTACCCTTTGCTGGTGGCAGGAAGCAGATGATGTGCAGTACAGGCAGGGATTGAGGCCCAGCTTGCCTGGGATGTACCTTAAGAACAAACCCAGGAGAGCAGGCCCCTCTGCCTCCTGCCATTGTGGCCCTTGGTGCTAGGACTTCCTCCCAGAGGATCCCCCCAGCAGCTCTTGCTGCTTGGCAAGGGGAGCATCTCTCAGCAAGGGGTCCCAGTTTATTCTCCTGCAGCTCTGGGAGCTCTCCATCCCTGGCACTATAGGCTGCCCAGCAAGTTCCACTCCTGTGATCCTGCTGCTCTGCTGTGGCCATGCTGGTGTGAGAGCCAAGATGAGGGCTGAGGGAGCTTTCTAACCTCTCCCCTCACCTGCAGCATGCCCTGGACCTGTCTCATTGCTGGCACAAAGCTGTACCCAGCTCTTAGCCTTTCTCTGTTCCAGCTCTTTGAAGCCAAAGCAAGCCTGAGCCTAGCCCAGGCTCAGCATGCTCTGCAGTTGCAGCAGGCCAGGGCCCAGATGAACAACTTGGTGCCAAAGAAACAATTTGAACAGCTACAAACAAGCTTGAGAGAGGAACAGTGCAAGGCTCAGCACCTCCAGGAAGACCTTAGCCAGCAGGCTCAGCAGGCACACAGGCATCTGGTCAGGACTCAGGTAAGAAGGGAACTACAAGAACTACACTCAGGGTAGCAGGGAGGGAATGCTGCCAGCATGGAAGGCAGCTGTGGTTGAAGCCACCAGAGATTTGAGCAGGTGATGCTGGGTATCAGGAGCCCACATGGAAAAAAAATTGGTATTTGACCTTCAAATGTAGCTGCAGTGTTCATTCCTCATGACCAGAGGCATACAAGAAGGGTCTGGAGGGGCTGGAAGGTGTCCAGGGAAGGGCCATGAGGATGAGCAGAGGGCTGGAGCTGCTCTGCTCTGGAGCCAGCCTGAGAGAGTTGGGGTTGTGCAGGCTGGAGAGGAGAAGGCTCCCAGGAGACCTTCTTGTGGCCTTCCAGGATCTGAAGGGGGCTCCAAGAAAGCTGGGGAGGGACTTTTGAGGGTGTGAAGGAGTGATAGGAGTGGGGAGGATGGAGCAAAACTGGAAGTGGGGAGATTGAGATTGGATGTTAGGAAGAAGTTGTTCCCCATGAGGGTGGTGAGAGCCTGGCAGAGGTTGCCCAGGGAGGTGGTGGAAGCCTCATCCCTGGAGGTTTTTGCAGCCAGGCTGGAGGTGGCTGTGAGCAACCTGCTGTGGTGTGAGGTGTCCCTGACCATGGCAGGGGGTTGGAACTGGCTGAGCCTTGAGGTCCCTTCCAGCCCTGACAGCTCTGTGATTCTGTGACCCCAGCCACTGCCCTGCTCCCAAACAGGAGCCCTCCCCACTTCAATCCACCTACCCCAGAGCAGACACCTTGTGGCCAGAGGAGCAGGAGTTAGCTAGGGGGACACTCTGGCTTGGCTCAGGCTGGGGCAAGAGGGTTTGAGCCCTGTGTGTGAAGTACAGCCTGAAGAGTGAGGAGGTTTTATCTTTAAAACCACTCTGGGCCACAGAGTGCTGGGCTTTTGTGAGCCTTGGCCTTTGTTTCAGGCTTGATTTAAGTGTCCCTGGGCAGAGATGGAACAAAGTGTGACCTAAGAAATTAAAAAGAGCAGACACACAAGCTGCTCCCAAGGAAACTGTGTCTTTCCCTGGACTCTTCCAGACCTGGCTGAGAGGGGGGCAAGCCATGGGCTTGGTTTTATAGGAAACATTGCTGTTTTCTCTGCCTCTTCTTAAAACCAGTTGTTGCTGGCCTAAGGAAATTTGCGTTGCTCTGTAGCCTCTTGACCCACTGCTCTTTGCATCCTGCACCACCTCCATCCACTGCTCCCTCCTGGCTCTCCTTCTGGGAGTGGAGCCCTGGTGAAATGTGTGATCCAGCTTGTCAGGGGCCAGGGGAGTGCTGAGGAGGAGACCCAGCATGAGACTTTGTTGCCTGCTGCAGGCAGATGTGGAGCAGGCAGAGGGACTGGAGCACAGCCTGAGGAGTGCTGAAGCTGTGCTGGCAGAGAGGGTGGCTCAGCTCAGAGATGCCCAGGTGAGTGGCAGAGAGGTTAGTGCTGCATGTATGTGCCTGCCTGGGGATGCTGAACCTTTAAGGCTCCTGTCCCTGTTGTAGGCCCAGCTCTCCAGGAACAAACTGCTGATTGAAGACCTGCAGGAGGAGAAGAGGGGCTTTGCAGTGGCCCTGCAGGCAGCTGAGCTGAAGCAGAGGAGCACTGAGGAGAGGAACCAGCTTTTGGAGGAGCAAGCCTCAGCTCTGAAGCAGCTCCTTGGAACAGTCATACCAGCATCTCTGAGTGGGTGATGGGGCACCTGCCAGGGCAGCCCTGCCCCTGCTCCTGGCCAGGGTTTCACAGAATCACAGCAAGGTAGAATCACAGAATCAACCAGGCTGGAAAAGACCTCAGAGGTCATCAAGTCCAACCTATCACCCAGCACCTCCTGACTAACTAAACTCTGACTCCAAGAGCCACATCCAATCCTTTTCTGAACACCTCCAGGGACAGTGACTCCACCACCTCCCTGGGCAGCACATCCCATGGCCAATTACTCTTTCTGGGAAGAACTTTCTCCTCACCTCCAGCCTGAGCTTCCCCCTGTACAGCTTGAGACTGTGTCCTCTTGTTCTGGTGCTGGGTGCCTGGAGCAGAGCCCAACCCCCACCTGGCTACAACCTCCCTTCAGGCAGTTGTAGAGAGCAATGAGGTCTGCCCTGAGCCTCCTCTTCTCCAGGCTAAACACCCCCAGCTCCCTCAGCCTCTCCTCACAGGGCTGTGCTCCAGACCCCTCCCCAGCCTTGCTGCCCTTCTCTGGACACCTTCCAGCATCTCAACATCTCTCTTGAATTGAGGAGCCCAGAACTGGACACAGCACTCAAGGTGTGGCCTGAGCAGTGCTGAGCACAGGGCAGGATGACTTCCCTGCTCCTGCTGGCCACACTGTTCCTGATGCAGGCCAGGATGCCATTGGCCTTCTTGGCCAGCTGGGCACACTGCTGGCTCCTGTTCAGCTGCTGTCACCCAGCACCCCCAGGTCCCTCTCTGCCTGGCTGCTCTCAGCCACTCTGTCCCCAGCCTGTAGCACTGCTTGGGGTTGTTGTGGCCAAAGTGCAGCACCCAGCACTTGGACTTGTTGAATGCCATCCTGTTGGGCTCTGCACATCTGTCCAGCCTGTCCAGGTCCCTCTTGAGAGCCTTCCTACCCTTTAACAGATCAACTCCTGCTCCCAACTTGGTATCATCTGCAAACTTACTAATGGGGTAGGGGTTGGAAGGGACCTCTGTGGATCATTGAGTCCAACCCCCCCTGCCAGAGCAAAGTCAATTATGGAAGGGGAGGTCTGGCTGGGTTGAGAAATCAGCCTTGTCCTTCCCTGGTCTCACCAGGACTTCCTGGAGTGGAAAGTAGAAGCTGGAGGAATGAGACAGCCCCTTAAGGAACCTGCTCCCCTGGGTAGCTGAATTTTCCACCTGCAAGCCCCAGCTTTGGTGCCTTTCTCAGTGGCAGAAGGTGCTGCAGCTCAGAGCAGCCTTCCCACCAGAGCTCTGATGGTGCAGATGCTGCTTCTCTGTGGAGGGCTGATGCTGGGCAAGCAGGAAAAGCAGGGCAGGGGGGCTTCCAGGTTGCCCTGCCTGGCTCACTGCAAGCAGCAGAGCTGTGCTGTGGCATTAACATGTCCTCCTCCTGCCCTCTTGTAGTAGCTTCCTCCAGCTGCTGCTGAACTTTTATTGCCTACTGCCCAGGGAGGTGGCGGAGTCACCATCCCTGGAAGGGTTTAGAATAAGACTGGATGAGGAACTCAGTGCCATGGTTTAGTTGATTAGATGGTGTGGGGTGATAGGTTGGACTTGATGATCTCAAAGTTCTTTTCCAACCTGGTTGATTCTGTGATTCTTTGTCTCTGGGAGCCTCTGGCCTTCCTAAAGCCTGAGCTTAGAATCTAAACCAACCTTTTGCTGGATTGTTGCCCCTGGGGTGAGGAGGGCAGAGGGAAAAGCCACCTTTCGTGTAAGCCTCCAAGTTGGTGACCACTGCTGGGCACTGTACTTCTTCATAGGGAGCACCAATCCTGTGAGGACAGACTGAAAGAGTTGGGGCTGTTCAGTCTGGAGAGGAGAAGGCTCCCAGGAGACCTTCTGGTGGCCTTCCAGGATCTGAAGGGGGCTACAAGATGGGGAGGGACTTTGGAGGGTGTCAGGGAGTGATAGGAGTAGGGGGAAGGGAGCAAAAGTAGAAAGGGGGAGATTGAGATTGGATGTGAGGAAGAAGTTGTTCCCCATGAGGGTGGTGAGAGCCTGGCAGAGGTTGCCCAGGGAGGTGGTGGCAGCCTCATCCCTGGAGGTTTTTGCAGCCAGGCTGGATGTGGCTGTGAGCAACCTGCTGGAGTGTGAGGTGTCCCTGGCCATGGCAGGGGGTTGGAACTGGCTGAGCCTTGAGGTCCCTTCCATCCTGACAATTCTGTGGTTATGTGAGCTGCATGGCCTTGCCTGCCAGTGGGTATTGCTCTTGCAGGAAGAAGTCTTGAAAGGCCACAAAGCCAAGCATGCAGCTCAGCAAGTACCACCTTGACTGACCTGCCCAGGGCATTACCCTTCTGCATCGTTGGTGTGGTGCCCCTGCCCTCCCCTGTGAGGGCTGCCAGGGCAGAGGAGAGGGCTGGAGGCTGTGCCTGAGGAGGCTTCACAGGCCAGACTGTAGTGCTGACTCACTTAGCATCACAAGAAACACCACTTGGAGGCCTCTGCTGGGAGACAAGGCTTTGTGTCTCACTCCAGACAGAAGCTTCTGCAGCCTCGTCTGGCACTTGGAGGAGCAGTTCACCTGAGATGCCTGAAGAACATCACCTTGCAGGCTCAGGATGGGTTGAGCCAGGGCAGTGTTAAAGCAACACAACATGAGCTCTTGGAAGACACCAAGTGAAAGGTTGAAGCAAGTTCTTTATTCTGGAGCTGTGGAGCTCTCCTGGCTGCTGGAGAGTCGTTGGCCTCTTGCTCCCATGCTCCCAGGGTGAAAACAAAGAACTGCTCCACACCCAAAATGCAGTCACAAAACCTGCTTCTAGCCCAACTGGGTAATGCTCCCCAACCCTCTGCTCTTCCAGTGCCACCCCCCCACCTCACAGTGCTGGATTCCCAGCACTGCTCCCTCACCTCTGTGCACCCTTTGACCCTTTGCAGCTGTGGGCTGCATACTTCAGAACTGCAGGGCTGATCTCCATGTGCAGGGGTCAGAGGCCAGGGGGAGGAATGGTGCCCACAGCAGAACTAGTGAGGTGCCTGCAGAGCCCAGAGCTCAGTCCCTGTTGTAAGCAGCCCCACCCCAAGCAAGGGTTGTCCCTGCTGGCCTCCAGGCCTACACCAGGATGTGCTCCAGGACTCCTTGCCTGATCAACTGCTCACATTTCCAGCGGGGTAGAAAGTGCTGCACACAAAGACAATGCACGAGCCTGCCATGAGCCCCAGGCAGCCCAGCCTGGACTTGCTGCTGCCCACGCTCAGCTCTTTGCTGTGCTGTGTGTGGGAGCAGGCTGGGCACAGCTGAACCCATTCTGAACCCATCCTGGGCCAGGCAGCTTGCAGCATATCTGCAAGGAGCCAGGTGTGCAGGACTGGGACTGGGTGAGAAGCTGAGGTGAGCAGGGAGAGGTCATGGGAGGGGGGTGAAAGGAAAGAAAGGGCAGGGACCATGCTCTTAGCACAGGTACCTGGCTGTTCTTCTTCAACAGGATGGTGGTCCCATCATCGATCTCAAATTCTCCATAGTCCCTTAAACACCTCACCTGTCAAGTGGAAACAGTCCTCAGGTCAGCAGATCCCCCTCAGAAAGCCACCAGACACCACTGCTGCCTTACCACACCTGCCCCCTGCGCCCCCCAGAACTGCAGATGTGGACACACTGCCACCCACCTGCTGGAGCCTCAGCACTGAGCAGACCTGCAAGCACAGGACTGAACTGACCCCACTGTCTGGGGGCTCTACCTGATCCTTCTCTTCAGAGGATGTTAGGGGTTGGAAGGGACCTTCAAAAATCCTCCAGTCCAAGCCCCCTGCCAGAGCAGGACCAGAGAGTCCAGCACAGGGCACACAGGAACACATCCAGACAGGGCTGGGAAGGCTCCAGAGAAGGAGACTCCACAACCTCTCTGGGCAGCCTGCTCCAGGCCTCTGGGACCCTCCCAGGGAAGAAGTTCCTCCTCCTGTTGAGGTGGAACCTCCTGTGCTGCAGTTTCCATCCATTGCCCCTTGGCCTATCCCAGGGCACAACTGAGCAGAGCCTGTCCCTGTCCCCTGCCTCCTGACCCCCAGCCCTCAGCTATTGATAGACATTGATCAGATCCCTCTCAGCCTTCTCTTCCTGCCTTTGCCTGGAGCAAGAAGCCCCAGTGAGCAGAGCAGCCCCACTCTCCACAGGGACTAGAGGAAGAGCAACACAAGAGCCAAGGTCTGGGCAGTGGCAGCAGCCTTCCTAGAGCCTCCCCATGCACAGAGCACGAGAAAAAACAATCTGTTAATGGTGGAACTGTCTCAAGGAGCAAGCTGATTGTCACTACATGTCCCTTCAAACAGAAACTCAGAGCATGCAAGCTTCTGTCTTCTGACAGGCTCCTCTGGATTGCTTGTGTCAGTTGTGTGAAACAATTTGTGGTCTGATCTATCTAGTATGGGGCCACTTCTTTTGAATATCTTCATCAATCATCTGGATGAAGAGATCCAGACAGCCTCAGTCAGCTTGCAGGTGGCACTGAGCTGGGAGGCAGTGTGGAGCTGCTGGAGGGCAGGAAGGCTCTGCAGAGGGACCTGCACAGGCTGCAGCCATGGGATGAGGCCAATGGGATGGGAGCCAACAAGGCTAAGGGCTGGGTCCTGCACTTGGGGCACAACCACCCCAGGAAGGCTGGAGGCTTGGGGCAGAGGGGCTGGAAAGTGCCCAGCAGAGCAAGGCCTGGGGGTGCTGGGGGGCAGCTGGCTGGAGAGGAGCCAGGGGGTGCCCAGGTGGGCAAGGAGGCCACCAGCAGCCTGGCCTGGAGCAGCAATGGTGTGGGCAGCAGGAACAGGGCAGGGATTGTCCTCCTGCACTCAGCACTGGGGAGGCCACAGCTGGAGTGCTGGGGGCAGCTTTGGGACCCTGACTGCAAGAAGGACACTGAGGGGCTGGAGAGGGTGCAGAGAAGGGCAAGGAAGCTGGGGAAGGGTCTGGAGAAGAGGGCTGGGGAGGAGCAGCTGAGGGAGGTGGGGGTGTGCAGTGTGGAGAAGAGGAGGCTGAGGGGAGACCTCATTGCTCTCTGCAGCTCCCTGAGAGGAGGCTGCAGCCAGGTGGGGCTTGGGCTCTCACTAGTAACAAGTGATAGGAGGAGAGGAAATGTCCTCAAGTTGGCCCCAAGACAGGTTTTGGGTTGGACAAACTTCCCTAAAAGAGTTCTCAAAGCCTGGCACAGGCTGCCCAGGGAGGTGGTTGAATGCCCATCCCTGGAGGTGTTTCAGAGAGGCAGAGATGTGGTGCTGAGGGCTATGGCTTAGCCCTCAGCCTTGGCAGAGTGAGAGACTGGTTGGACTCAGTGATCTTAAAGAGCATTCCCAACCAAAATGATGCTGTGATTCTATCACAGGCCATTGAAGAAGACCAATGAACAGTCCCCAGCCTGGGAACAAGGTTTCTAATTGATCTGGATTGGGTTTCTGCAGGATGCTGCAGTGACTCAGTGGGATTCAGAGCAGCCACCCCCACTACAGCATCTCCCTGTGAACTCAAAAGGCCGACTCCAAGTCAACAGACTTGGGAGCCCCTCAGCAGAAGGAGGGATTAAAAGACTGGCAGGCAGAGCATCAGGAGGAAGTGTGTGGAATCTTTGGTGCTTTCCAAAGTTTTGTGTAATGACCTTCTGACATGGGATGGGGGTGAAGTTCTCTAAAAAGAAAGAAAAAAGGTTAGCAAAAAGGGTTGTTCACAGAAACCACCAGTCTTGCACTTCTACACTCATAGCTTCATGGAATGGGTTGGGTTGGAAGGCACCTGAAAGCTCCTCCAGTTCCAACCCCCTGCCATGGGCAGGGACACCTCCCCCCAGCCCAGCTTGCTCAAGGCCTCATCCAGCCTGGCCTTGAACACCTCCAGGGAGGGGACATCTACAACCTCCTGGGCAACCTGTGCCTGTGTCTCCGCACCCTCACTGCCAACAATTTCTTCCTCATCTCCAGTGTCAATCTCTCCTCTTCCAGCTTCAATCCATTCCCTCTCATCCTATCACTCCCAGCCCTTGGCAAGAGTCCCTCCCCAGTTTTCTTGCAGGCCACTTTCAGGTACTTACTTCAATGTAGAGGCTTTTAGGAGGTTTCAGGTCCTGTGTAAGGTCCAGCCCCTCCTCTCCTCCCACTGACCTCATGTACGTAGCCAGAGACTTTTTGTAGCAGTTGAACCACTCCACCTGCAGAGGGGAACAGCAATCCCTCAGGCAGAGCTAATGCTGAAAGGTGTCCCTGACATGTGAGATCTGGATGCTTGTGCTGGCACAGAATCAACCAGGCTGGGAAAGACCTCAGAGATCACCAAGTCCAACCTATTACCTAATCCCTAACACCTCCTGACAACTAAACCATGGCTCCAAGGGACACATCCAAGCTTTTTTTGAACACCTCCAGGGGGGGTGACTCCACCACCTCCCTGGGCAGCACATTCCAATGACTCTGTGAAGAACTTTCTCCTCCCCTCGAGCCTAAACTTCCCCCTTCACAACTTGAGACTGTGTCCTCTTGTTCTGTCAGCCTCCTCATGCCAGCCGGGGGGGGGGGAAAAACCTGCCCCAGAGGCAGAGCAGTGTGAATGCAGGGCAGGCCATGTGCTGCTCCCATTACCAGCACACTACATTGGTCTAGAGGTGGCACTTCAGAGCAGCATGTGAAGGCCTGGTTCTGCCAGCTGCAAGCCTGTGCTCTGAAGCCCCTCCTGAGCTTTGCAAGGGCAAAACATGGCCTGCACTCAGGATCTGTTGGGTGTGACCCCCAGAGAAAACGAATGGCACGTCAAGTGCTGTGTCCGTGGTGGAGGAAGGGAAGTCTGCTCTCTGTTCGTCCTACCAAACAGATAATCCGTCAGGAGGAGTAAGTGGGAATCACACAACCAACCAGGTTGGAAAAGCCCTCCAAGGTCAGCAAGTCCAACTGATCACCCAACCCTATCTAATCAACCAGACCATGGCTCTAAGTATCTCATCCAGGCTTTTTCTTAAACACCTCCAGGGATGCTGACCTCACCACCTCCCTGGGCAGTCCATTCCCATGGCCAATCTCTTTCTGTGAAGAATTTCTTCCTGACAACCAGCCCAAACCTCCCCTGGTACAGCTTGAGACTATGTCCTCTTGTTCTGGTGCTGGGTGCCTGGGAGCAGAGCCCAACCCCCACCTGGCTACAACCTCCCTTCAGGCAGTTGTAGAGAGCAATGAGGTCTGCCCTGAGCCTCCTCTTCTCCAGGCTAAACACCCCCAGCTCCCTCAGCCTCTCCTCACGGGGCTTGTGCTCCAGATCCCTCACCCAAGACAAGGCTGACTCACTTCCTCAGCAGACATGTGGAACTGGATGGTGTTGGGCAGGACGCTGCCACACTCCCACCTGAGGGCTCGGATCCGCAGCAGCCGGTCGTATCTGGGGGAAAGAAACGAGGGGCAGAGCCGGCTTGTGGCTTCAGCCACTGCCCAGCAACAGCCCCGGCAGCACTGATGCCTCTGCTCGCGGAGCAGACAGCGAGGACCTGAGCCGCTCCACCCGCCGCCCTCTGACGGATGTGATGCTTGGCCTGTGCAGCAATTCAAGCTTTGAAAGAGCAGCAGAAGCTGGGTTCTTTTTGTGCCAGCGTTTGGTTTGCACCAGCGATAAGCCCAAAGAGTGAGCGTGGAGCCGTCCTGCTCCGGCAGCTGATGAAGGAGCCGGGCCCGGAGTCCCAGCGCCCAGACCTGGGGACCCCGTCCCGGCGGGGGGAAATTACTCACAGGTAAGCCAGGATGCAGCGCTGGTTTCGGAGCAGGCAGCAGTGCCGGAAGCGGATGAGGAAGATCAGCTCCGTCCGTCCTGACTTCGCGTCGGACCTGGAAAAGGAGGAGCCGCGTCACCGAGCTGTGGGTCGGGCCGAGGCCAGGGTCGGGGCAGGACACGGCACCGCCCCGGGCGCGACAACTCACACGTCTGCCTGGTTCCGCTCGTACAGCGCCCGCATCTCCTCCAGCGCCTGCCGCAGCACCTCCGTCTGCAACGCCGGACACCATCAGTGAGAGCACCCGGCCCCAGGGCAGGCCCCGGCCCCGCTCACTGGGGCAGCGGGCGGCCTCCCGACCCCGCTCACCTGGAAGGGCGGCAGGTGCCCGTCCGATGCCCGCCGCAGCTCCCGCACCAGCCCCAGCGCGCGCTCTCCCGCCATGTCCCCGCGCGCGGGAAAAGGCGGCGCGCTGCAGCCAATGGCAGCTGGCGGGGGCGGGGACAACGCCGAGCCCCGCCCCTCCGGGAGGAGCTCTGAGCTGCCCCGGGCCCCGGCCGCGCCGCGCCGCGCCGCTCATCTGGTGCTGCCGCCACCCCGCGGGGCTCTGCGGCCGTGCCCGTTGCTTCTCTGGGGTCCTCAGCCGAAGGACCCAATCCGGGAACGCGCCTCACAAGGTCTCCTCCCGCCAGCAAGGGCAAAGCCCCTGGCCCCCACACAGAGCCTTTTAGCGGCAGCGCTGAGAGCGGGGACCAGGAATAGGGGTTTGCTGTTGGCCGAACGAGGGGCCCTTCCGCGCCCGCCTCACATCCCTCCACAAGGGACCGATCGGTTGACTGATCAATCCCCGAGCTGCTCCAGTCGGGGTGCGGGAGGTGTCCGCAGCAAGCCGGCCCCCCGCTGACACTGGCGGCTGTGCTGCGGTGCCAGGTGCCAGCCACGCCGCATGCCGACAGCCACCGCCGGGACCCTTTCCTCCTGCCCCTTAGGGCCACGGCTCCTTTGGAAGGCGCTGCGCATGCTGGAAGCGCTTTGGGGAGCGGCTTCTCCAGCGAGGAGCTGGGGGTCAATGTTAGAAGGAGGGCAGGGCACAGGCAGGGCACCTCTGGTCTTAGTTCTCTTGCCAGAGTCCTGATGGGTGGACGAATCGTCTCGGGATGTTCCCCGACAGACACAACCCGAGGACTCTCCTCCAGTTAAGAGCTGCTCTTGATTGCCTTGGTGTCTTCTTACAGATTTCAATGGGACCTTCCAGCACAGGCCAGGCAGATCATAGAACTGCTTTGATCAGAAAAGACCTCGAGGCCAACCATAGAATCATGGAATTGTCAGGTTTGGAAGGGACCTCAAGGCTCAGCCAGTTCCAACCTCCATGCCATGGGCAGGGACACCTCACACCACAGCAGGTTGCTCACAGCCACACCCAGCCTGGCTGCAAAAACCTCCAGGGATGAGGCTTCCACCACCTCCCTGGGCAACCTCTGCCAGGCTCTCACCACCCTCATGGGGAACAACTTCTTCCGAACATCCAATCTGAATCTACAAGAAAGCTGGGGAGGGACTTCTTAGTGTGTCAGGTAGTGATAGGATGGAGCAAAACTAGAAGTGGGGAGATTCAGATTGGATGTGAGGAAGAAATTCTTCCCCAGGAGGGTGATGAGGGAGTGACAGAGGTTGCCCAGGGAGGTGGTGGAAGCCTCGTCCCTGGAGGTTTTTGCAGCCAGGCTGGATGTGGCTATGAGCAACCTGCTGTAGTGTGAGGTGTCCCTGCTCATGGCAGGGAGGGTTGGAACTGGCTGAGTCTTGAGGTCCCTTCCAACCCTGACAATTCTATGATTCTCTGTTGGGGGATAGGTTGAACTGGATGATCTCCAAGGTCTTTTCCACCCTGGTTCTTCCTGTGGTTCTTTTCTGTGATCCTGGCTATGGCAGGGACAGCCACCCCCTCACCCTTACCAGGGCAAGGCCAGAGGTGTGGGGCCTGTGGAAGCTGCTGGTATCCATAGAGCTGTGAGTTCAGAAGCATCCCTGGGGGCTTGGCATTGCTCATGGTGTTCTGCAGTGGCAATGGCTCAGCTGAGCCAACAAAGAGAAGAGCAATCAACACAGGTCCCCAGTGCCAGTTGTAAGCTGCTGTGTATTGCTTGTTGCATCTTGCCTGGGGCTGGGGAGAATATAAATGTAGCTGAGCTTTGAGTGAATAAATTTGGGAGGGAGCTGCTTTGTCTTGATCCTTTTGCCAGCTTTCCCCCCTCCCCCCCCAAATAAAAAAAAAAGGGGGGGGGGGAAGGAGAAAAAAAAAAAAGGAGGGGAAAAAAGGAGAAAAAAAAAAAGGAGAAAAAACAGAAAAAAAAGAAAAAAGAAAGAAAAAAGGAGGAAAAAATAAAAGGAGGGGAAAAGAAAAGGAGGGGAAAAAAGGAAACAAAGGAGAAAAAAAGGAGGGGGAAAAAAGGAGGGAAACAAAGGAGGGAAGGAAAAGAGAAAAAAAGAGGGGGGGAAATAGGGAAAAAAAGATGGGGGAAAAAAGGAGGGAAAAAAAGGAAAAAAGAGGGGAAAAGAAGAAAAAAAGGAGGGGAAAGGGGGAAAAAGGAGAAAAAAGAGGAAAAGAGGGGAAAAGAAGAAAAAAAGGAGGGGAAAGGGGAAAAAAGGAGAAAAAAGAGGAAAATAGGGGAAAAGAAGAAAAAAAGGAGGGGAAAGGGGAAAAAAGGAGAAAAACGAGGAAAAAAGAAGGGGAAAAGGAGAAAAAAAGGAGGGGAAAAACAAGAGGGGAAAAAAGGAAATAAAAGAGCAATAAAAAGAGCAAAAAAAGGAGGGGGGAAAAAGGAGCAAAAAAAAAAAAAGTGTGAAAAAAGGAGAAAAAAAGAGGGAAATAAAAAGGAGGGGAGAAAAAAAGCCTGGTACATAAAAATAGACAAAATGAATGAAGAATTTACAAGCATCTATATTTTTCTGTTGTTGTTGGAAGGGTGGGAAAAGGTGATAAAATTAGGAGAACAGCTGAGAGACACTGGTTTATATAACTGACTATTTTCAGGCAAGGAGAGGTTTACACAGCACAGTTTAACAAGGCAGGGGGTGGGGGAGAAAGGTCTCCTGCAAAATACACAAGGTGACAGACGACCCCTCTGAATCCGACAGGAACAGCAGCCAAGTACACAGTGAAATGTGATGAACAGTGCCAGGTCATCATCCCCTTCCTCCCCTCTCCCTCCCGAACCCTCCCCCCGCCGTTAGGGAACACACACAACCCTGTTGGAATAAGGCAATTCAGATGGGACTCTGTTTAATTCGATTCACAACACACCCAGGCAGCAGCATGCAGAGGGGGGGAGGGGAGAGAAGTTCATTTATTTGGTATGTGGGAAGGACAACAACTCGCAACAGGTTTTGGGTTGGGTTTGGTCTTTTTTTCCCCTCCATTGGATGGAGTTTAGAGCAACAGGATAGAAACCATTCAAATAGTAGGTGATGATGATGATGATGATGATGATGATGATGATTTAAATATATATAGATATAGATATCTCAAATCAACAGTTGTCTTTACTGGAATAAAGATTATCTGCTTTATTTTTTTTTCATTTTTTCCCATTTTTTTTGGTAAAAAATAAAACTATTTGAATTCACTAATTAACAAAATGCACAGTGATTCAAACCCCCACTTCTCACCCTTGCCTTCCACACTTCTTGGCATTTCCCTCCTTCCTCTAGTACCAATCAGTTCCACAGCTTGCTGGTGTTTCCCTCCTTCCTTTATTACCAATCAATTCCACAGCTTGATGGTGTTTCCATCCTTCCTTTATTACCAATTGATTTCCTCCTTTCTGTATTACCAATTGATTTCCTCCTTCCTTTATTCCCAATTGATTTCCTCCTTTCTGTATTACCAATTTCCTCCTTTCTTTCTGTATTACCAGTTGATTTCCTTCTTCCTTTATTACCAATGGATTTCCTCCTTTCTTTCTGTATTACCAACCAGTTTCCTCCTTTCTTGGCTACCAATCGATTTCCTCCTTCCTTTATTTCCAATCCATTTCTTCCTTTCTGTGCTACCAATTGATTCCCTCCTTTCTTCCTTTATTACCAAGCCATTTCCTCCTTCCTTTGTTACCAATTGATTCCCTCCTTTCTTCCTTTCTTACCAATCCATTTCCTCCTTCTTTTGTTACCAGCTGATTTCCTCCTCCCTTTATTACTGATGGATTTCCTCCTTCCTTTATTACCAATCGATTGATTTCCTCCTTTCTTGTGTTACCAACCTTTAGGACCAAAGAAACTGAAGAAATTGTGAATTGCTCAGAACCACCTCCCTCTGCTCCAAAAAAAGGAAAAAACATCAAAAAACCAACAAAACCAAACAAACAAAAAACCCCAAACCTAAAACAAACCCCCCAAAACCAATAACTGAGCCCCAAAATCTCTCTGCTATGGTGGAGCCAGATGGATGTGACTGAAGATGTATTCTTGTGGCATATTAAGGTTCTTCAATCCCCACATATTTCCACTGACACAGATTTGGGGTTCACAGGTGGTGATGAAGGTTTGTTTTGGTTTGCTTTGCTTTGTTTTGTTTTGCTTTCTTTTGCTTTGCTTTCTTTGGCTTTGCTTCATTTTGTTTTGCTTTCTTTTGCTTTGCTTCATTTTGTTTTGCTTTGTTTTGTTTTGTTTTGCTTTGTTTTGTTTTGCTTTCTTTTGTTTTGTTTTCAGAGGATCACAGAATCATTAAGGTTGGAAAAGACCTGGAAGAGGATGTGAAGTCCAACCACAACCCAACTCCCATGACCATTAAACTAGCATTTAAAATTCTTTCGAGAGGAAGCAATGAAGAAGGGAAATAGGATTTTTTCCTATTAAAAAAATTAATTAAAATTGTAACTACTCTGCCTTGTTCAGACCACACCTGGAGTGCTGTGTCCAGTTCTGGGCTCCCCAGGCCAAGACAGACAGAGATCTGCTGGAGAAAGTCCAATGGAGGCTATGAGGATGATTGTGGGGCTTGAACATCTCTGCTCTGAAGAGAGACTGAGAGCCCTGGGGCTGTTTAGTGTAGAGAGGAGAAGGCTGAGAGGGATCTGATCAATGTCTGTCAATAGCTGAGGGCTGGGGGTCAGGAGGAAGGCTCCAGGCTCTGTTTGGTGGTGCCCAGGGACAGGACAAGGCACAACAGGTCCAAGCTGGAACCCAGGAGGTTCCACCTCAACATGAGGAGAAACTTCTTTGGTGTGAGGCTGCTGGAGGTCTGGAGCAGGCTGCCCAGAGAGGTTGTGGAGTCTCTGGAGCCTTTCCAACTCCACTTGGCTGTGTTCCTGTGTGACCTGCCCTGGGTGACCCTGCTCTGGCAGGGGGGGTTGGGCTGGATGATCTCTGGAGGTCCCTTCCAACCTCTAATGTATGTATTGTGATTCTGTGACCCATGAGAGGAGCTACATACAGGAGAAGCTGGATTTTTCTAGGATGTTTGTTAGTGGGTCCCATTTATCACCTTTATGAAGCTGTCCCTTGCCTCCACACCTACTACCCTATTACCGCTCTGCTACCAAACAAAACAAAATAAAACAAAACTAAAAGAAAAAAAGGAAAAAAGGAAAAAAGAAAACCAACTCATGGGCATATTGGTTTGTCCTTAAAGAGGGAGGGAGAGAGGGAGGAAGGGAGGGAGGGAAAAAGGGAGGAAGAGAAGGAGGGAAGTGAGTGAGGGAGGGAATGATGGAGGGAGGGAGGGAGAGAAGAGAGGAAGGGAGGGAGCGATGGAGGGAAGGAGGGAGGGAGGAAGGAAGGAAGGAAGGAAGGAAGGAAGGAAGGAAGGAAGGAAGGAAGGAAGGAAGGAAGGAAGGAAGGAAGGAAGGAAGGAAGGAAGGAAGGAAAAGGAAGGAAGAAAGAAAAAGGAAGGAAGAAAGAAAAAGGAAGGAAGGAAGGAAAAGAAAGAAAGAAAGAAAGAAGAAAGAAAGAAAGAAAGAAAGAAAGAAAGAAAGAAAGAAAGAAAGAAGAAAGAAAGAAAGAAAGAAAGAAAGAAAGAAAGAAAGAAAGAGAAAGAAAGAAAGAAAGAGAAAGGAAGGAAGGAAGGAAGGAAGGAAGGAAGGAAGGAAGGAAGGAAGGAAGGAAGGAAGGAAGGAAGGAAGGAAGGAAGGAAGGAAGGAAGGAAGGAAGGAAGGTGCAAGAAAACAAACCGAAACGAAGAGAAACAAAGAAAGAAAAGAACCCCAAAAGGGGCGAAACACCATTTTCCAGGTGGTTGAAGAGCTGTCTTTGGCAATAAAGGGTTTGTACAAACGCTCTCTGCGGCTGCGGCTCTCAGCTGGAGGGTCCCTGGGTCCACTACTCTCTCTTCAGAGGAAAACACCACCCATATAAAACCAGATGAGCTCAGCACGAGTGGGTTTGTTGTCGTTCAGGTGTTTTTTTTTTAGGCTGCCACGAGTGTCCCCAATGATTTCAAAGAGTCCTAGATGGATGCCAGGGCAGCGCGGAGCGGGTGGCTCCCCGCGGCTGTCAGGACACAAAGGGTCTCCGCTCCCGGCTGCTGCTTAGGCGGAGGAGCCAGCTGCCGCTCAGAGCCCACCTCTGCTGCCCCCCGGAGAGCCCTCCCTCGCCGTGGGGAATCCTCATTCTCTCTCTCTCTGTGCCCATAAGGCTCGGAGGGGTGGCCGAAGGGCTGCCAACCCCGGGCAGGGAGGCTGGTGGGGGGCGGTGGGCTCGCTGCGCTGAGGCTGGGGACAAACGACGCTGTGCCCAGTCCTGTGCTTTGCTCGCCCACCCGCGAAGGGAGGCCGGGTGGTTGCTTTCATGCCTGCTTTCGCTCGCAGAGCCACCTCCTCTCCTCTTCGTGTGGGCAAAAGCACCCCAGGGAGCCACAGGACTCCCAGCGGGAGAGTGACTCTGCTGCGGCCCCCCGAGGTGGGGACTTGCCTGGCCCTGCCACCTGCAGCGGGTGGCAACGAGTCCCAACCCATCCCCCCACCCCCCAGACATTTAGATTTAAACATTCCCCTTTGTTTTTTGTTTTTGTTTTTACAGCATGTACAGAATATACAGCGACAGAGACTCGGGTCCCAGGAGACCACCCCCGCGGTGGTCTCTTTGATCAACAACTATTAGATATCTATAAATCGACAGTAAGAAAAAAAAGAGCTGTACCAGCAAACGTTATGGCTTTTCAAAGAGTGTAGCTGCACTGTGCCACTCAGCTCAGGAGGAAAGAACCACGAGAGAGAGAGAGAGAGAGAGATCAGGGTGGGGGGAGAAGGGGGAAGCTGCTTGAGCCCAGGGGCTGACCCTCTGCTGCCTTGCTGGGTGGCAGAGGGAAGGTGGTGGTGGTGGGAGGTGAATTTCTGCCCCCTGCTCTGCTTTCTGTCTCCAGCCAAGCCAATTCCTCTGCAAACTCTTCTTTCACAGAGTGAAGCAGGTTGGAAAAGACCTTTGAGATCATCAGGTCCAACCTGTCACCCAACACCCTCTAATCAACTAAACCATGGCACTAAGGTCCTTGTCCAGGCTGGTTTTAAACACTTCCAGGGATGGTGACTCCACCACCTCCCTTGGCAGCACATTCCCATGGCCAATCACTCTTATGGCATTGTCCTCCCCAGAGCCTGCCTGCCCCAGGCCGTGGTTGAGGTGCTCTGGGCTGTCAGACATATCTCTCTCTCTCTCTGTACCAACATCTGCACAAGGTGGCTGTGTTCTGCCCTGGAGTGCCCTGCTGCTGTGAGAGGGTGATGGGAGACACAGGACATGGAAGGGTGACAGTGACTGGGGCTGACTGGTGCTGAGGCTGTGGCAGGAAGGGTGGTAGCAGCCTTCTCCCTCCTGCCTGCTTCCCCCCCTGCCCCATGCTGCTCCCCAGGGTGATGGGGAGCTCCCCTCAGGCTACAGAGGGGAGGAGGAAACCTCAAGCCATTCTTTTTTGGAGGACATCATTCATTGTACAATCACAGAAAACCTCCCCCTTGGTGTGACTTGAGGCCATTTCCTCTCCTGTCCTCTTCTTAGGCAGAAGAGACCCAACCCTCCCCCTGCCCCCGGCTCCAACCTCCTTCTGGGGGGCTGTAGAGAGCAATGAGGTCTCCCTTCTCCAGAACAGGAGGTATCCCAGCACTTGGTGCAGTTCAACACACGACAAAAACACCAGCAGACAACCTTAGCCTCAGCTGTGCCATCCCCTGCCACCCCCCTGCCACGGGGTGCTGGTGAGGTGGGTCCCTGCCCCAGCCCTGCTCTCCTTGCCCTCCCTCATGGGACCTGGTGAGCCACCTGCTGTCCCCCTCATGCTTTAGGACTCATTTTGAGCTCCTTCTCTCCTGTGTCCCCTGCTGGAGCTGGGGCTGCCTCCCCTCTGGGAAACACCTGCCCCCTCCTGGGCCAAGGCTGCACAGAGCGCTGCCAGCTCCCTGCCTGCCCTGTCCCTCTGTTCCTCAGGGGCACAGTGGAAGGGATGCTGATGGGAATTATATCTGCCATGACAGATGCCTCCCTGTGCCTTCTCTAGGCTCACAGCAACAGCCTATTTCCCACCCTGGAAAGAGGAGCAGTTGCTTTTCCCTGCTTCCCAAGTGTGCAGGAATGAGTTTTGAGAACTGGAGTGACCATTCCAGTATCCAGGTAATTGCACCCCTCAGTTACAGCTCTGGGGCTCCCAACACAAGAGAAACATGGACCTGCTAGAGGGGGTCCAGAGGAGGCCACAAAGATGCTGATAGGGCTGGAGAAGCTCTGCTGTGGGGACAGGCTGGGAGGGTTGGGGCTGTTGAGCCTGCAGAGGAGAAGGCTGCAGGGAGAGCTCAGAGCTGCATTTCAATGTCTGCAGGGGAGCTGCAGGCAGGCTGGGGAGGGACTGTTGAGAAGGGCTTGGAGTGCTAGGCCCAGGGGCAGGGCTTTGAAAGTGGAGCAGGGCAGCTTGAGGTTGGAGCTGAGGAGGAAGTTGTGCCCAAGGAGAGTGGTGAGACACTGGCACAGGCTGCCCAGGGCTGTGCTTGAGGCCCCAGCCCTGGAGCCATCCAAGCTCAGCCTGGCTGTGTCCCTGTGCAGCCTGCTCTAGCTGGAGGGGTCCCTGCTGAGTGCAGGGGGGTTGGGCAAGATGCCCTTGGAGGCTCCCTCCCAACAGTGCAATCTGTGGCTCTGTGAACAGTAATAGATCTAAGTTGCTGCTACCATCATTTTGGGGCTAATTCCCCTCATCTCCCTCTTCCTCAGAACCTGTTGGCCACTGCCTGCAGGCCTGGCTGGCTGAAACCAAAGCTGATGCTCAGCTGAAGACAGGTGCCCAGCCCAGGCCTCTGCTCCAGCTCTACCTGCAGGGTGCTGAGTGGCTGTGAGTGGCTCTCCTGCTGTGGCCACCTTGTGGGGGAGAGCCATGGGGGGTCCTGGGGTTAACTTGCTGCCCTTGGGCCCTGGGAGCTTTGCTGGCAACAGCCTTGCTCCCTGACAGCCTGACAGCTTCTTGCTGTGGGCTCCTTTGGTGTCCTCCATGGCTCTTCTTGCTGGATTAATGATAAGATGCCAGAGACCTTCTCCAGACAGCTGAGGGACAGCAGTAGGTATGAAGGTGCCTGTCACTGCTCAGTGGTCTTCAGGAAGTCATGGGTTGGATTTTGCTGCCTCCTGCCACATCTCCTTGGCACAGAGTTCCTGGGATACAGAGGGTGGTGTTGGACCAAACTGGAGTGGTCTTCAGGATGTCATGGGTTTGATTTTGCTGCCTCCTTCCACATCTCCTTGGCACAGAGACCCTGGGATACAGAGGGCTGTGTTGGACCAAAGTCAGCATCCTCCTGGCTTTTACCAGCCTGTTTTTCTTCCAGCAAGAGCTGGAAGCTCAGGAGAGTTCACCACCTTCTCCCCTCCATCCCCAAATGGAACCATTTAGCTGGATTGCTGAACCATGCCCCTCCTCAGCAGGTGGTTTTGAAGAGCTGAATTATTTGCAGAGTTGCCTCCTAATGCTTAATGCATTCTGAAGGATAAAAAAAAACGCACCACCACCACCCAACCCAAAAAGAAGCTGGCCCAGCACTGCCAGGAGCTGAGCTGTTTGTCAGGGGGAAAGCAAATCAAGGCTTTCCTTTCTTGCTAAGGCTGCTGTGAAAGGCAAGGTGGCAGTCTGGGCTCCCTGGAGCTGCTGGGAACAGCAGGTCCTTGCTGATCAAGAGCAAGACAAGCAGGGCTCCTGCATGGCTCTTGGTGTGAGAACCTCCCCTCCAGAGTTCAGAAGCTGAAGGAAGCAACAGGAGGCAACAGAGTGAAGACACAACAGGCATTGGTTCCTTTTCAGTGTGGCAGAAAGGATCTGGAGGTGCTGGAAGGTGTCCAGAGAAGGGCCATGAGGATGAGCAGAGAGCTGGAGCTGCTCTGCTCTGGAGACAGCCTGAGAGAGTTGGGGTTGTGCAGGCTGGAGAGGAGAAGGCTCCCAGGAGACCTTCTTGTGGCCTTCCAGGATCTGAAGGGGGCTCCAAGAAAGCTGGGGAGGGACTTTTGAGGGTGTCAGGGAAGGATAGGACTGGAGGGGATGGAGCAAAAGTAGAAGTGGGGAGATTCAGATTGGATGTTAGGAAGAAGTTGTTCCCCATGAGGGTGGTGAGAGCCTGGCAGAGGTTGCCCAGGGAGGTGGTGGAAGCCTCATTCCTGGAGGTTTTTGCAGCCAGGCTGGATGTGGCTGTGAGCAACCTGCTGTGGTGTGAGGTGTCCCTGGCCATGGCAGGGGGTTGGAACTGGCTGAGCCTTGAGGTCCCTTCCAACCCTGACAGCTCTGTGACTCATCTTTAGAGGGGGAGTTCAACCAAGGGGCATCTAAGCACAGCTCCTATGGCAAGGCAAGACCAAAGCAGTGCACAGAGCTGCATCTGAAGGCAAAAGGCCAGGTTGCCATTATCCCCCTGCAAGGAGACATCTGGTTGTGCACCTCCCTACACCCCTGGCAGTCACAAAGCCACTACCCTGCAAAAGCTTTCAGTGATGCTCCCACATCAGTGTGACAGCAGCCCAGGGAACATTGGCAGTGCAAGGATCCAGCTCTGGGGCCCCCAACACAAGAGAGACCTGGACCTGATGGAGAGGGTCCAGAGGAGGCCACAAAGATGCTCGGAGGGCTGGAGAAGCTCTGCTGTGGGGACAGGCTGGGAGAGTTGGGGCTGTTCAGCTCCAGGGAGAGCTCAGAGCTGCATTTCAATGTCTGCAGGGGAGCTGCAGGCAGGCTGGGGAGGGACTGTTGAGAAGGGCTTGGAGTGCTAGGCCCAGGGGCAGGGGTTTAAAAGTGGAGCAGGGCAGCTTGAGGTTGGAGCTGAGGAGGAAGTTGTGCCCAAGGAGAGTGGCACAGGCTGCCCAACCTCAAGGCTCATCCCTGGAGATGCAGGGAGAGCACCCTCCATGTTCTGCCAGGATTTAGGAGCTCTGAGTGTGGCTAGCACCTGGATCTTGCAGCTTGGGTACCTCCACCCACAGTAAGCAGGAGGAGGAAAGGTTTGTGGGCTGGTAGGTGTTAGGGCAATTAGTTTGCTCTGGAAGCACAGCTGCAGGGACAGGGTGGAGGGGGGAAAGCTGAGGAAGCATCTGTGGGGCTTGGTAATGGTGGGAATTCAGCAGAAATAGTTCATCTTCCAAAAACTGAGGGGTGAAGGGCAGCAGCACAGTGCCTGCGGGTAAGTGGCTGTAGTGTGGTGAGCAGCAAGGGCTCAGCAGGCTGAGCTTTGCCTCTGCTGTTTGCAGCCCCATTGGGGTCCTTTGCTTGCAGGGGATCACGGCCAAGGCATCTTTTGGAGAGGTTAATCTTTGCCCTGAGGTGCAGACAGCACACCTGAGCCAGGCAGCTGTTCAGAGCAGCCAGGAAGGAGGCTGAGGAAGCCCCCAGGGGTGGGGCAGCAGGGAGAGAAGGTTCCTCTGCAGGGAGCCTGAAGGGAGAGGGCATGTGAAGAAGCCCCACAGTGGGGAAGAACCAGCACAGGGCAAGCCCCGCGCTGGGGTGACCCCATGTGCAGCCAGCCATTTGCGGGGCTTGAGCTGCCTCAAAAGCAGATACTGGAGGATCTCAGCATCAGGAAGCCTGTGCTCCTGGTGCATGGCTGAAGCTCCTTGCAGGCCTGCAGGCTGCTGGGGAGTGGGCTGAGTGTGCTGGGAGGGGTAGGGAGACACAAGGCCTTTAGACAGCTGTAAGAGGCTGCGCCGTAGCTGTGCAGAAATGAAGCTGCACCTCCCTAGCCAGGGCAGCTGGGGCAGGAGGACATGCCCTGGCTCTGCCTCAGATGGTGTTTCCAGGTTTCTCCTTGGCAATCTTCCCTTCCCCATGCCCTCTGGTGCTGGATGTCCCACTGGCAGCACCCAGCCCTGGCTGCCCAGCACTACTCCACAGCCTCTGCTCTGGTAGCCACTGTTACACTGCCAGAGAGCAGACCCCAAGCTGGTGTCCACTTTGAGGGGGAGAGAAGGAGCCAAGGGAGGGTGCAGTGCTGGCAGGAGAGAGACAGCCATGAACCACCCTGGGGGCACTGGGTGCTCAGAGGCAGGGCGGGCCGTTTGCGGGATGCTCCAGAGAGACAGCCGAGACGCTGAGAGCCCTCTTGGGTGCTTTCAGGGACGTGCTGTAGGCAACAAGTCCTGCGAGTAGCAGCAACCTTCTGGCTGTCTTTGCTGCTGAAAGCTCCTGCTGGGCCAGCTGGGCCCCTTTCTTCTGCGGCATCCCTTCCCCCCTGCCTGAGGGGGCATTGCTGGGCGGGCGAGAGGCTCTCGGCACCTCTAGTTGCAGGAGGAGGAAGGCTGCAAGTCCTTACAAGGCTGGGAATGGCACTCCAGTTATTGTCCCCTGGTGCTTTTTTTGTTCGCAAGGACGCAGATGCCTCTGGATGCAGTCCCGCAGGGGTCGAGCGTTCAGAGGAGGAGCCAGCGGAGCCCTCTGCGGCGCCGCTGCGCAGGGCCGGGGGCTGCGGGCTGCCACCGCCTGCGGGCAAAGCCAGAGAGGTTCTGGCGCTCTGCAGGAAGGCTTCCCCAGCTGGGCACAGGTGCCTACAGAAAGAGAATGCAGAGCTTCCTTCTGCCACGGCACCCTCCAGCACTGAGCTGTCCTCTTCCCTTCCTCGGCTCTGCCCCTGTAGGAATGCGGCTGAGCCTCCCCCCTAGGTATGTCCCTGGCCCCCCATGCCCTGGCGCTCGCTTCTTGCCCAAGCCTTTAAAAATAGCTGCAACAATGACACCCAGGCGCTGCTTTTCTCCCTCCCTGCCTGCAACAGAAATAGCAACAATGAGTTGACAGCCTGCATCCAGACCCGTGACCAGAAAGGGCTCCAAGCTTCCCTCTTGTCCTTTGTGACAAGCCACGAGAGCAGGGCAGGAAGAGGCACAAATGGTTTCTGCGGCCGCCCCTCACCCTCAGGGCCGCCGCAATGGGAATGGGGGAGGCAGGGGGAGGAATGTTGATGTCTGGAGGCGAGGGATTTGCATCTCTGGAGCAAGCGGTGCCCTTGCTGCCCGGGCAGGAGGGGCGGTAGCGGTGCAGGTAGGGCTTAGCCGTGAGATGCCGCAGGCTGGCAGCTCCTGCTGGCACCGGGCTGGCCGGTGGGGGGCTCGCAGAGTTCCTGGCTGCTTCGCAGCTTTTCCTCCTATTCAGGTTATGGCTGCTCTTTGCCTCCACTCCCACTGACCCCCGAGGAGCCAGGAGTGTGGTTTCGCTTAAGACGTTCCGGGCCATCGCTGCTCTCTGCTTTTGTCCCCAGGCTGAGAGCAGCTGGGGCAGGCGGATGGGCAGAGAGGCCCAAGGGGTTTAAAGTGCTGCTTCTGGCAACCTCCCTGAGCCTGGGGCTTTCTCTGAGATGCTCGATGCCCTTCCCTTGTGAGGGAGGGTGTGGAAGTTGGCAGGGGCGAGGAGGAGTTGGGAGACTGCCGGCATCAGAGGGAGGACCTGGGGAACCAGGCTGTGCCCGACGGGGTGGGCAGACAGGAAGGCAAGAGGTGCGTTTGCTGGGGGTGGGGTGGGTGGGTTGTTGTTGTTGTTATCCTCTCTTCTGCTGCTCCCTGGGGTGGGCAGATTGCTTTTGCCTGAGGAGGGTTTGGGTTAGGGCCGAGGCTGCTGCAGAAGAGCAGGCATTGCACCCTGGCTGACACGGGTGGGGGCTGGGTGGAGCAGTCCTGCTCCTGACGGCATGCCAAGGTGGCAGCCAGGTGAGAGGCTCACCTGTGGCTCCTCCGGGAGCCACTGGGCCGAGAAGCATGGCACAAGCCTGGCATCAGCTCCTTAGAGATGCTGAGGCAGCCAGCTGGCAGAGGAGAACTGCACAAACAAGGCTGTTGCTTGCTGCTTGCCCTTTGCCTCCAGCGTCCCCTCTGGAAGGCTCTGGCAGCAGGAATGCCACTCACTGCCTGCTCAGCCCAGCTGCTACACGAGGCCCCTTCGACTTGCTGATGACCACCAGGCCTGCAGCTCGCTCTGAAGAGGCAAATTGGTGAGAGCAGGACGCTCACATCACCTTTGGGCAGGTGTAGTCAGTGGGGCAGGAGAGCTGCTTCGCCTCCCTCGCTCGCTGCCTGGGGGAAGCACACAGAGGTGGCCAGCTGCCTTTGCCTGCCCTGTGATGAGTGCTGAAGCCTGACCTATGCTCATCCTGGAGGGTGCTGAGGACCTGTGTGAGAAGTGGGGCCAGCTGCATGGCTGGAAACAAACAGCAGCATAAGGATGTGGGGAACGGAGAGGTTTGTACAAGAGCAGCCCAGAGAGCAGAGTAAATCCTCTGGCTGCCAGGCTGCCTGCTCTTCCCCACGTCCCCCCACACAGGCAGATGAGGATTTTGCTGCCCCTGGGCTTCTGCAGGCAAAATCCACCACCTCCCACCCTCTAGCTTTTGGCTTGCTGGCATGTCCCTAGCCTGGAGCTCAGGAGTCAGGCACTGCTGCTGGTACCAGTCTGAGCCAGCTGCGTGGCCTCATCCTGACTCTGTGCAGTGGGTGGGCAGGACTCCAGCAGCATGTGTCCCAGGCACATGTGTGCCACTGGGAGAAGCAGGGGCAGCCCTCACAAGAGGAAGGCAGCACCCTGGAATGGGTTGTCCAGGGAGGTGGTTGAGGCCCCATCCCTTAAGGTGTTTAAGGCCAGGCTGGATGAGGCTCTGGCCAGCCTGCTGTAGTGTGAGGTGTCCCTGCCCATGGCAGGGGGGTTGGAACTGGATGAGCCTTGTGGTCCCTTCCAACCCTGACTGATTCTGTGATACTTCCATTGGACCCATCTCCAGAGCTGATGTTTGAGGTCAAGCTGTCAGATCAGGATCTTGGAAGCATCATAAGGAGGGTTTGTCTTGGGCCAGCTCAACAGTTGCTGGATGAAAACACAGGGAGGAGCAACATCCCTGGGCACAGAGAGACTTTTCTCCTCCTCCTCAGTGCTGGTTGAGCTCTCTTGATCTATGTGAGTCAGAAATGGCCCAGGGCACCTGGACTGGAGCATGGACAGTCAGAAATGGCCCAGGGCACCTGGATTTGAGCATGGGCAGTCAGCTGCCCAGAGCAGCACAGGCTCCTGGTTTGCTCAGTGACCTCCTGGAGTGTCTCAAATCTGCTTTTGCCCCCAAGAGCCCTGCCCTGGTAATGTATCTCTTGCCATTTCCACTTACCACTAGCTAGAGGCTTAACCTAGCATGGCTCACCATGAGGCTGGAAGGAGAGCAGGGCCAGTTCTGTGTGAGCAGAAGCCACAAGCACAAAGAAGCTGCCAGGTACCCCGGGACCATGTCCCTGAGCCTAAGCTGAGCCATCAGTGGCAACCAGCACAGGAGCAGCAGTTGCCCCCAGGGAGCAGCTTTGTACCTGGCCAGTTGCCTGCATCCCCCTGAGAGCTGGGTGGGCTGCCAGCCCCAGCTGTACCCCAGCTGTACCCCAGCTGTACCCCAGCACCATGAGCCCGAGGCAGGATGGAGATGGAGCAGGAGAGAAGCTGTGAGATGGGGTGAGGTGAGCAGGTGGAGGAGGCACCATGGACAGAAACACAGCAAATGAGGTGGGGACAACATTTAAGGGGAGACAATGGGAAGGGAGAGAAGGATTTTTTTTTCTTTTCTTATTTTTTTTCCCCATAGAGAATATGCAGGAGCACTGTGGGATCCATCAGGAATCATTACAAACTTTATTTGTCTGTGCATTGTGTACCATTGATAAAGGATCATCACAATGAGTGGGCTCACTGCCTAGAGTGGTGGGCAATACACACAAAAAAACCAACAACAACAGCAACAAAAATAAAATAGAATAAAATAGAATAAAATATAAAATAAAATAAAATTAAAAATAAAACAAAACAAAATAAAACAAAATAAAATAAAATAACAACAACAACAAAAATCAATGAAGCCAAACAGATGGAAACAAAATCATTGTACACAAAGGTAGTCAGAAACCTGATCAATAACCTGCTCCTGTGTTTGATTCTTCCCCCTCCAAAAGAAAAAAAACAACCAAACAACCCAAAAAGAAAAGTCCCATTAAAAGTGTGTGTGGGGGGGAAGTCTGAGAAGAGAAAAAAAAAAAAAAAGGAAATGCCCCAGAACTTCCTATTTCTAGAGGAAAAAACTTCCACAGATCGTTGGGAATGAGTACAAACCCCTCCTCCCCACCCCCCAGCCAGCTGGTTATGGGACACGTAGTCAGCTGTGGCTCTCAGCTGGATGGGCAGAGCTCAGCAGGGGCAGCCTGCTGAGGGGCACAGGGTAAGGAGCACATCTCCCAGCAGCAGTGCCACAGCATCGTCCCTCTGCTGCGCCCAGGGCAGCTCTTGCAGCTGCACCTCCCCAGCCCCCAGCCTGAGCTGCTGGACCAGGGGCCTCACGCTGAGTTACACCTCCCTGCCTCCTCTCCCCACCGAGTCCAGGTTCTGGCAGGGCACAGCGGGGCCTTTTTCCTCGGGTGGCAGCTCCTGGCTGTGCTGAGGGACGTGGGAGATCCCCTCCCGGCCCCTTGGCCCTTGCACTGAGCTATTCTTCCTCCGGATGGCTGTGGGAAAGGACCAGCTTTGGGGGCTGATCCTAATGGCTTAACTCTCAGGGGCTTCCACTAGACTCTGGGGACACAGGGAACGAGCAGGGGGAGGGGCGATGGATTTTGAGGGAGCCACTGGCTAGGAAGGCAGAGGCAGGGTATGCGCTGGGAGCGGCTGGTCCCTCCCGGGCTCAGGCGCCGCTCATCCCGCTTGAGCTACCTGGGGCCTCTCCTAAAGCTTCCTGCAGAGAGTGGAGGCTTCCCACTGGCTTCAGCACGTCCTGGACTGGCTGCTGGAGTCGAGGGGAGGAGGTGAGGGTGGGGAAAGGGGGAACCCAGGCCCCGCAGCAGGATGGAGTCCCTGGGCTGTGGGTTCTCCTCCCCTGCAGCCCTCCCATCTGCATGGCTTTTATTGCTCCTGGTGGACCGCTGTGCGCAGCAATCCACGCCCCGGGGGACGTCTGTCCCTCCTGGCACCCCCACCGGAGGAAACAGACGAACAAAGAAAGGAACAAACGAACGAACGAACGAACAAACAAACAAACGAAACCCCCAAGCCCCTACCTGAAGGGAACTAACTCAAATAAATAAAAGCCAGTGAAAAGAAAACTCCTGTATCTGCGATGCTCAACCCACACGGCTGGAAGGACTCTGGTTACAGGATGCTATATACAGACAGGGTTCGTTTTCCTTCATGCAAAATGTCACAAGTATACCAGGACAGCATGCCCGAGGGGGCGGGAGGAACGCCCCAGCCCTCCCCCACCTCGGCTCCGGACACCAGGAAGCCCTGGAGCACCGAGGAGGGGGGAAAAGGTGGAGGGGCATGGCGGTGGTGGTGGTGGAGGTGGTTGTGGGGAGATGCGAGTTGCACACACGCCGAAACAACAACGCAAAATAAACCAAACGAACCAACCCCACCCCCAGCAAACGACCCCCACCCACATCGATGAGGAAAACGGTTTGTGTTCTATCCTCAAGAAAGCTTCCAGCTCTCCCCTTGTCTTCAGGCCGGTCTCTCCTCACTTCTCCCCCGGCAGCGCCGGAGGGGGATGTTCCCAAGCGGTTAAGGAAGGTGGGTGGGAGGGGGGTGGGCAGAGCTCAGGCTCCTCGCCTTGTTCTCCAGCCCTCGCCCACCGCTTTGTTTGCCCCCAGGTGCTCTGGGCTTTCCCTGTCCCGGCGCACCTCAGCCTCCATCCTCCTGGGGGGCCAGCGGGCAGGGGAGAGCCATGGGGAAGGGCGGGGCGGCCGCCAGCCGCTTTTACGTTGGTAGAGCCGCAGCGAGCGCCCTGCCGCCGGGCTTGTGCCCGGGGAGGGGCCGCTGCGAGCTTTGGGGTCCTGCCTAGTCCAAAGGATGCTCTGAAGCCGTTTTCCATCAGCAGGTGTGTGAGCAATGGCCAATCTCTTTTATTCCTTCTCTGTTCGTTACACACAGCAGGATTCTCTCTATCTATACCTATATATCGCTCTATATAGATACATATAGATCCGTGTAGGTGCACCTCCTCCCTCCGGCCGTCCCTTCTTTTTTTTTTTTTAGAAGCCCTTTATGTGGCAGTAGGCTTCCAGAGATGAGAAGAATATGTACAGCAACCAGAGGAGGATAAAGAGGGAGGAGGTGAGCAGCTTGGAAGTCCGCGGCCCGCCCAGCTCACCTCCGATCTCGGGTCTCCGCCGGTAGAGCAGGACGCCCACGCTGATGAAAGCAAAAATGGTGAAGAGGGTGACGGAGAAGGCCAGGGTCCCTGGGGACACTTGGAAGGCTTGTCCGTGGGCGGCGTGGTAGATGGCGGCGATCGACCAGGCCACCCCGATGCCCAGGAAGACGTTCACCGCGTTGCTGCCGGTGACGTTCCCGATGGAGGCGTCCGCGTACTGGTCCTGCGTTGCTGCCACCTTGCTGGCAAAAGTGTCTGCAGGGGGAAGGCAGAGATACAGAGCCTAGGTGAGGGGGGAGGCACTGGCAAAGGTGTGTGCAGGGGGAAGGCACAGACACAGAGCCTAGGTGAGGGGGGAGGCACTGACAAAGGTGTGTGCAGGGGGAAGACAGAGAGAGAGCCTCAGAAGGCACCCAGGGGAGAGGAGACAGTCACAGGCATCTTGAGGACAAATGTTGATGACTTTCCTTGGGGAATGAGAGTAATGGTAAGGGAACAGCGCATGGCTACATGTAGAGTGATGACCTGATCCAGAGGAGGCCACAAAGATGCTCAGAGGGCTGGAGAAGCTCTGCTATGGGGACAGGCTGGGAGAGTTGGGGCTGTTGAGCCTGGAGAAGGCTCCAGGGAGACCTTAGAGCTGCATTTCAGTATCTGCAGGGGAGCTACAGGCAGACACTGGCAGAGGTTGCCCAGGTACTGGAAGGTGTCCAGAGAAGGACCATGAGGATGAGCAGAGGGCTGGAGCTGCTCTGCTCTGGAGACAGACTGAGAGAGTTGGGGCAGTCTGGAGAGGAGAAGGAGAAGGAGACCTTCTTGTGGCCTTCCAGAACCTCAAAGGGGCTCCAAGAAAGCTGGGGAGGGACTTTTGAGGGTGTCAGGGAGTGACAGGACTGGGGGGAATGGAGCAAAAGTAGAAGTGCAGAGATTCAGATTGGATGTTAGGAAGAAATTCTTGTCCATGAGGGTGGTGAGAGAGTGGCAGAGGTTGCCCAGGGAGGTGGTGGAAGCCTCAACCCTGGAGGTTTTTGCAGCCAGGCTGGATGTGGCTGTGAGCAACCTGCTGTAGTGTGAGGTGTCCCTGCCTGTGGCAGGGAAGTTGGAACTGGCTGAGCCTTGAGGTCCCTTCCAGCCCTGACAATTCTGTGATTCTATGATCCTCTCCAGCAGATGGGTTCCTGCCCATGGCAGGCCCTTTGCTCAGCCAGTCAGAAGGAAAGCAGCTGGGCTGCAGCAGCTCAGTGTGCATTTGGAGGGCAAAGGAGTGGTAGGTATGGGAACTGGGATGGTTCACTCTTTCTGGTCACTTTCTGCTGCCTCCTGAGGCTGGGTGACCACTTGAGAGAGACAACGGAGTCCTGGGGCCAGGGTCTTTGAGGGCTTCACAAGTCACATCTCAAGCGGCTCCCTCAGCTCAGCAAACTTACCTTGGTTCATCTGAACCAAAGCTCAGCCTGGTCTGACACAAAGGTGTCTGTGTGGGTCAGTGCACCCTGCACATGGACTAGCACCAGACTGCCCTGGGAAGCAAGGCTGAAGGAAGAGATGCTCTGAAGGCAAGCTCAGGGCTGCCAGCATGGGCAGCATTTGTATCTGAGACCAGCTTCAGAGAGTCACAGGATGGGTTGGGTTGGAAGGGACCTGAAACTCGTCCAGTTCCAACCCCCCTGCCATGGCCACGGACACCTACCCCAAGCCCAGCTTGCTTAAGGCCTCATCCAGCCTGGCCTTGAACACCTCCAGGGAGGAGGCAGCCACAGCCTCCCTGGGCAACCTGTGCCAGTGTCTCACCACCCTCACTGGCAAGAATTTCTTCCTCTTCTCCAGTCTCAATCTGCCCTCCTCAAGCTTCAATCCCTCTTATCCTATCACCAGTTCACAGGACCTTCTCCTCTGCCTAATGAACCATCAACTCTCTCTCTTTCTCCATTTTTTCCTCTCACTCTCCAATTTTCCTCTTTCTCTTTCTCCATTTTTCAGTTTTCCTCATTCTCTCTTTCTCCATTTTCCCTCTCTCCATCTTTCTCCATTTTCCTCTTTCTCTCTCCATTTTTCCTCTTTTTCTATTTTTACTCTCTCATAATTTTTCCTCTCTCTTCTCTCCATTTTTCCTTTCTCTCCATTTTCCTTTCTCTCCATTTTTCCTCTCTCTTTCTCTCCATTTTCCTCTCTCTTCTCTCCATTTTTCCTTTCTCTCCATTTTTCCTCTCTCTTTCTCTCCATTTTTCCTCTCTCTCTCTCTCCATTTTTTCCTCCCTCTCTCCATTTTTCTTCTCTCTTTTCTCCATTTTTCCTCTCTCTCCTTTCTCCTCTTTCTTTCCCTCTTTCCTCCCTTTTGCCGTCTGCCCTCCTTTGTGCCTTAAGGTTTGAAAGGGAACGGAGCCTCTCTCCTCCCTCCGGCCCGAGGCAGGTGGCAGCTGGAGAGGGACCTCCCTCTGCCCCTTACCTGGCACGGAGGTGCCCAGGGCGACGAAGACGACGGCAGTGACCGAGTCCTTCAGGCCAATGGTGCAGCCGAAGTGGGAGGCCAGGTCGCCAATGAAGGCTGTCAGGAGGCCAATCATCAGGATGGAGACCACGAAGCAAGCCCAACCGTTCCAGTAGTCTGTGGGGGGCACGAAGGCGAAAAGGACCTTCCAGAAGACGGTCAGGAAGTGCATCACGTAGTCGAAGCAGGAGGGCAGCTTCTCCTCCCCACATTCATCGTCGTCGTCGTCTTCTCCTGCGGGGAAACCGCCAGCGCCTGCTTAGGCTCTGCCAGCCTCAGTCCTGTGGCTAGCTGGGGTCAGGTGCACTACACACTCTGGTTAAACCTATGGTTAGATGCTCTACACTCTGTGGTTATCTGTGGTTAGCTGTGGTTAGCTGCTCTGCACTCTGTGGTTAGCTGCTCTGCACTCTGTGGTTAGCTGTGGTTAGATGTTCTGCACTCTGTGGTTATCTATGGTTAGGTGCACTACACACTCTGGTTAAACCTATGGTTAGATGTTCTGCACTCTGTGGTTATCTATGGTTAGGTGCACTACACACTCTGGTTAAACCTATGGTTAGACGTTCTGCACTCTGTGGTTAGATGTGGTTAGATGTTCTACACTCTATGGTTAGCTGTGGTTAGATGTTCTACACTCTATGGTTAGCTGTGGTTAGATGTTCTGCACTCTGGTTATCTATGGTTAGGTGCACTACACACTGGTTAAATCTATGGCTAGAATGCTCTACACTCTGTGGTTATCTGTGGTTAGGTGCACTACACTCTGGTTAAATCTGTGGTTAGATGCTCTGCACTCTATGGTTAGCTGTGGTTAGATGTTCTACACCCCGTGGTTAGCTGTGGTTAGCTGTGGTTAGATGTTCTACACTCTATGGTTAGCTGTGGTTAGATGCTCTGCACTCTATGGTTAGCTGTGGTTAGATGCTCTGCACTCTGTGGTTAGCTGTGGTTAGCTGTGGTTAGATGTTCTACACTCTATGGTTAGCTGTGGTTAGCTGTGGTTAGATGCTCTGCACTCTGTGGTTAGCTGTGATTAGCTGTGGTTAGATGTTCTACACTCTGTGGTTAGTTGTGGTTAGCTGTGGTTAGATGTTCTACACTGTGGTTAGCTGTGGTTAGCTATGGTTAGATGCTCTGCACTCTATGGTTAGCTGTGGTTAGCTGTGGTTAGATGCTCTGCACTCTATGGTTAGCTGTGGTTAGATGTTCTACACTGTGGTTAGCAGTGGTTAGATGTTCTACACTCTGTGGTTAGTTGTGGTTAGCTGTGGTTAGCTGTGGTTCCTGTGGTTAGATGCTCTGCACTCTATGGTTAGCTGTGGTTAGCTGTTCTACACTGTGGTTAGCTGTGGTTAGCTATGGTTAGATGCTCTGCACTCTATGGTTAGCTGTGGTTAGCTGTGGTTAGATGCTCTGCACTCTATGGTTAGCTGTGGTTAGATGTTCTACACTGTGGTTAGCTGTGGTTAGATGTTCTACACTCTGTGGTTAGTTGTGGTTAGCTGTGGTTAGATGTTCTACACTGTGGTTAGCTGTGGTTAGCTGTGGTTAGATGCTCTGCACTCTGTGGTTAGCTGTGGTTAGGTGTTCTACACTGTGGTTAGCTGTGGTTAGCTATGGTTAGATGCTCTGCACTCTATGGTTAGCTGTGGTTAGATGCTCTGCACTCTATGGTTAGCTCTGGTTAGCTGTGGTTAGATGTTCTACACTCTATGGTTAGCTCTGGTTAGCTGTGGTTAGATGTTCTACACTCTGTGGTTAGCTGTGGTTCCTGTGGTTAGATGTTCTACACTCTATGGTTAGCTGTGGTTAGCTGTGGTTAGATGTTCTACACTCTATGGTTAGCTGTGGTTCCTGTGGTTAGATGTTCTACACTCTATGGTTAGCTGTGGTTAGCTGTGGTTAGATGTTCTACACTCTGTGGTTAGCTGTGGTTCCTGTGGTTAGATGCTCTGCACTCTATGGTTAGCTGTGGTTAGCTGTGGTTAGATGTTCTACACTCTGTGGTTAGCTGTGGTTCCTGTGGTTAGATGTTCTACACTCTGTGGTTAGCTGTGGTTAGCTATGGTTAGATGTTCTACACTCTGTGGTTAGCTGTGGTTCCTGTGGTTAGATGCTCTGCACTCTATGGTTAGCTGTGGTTAGCTGTGGTTAGATGTTCTACACTCTGTGGTTAGCTGTGGTTCCTGTGGTTAGATGTTCTACACTCTGTGGTTAGCTGTGGTTAGCTGTGGTTAGATGTTCTACACTCTGTGGTTAGCTGTGGTTCCTGTGGTTAGATGCTCTGCACTCTATGGTTAGCTGTGGTTAGCTATGGCTAGATGTTCTACACTCTGTGGTTAGCTGTGGTTCCTGTGGTTAGATGCTCTGCACTCTATGGTTAGCTGTGGTTAGCTGTGGTTAGATGTTCTACACTCTGTGGTTAGCTGTGGTTCCTGTGGTTAGATGTTCTACACTCTATGGTTAGCTGTGGTTAGATGTTCTACACTCTGTGGTTAGCTGTGGTTCCTGTGGTTAGATGCTCTGCACTCTATGGTTAGCTGTGGTTAGCTGTGGTTAGATGTTCTACACTCTGTGGTTAGCTGTGGTTCCTGTGGTTAGATGTTCTACACTCTGTGGTTAGCTGTGGTTCCTGTGGTTAGATGCTCTGCACTCTATGGTTAGCTGTGGTTAGATGTTCTACACTCTGTGGTTAGCTGTGGTTCCTGTGGTTAGATGTTCTACACTCTGTGGTTAGCTGTGGTTCCTGTGGTTAGATGCTCTGCACTCTATGGTTAGCTGTGGTTAGCTGTGGTTAGATGTTCTACACTCTATGGTTAGCTGTGGTTAGCTGTGGTTAGATGTTCTACACTCTGTGGTTAGCTGTGGTTCCTGTGGTTAGATGCTCTGCACTCTATGGTTAGCTGTGGTTAGCTGTGGTTAGATGTTCTACACTCTGTGGTTAGCTGTGGTTCCTGTGGTTAGATGTTCTACACTCTATGGTTAGCTGTGGTTAGCTGTGGTTAGATGTTCTACACTCTATGGTTAGCTGTGGTTAGCTGTGGTTAGATGTTCTACACTCTATGGTTAGCTGTGGTTCCTGTGGTTAGATGTTCTACACTCTGTGGTTAGCTGTGGTTAGCTGTGGTTAGATGTTCTACACTCTGTGGTTAGCTGTGGTTCCTGTGGTTAGATGTTCTACACTCTGTGGTTAGCTGTGGTTCCTGTGGTTAGATGCTCTGCACTCTATGGTTAGCTGTGGTTAGCTGTGGTTAGATGTTCTACACTCTATGGTTAGCTGTGGTTCCTGTGGTTAGATGTTCTACACTCTGTGGTTAGCTGTGGTTCCTGTGGTTAGATGCTCTGCACTCTATGGTTAGCTCTGGTTAGCTGTGGTTAGATGTTCTACACTCTGTGGTTAGCTGTGGTTAGCTGTGGTTAGATGTTCTACACTCTATGGTTAGCTGTGGTTCCTGTGGTTAGATGTTCTACACTCTGTGGTTAGCTGTGGTTAGCTGTGGTTAGATGTTCTACACTCTGTGGTTAGCTGTGGTTCCTGTGGTTAGATGCTCTGCACTCTATGGTTAGCTGTGGTTAGCTGTGGTTAGATGTTCTACACTCTATGGTTAGCTGTGGTTCCTGTGGTTAGATGTTCTACACTCTGTGGTTAGCTGTGGTTCCTGTGGTTAGATGCTCTGCACTCTATGGTTAGCTGTGGTTAGCTGTGGTTAGATGTTCTACACTCTGTGGTTAGCTGTGGTTCCTGTGGTTAGATGCTCTGCACTCTATGGTTAGCTCTGGTTAGCTGTGGTTAGATGTTCTACACTCTGTGGTTAGCTGTGGTTCCTGTGGTTAGATGTTCTACACTCTATGGTTAGCTGTGGTTAGCTGTGGTTAGATGTTCTACACTCTATGGTTAGCTGTGGTTAGCTGTGGTTAGATGTTCTACACTCTGTGGTTAGCTGTGGTTAGCTGTGGTTAGATGTTCTACACTCTGTGGTTAGCTGTGGTTAGCTGTGGTTAGATGTTCTACACTCTATGGTTAGCTCTGGTTAGCTGTGGTTAGATGTTCTACACTCTGTGGTTAGCTGTGGTTCCTGTGGTTAGATGCTCTGCACTCTATGGTTAGCTGTGGTTAGCTGTGGTTAGATGTTCTACACTCTGTGGTTAGCTGTGGTTCCTGTGGTTAGATGTTCTACACTCTGTGGTTAGCTGTGGTTCCTGTGGTTAGATGCTCTGCACTCTATGGTTAGCTGTGGTTAGCTGTTCTACACTCTGTGGTTAGCTGTGGTTCCTGTGGTTAGATGTTCTACACTCTGTGGTTAGCTGTGGTTCCTGTGGTTAGATGCTCTGCACTCTATGGTTAGCTGTGGTTAGCTGTGGTTAGATGTTCTACACTCTGTGGTTAGCTGTGGTTCTGTGGTTAGATGTTCTACACTCTGTGGTTAGCTGTGGTTAGCTGTGGTTAGATGTTCTACACTCTGTGGTTAGCTGTGGTTCCTGTGGTTAGATGCTCTGCACTCTATGGTTGGCTCTGGTTAGCTGTGGTTAGCTGTGGTTAGATGTTCTACACTCTGTGGTTAGCTGTGGTTAGATGTTCTACACTCTGTGGTTAGCTGTGGTTCCTGTGGTTAGATGCTCTGCACTCTATGGTTAGCTGTGGTTCCTGTGGTTAGATGTTCTACACTCTGTGGTTAGCTGTGGTTAGATGTTCTACACTCTATGGTTAGCTGTGGTTCCTGTGGTTAGATGTTCTACACTCTGTGGTTAGCTGTGGTTCCTGTGGTTAGATGTTCTACACTCTATGGTTAGCTGTGGTTAGCTGTGGTTAGATGTTCTACACTCTGTGGTTAGCTCTGGTTAGCTGTGGTTAGATGTTCTACACTCTGTGGTTAGCTGTGGTTCCTGTGGTTAGATGTTCTACACTCTGTGGTTAGCTGTGGTTCCTGTGGTTAGATGTTCTACACTCTATGGTTAGCTGTGGTTCCTGTGGTTAGATGTTCTACACTCTATGGTTAGCTGTGGTTAGCTGTGGTTAGATGTTCTACACTCTATGGTTAGCTGTGGTTAGATGTTCTACACTCTATGGTTAGCTGTGGTTAGCTGTGGTTAGATGTTCTACACTCTGTGGTTAGCTGTGGTTCCTGTGGTTAGATGTTCTACACTCTGTGGTTAGCTGTGGTTCCTGTGGTTAGATGTTCTACACTCTATGGTTAGCTGTGGTTCCTGTGGTTAGATGTTCTACACTCTATGGTTAGCTGTGGTTAGCTGTGGTTAGATGTTCTACACTCTGTGGTTAGCTGTGGTTCCTGTGGTTAGATGCTCTGCACTCTATGGTTAGCTGTGGTTCCTGTGGTTAGATGTTCTACACTCTATGGTTAGCTGTGGTTCCTGTGGTTAGATGTTCTACACTCTATGGTTAGCTGTGGTTAGCTGTGGTTAGATGTTCTACACTCTGTGGTTAGCTGTGGTTAGCTGTGGTTAGATGTTCTACACTCTGTGGTTAGCTGTGGTTAGCTGTGGTTAGATGCTCTGCACTCTATGGTTAGCTGTGGTTCCTGTGGTTAGATGTTCTACACTCTGTGGTTAGCTGTGGTTAGCTGTGGTTAGATGTTCTACACTCTGTGGTTAGCTGTGGTTCCTGTGGTTAGATGCTCTGCACTCTATGGTTGGCTCTGGTTAGCTGTGGTTAGATGTTCTACACTCTGTGGTTAGCTGTGGTTAGCTGTGGTTAGATGCTCTGCACTCTATGGTTAGCTCTGGTTAGCTGTGGTTAGATGTTCTACACTCTGTGGTTAGCTGTGGTTCCTGTGGTTAGATGCTCTGCACTCTATGGTTAGCTCTGGTTAGCTGTGGTTAGATGTTCTACACTCTGTGGTTAGCTGTGGTTCCTGTGGTTAGATGTTCTACACTCTGTGGTTAGCTGTGGTTCCTGTGGTTAGATGTTCTACACTCTGTGGTTAGCTGTGGTTAGCTGTGGTTAGATGTTCTACACTCTGTGGTTAGCTGTGGTTCCTGTGGTTAGATGCTCTGCACTCTATGGTTGGCTCTGGTTAGCTGTGGTTAGATGTTCTACACTCTATGGTTAGCTGTGGTTCCTGTGGTTAGATGCTCTGCACTCTATGGTTGGCTCTGGTTAGCTGTGGTTAGCTATTCTACACTCTGGTTAGCTGTGGTTAGATGCTCTGCACTCTGTGGTTATCTATGGTTAGATGCACTACACTCTGTGGTTAAATCTATGGTTAGCTGCTCTGCACTCTGGTGCTGAGCTCTTGGCTCCACACAGTGCTCTGCTGCTCACGGCTCCAGCCCCAGCAGTCCCTGCAGTCCCTGCAGTCCCTGCAAGATCCAGGCCTGCAGCACAGAGCAGGGCTGGGGGATGTGAATCCTTGTGCCTGTCCTGCCTGATGCCTCAGGGGCTCCCAGTCCCTGACTGCCAGCTGCTGCTGGGGCATTAAGCAGCCACAGCCACGCTCCCTGGCCATGCAAGATGGCTCAGGCCCAGAAGCTCTCCCCTGGGCTGCAGGGAAGGAGTCCAGCAGCTGTGAGGTTGCTCTGAGCCCTCCCCTTAGTCCTCCTTTCTGCTGGCATTGGCTCAGCACATCTCCATCTTGGCCCTGGCAGGACCACTGAGCTGCAGGCAGGTGTCTGGGCTTCTCCCTTCCCTGCTCCAGGTGTCAGCCCTCACCTGTCTCTCAAAACCCATCTGGCCTCCAGCCTCCAGGGAGGTTCCCAAGAGGCAGGGCTGACCTTAACAGTGAGCCCCTTGGGGCTGCTGAGATTTTGCCTTCTCCAGCACCTCTGTCAAGGCATCTCATGAGCCTGATCACCAGGCTGTCCCCTGGGCAGGCTGCCTGGAACACAGGGAGCTCCCCAGCCTGGCCCAGTGCACAGCACCAGAGCTGTGGCACAGTCAAATCCTTCTCCTGCTCATGGGGTCCTCAATAGAGGAACTTGTAGGATTTTCCCCACTTTTCAGTTGGAAAAGTCCTTAAGATCATCCAGTCCAACCAGTTTCTAAATCTACCAAGGCTGGGGCTCAGCCATGGCCCTCAGCACCACATCTCTGCCTCTTTGAAACTCCTCCAGGGATGGGCATTCAACCACCTCCCTGGGCAGCCTCTGCCAGGCTTTGAGAGCCTTTTAGGTCAAGCAGTTTCTTCTAATCTCAACCCAAAATCTCCTCTGGGGAAACCTGAGGCCACTTCCATTTATTCTATCACTTCTCAGCAGTAAGAGGAGCCCAACCCCCACCTGGCTGCAGCCTCCTCTCAGAGAGGAGCAATGAGGTCTCCCCTCAGCCTCCTCTTCTCCACACTGCACACCCCCAGCTCCCTCAGCTGCTCCTCCCCAGCCCTCTTCTCCAGACCCTTCCCCAGCTTCCTTGCCCTTCTCTGCACCCTCTCCAGCCCCTCAATGTCCTTCTTGCAGTCAGGGTCCCAAAGCTGCCCCCAGCACTCCAGGTGTGGCCTCCCCAGTGCTGAGTGCAGGAGGACAATCCCTGCCCTGCTCCTGCTGCCCACACCATTGCTGCTCCAGGCCAGGCTGCTGGTGGCCTCCTTGCCCACCTGGGCACTCCCTGGCTCCTCTCCAGCCAGCTGCCCCCCAGCACCCCCAGGCCTTTCTCTGCTGGGCACTTTCCAGCCCCTCTGCCCTAAGCCTGCAGCCTTCCTGGGGTTGTTGTGCCCCAAGTGCAGGACTCAGCCCTTGGCCTCGGTGAATCTCATCCCAAGTGCTTCTCAGCTTCTCTGCCACCCCCACAGCAGTTTGAGGAGTGCTGCTGCTGCACACCTGCAGCCTCTCTTGCTCACCTCCCAAGGTGAATGTGGTGGTCATCTCCCAAGCCTCTCCCCACTGGAATGACTTTTCCCCTCTGCCCCCTGGTCACAGCCAGGTGGTTTCCTTCCTGGCTGCTCCAGAGACACTTGCTGCAGGAATTTTCTTGCACATAGAATCATGGAATGGGTTGGGTTGGAAGGGACCTGAAAGCTCATCCAGTTCCAACCCCCTGCCATGGGCAGGGACACCTGACACCAGCCCAGGCTGCTCAAGGCCTTGAACACCTCCAGAGAGGGAGCTGCCACAGCCTCCCTGGGCAACCTGTGATGATGTCCCCCCACCTTCACTGGTAAGAACTTCTCCAGTCTCAATATGCCCTCCTCAAGCTTCAATCCATTCCCTCTCCTCCTGTCACTCCAAGCCCTTCTCAACAGTCCCTCCCCAGCCTGCCTGCAGCTCCCCTGCAGACACTGAAATGCAGCTCTGAGGTCTTCCTGGAGCCTTCTCCAGGCTCAACAGCCCCAACTCTCCCAGTCCGTCCCCACAGCAGAGCTTCTCCAGCCCTCTGAGCACCTTTGTGGCTTCCTCTGGACCTTCTCCAGCAGTTTGCTGTCCTTCTACCTGCCAAACAAGGTGCTGGCAGGAAAGTGTTCGATCAGCTGCCTTCTGAATGCAGCTGTGGTGAAAGACCCTGCAGCTCAGCCAGCCTGAGTGGGGCAGCCAAACCAAGCCAAACCAAGCCAAGCCAAGCCAAGCCAAGCCAAGCCAGTCCAAGCCAAGCCAAGCCAAGCCAAGCCAGGCTGGCCATGATTCACCTGGAGCTGTGGTGCAGACTCACCTGCGCTGACTGTGATGGCCTCAATGAACTGCTCTCTCCAGCTGTTTGTGCCAACCACCAGGGCCAGGTTGGTCTTCTTAATGAGCTTGTCCACTGTGTTCTGGGGGAGAAGAGGCAGAGGAGAGGATTAGGAGCTCTCAGGGCTGGAGATGAGCTGTTCAGGCTGGAGGTTAGGAAGAAATTCTTCACAGGGAGAGGGATTGGCCATGGGAATGTGCTGCCCAGGGAGGTGATTGTGTCAGTGTGCCTGGAAGTGTTTAAAATAAGCCTTGGGTGAGGCACTCAGTGCCATGGTTTAGTTGGTTAGATGGTGTTGGGTGATAGGTTGGACTTGGTGATCTCAAAGGTCTTTTCCAACCTGGTTGATTCTGTGTGACTCTCCCTGGCTCTGCTGCTTGCTGCCATGCTCTGGTGGAAAAGCTCAGCAGGCTCTGAGCTCAGCTCAGGAGCCCAGGACAGATGTAAGTCACTTGCAGTTCCCTTCCCTGCTGCTCAGGAGGACCTTGGGAAACCTGCTCATGGTGGGAATTTGGGAATTGGAACCACCTCAGGAGAGGTTTCCCAGCAAATAGTGCTGAGGTGCCACAGCTCCTGCTGTTCCCAGCACCTTGGGAAGAGTTTCTAACTGGTCTGCCACAGAGCACTGCCTGGGACTCAGCCTAGGCCCTTCTGCAGAGCTGAGCTCTCCTCTGTGCTGCTCAGAAGCTGGAGCCCAGTGCTGGCAGTGGGTAGGAGCTGCTGCTGGGGCAGGTGGCCTGAAGGCTGCCTCAGACACACTCTGGCAAAGGGCAGGAAACCCATGGGAGGATGGCAGCCACTGCTGGGCAGAGCCAGGGTGGTCTGGTGTTGCTATACTGCAGGAAAGCTAGTGCCAGGGCCAGGGTTGAGCTCTTGGTCTTGGCACCTGTGCTCTCAGCAGCTTAGCTTCACAGTCAGTCCTTCCAGGTAGGGTATCAGCCCTTTGGCCTGGCAGTCCCAGGCTCAGAGCTCACTCAGGACCTCCTTGTAAGTAGGAGCTGGATGCAGCACATCACTGTGGGAAGGAGATGGTACTTTCACAGGATCACAGAACCATTCAGGCTGGAAGAGCCCCTCAGGAGCACCAAGTCCAACCACTGCCCCTACTCTGCAAGGCTCACCCCTGAACCATAGCCCCAAGCACCACATCCAAACCACCTTGAAACACCTCCAGGCTTGGGGACTCCACCACCTCCCTGGGCAGCTCATCCCAGTGCCTGACCACTCTTGCTGGGAACAATTCTTCCTCCTGTGCAGTCTGCCCCTGCCCTGCTGCAGCTTGAGGCTGTTCCCTCTTGTTCTGTCACTAATCAGCTGGGAGAAGAGACCAGCACCAACCTCTCCACAACCTCCTTCCAGGCAGCCGGAGGGAGCCAGGAGGTCTCCCCTCAGCCTCCTCTCTTTCACACTACCCATCCCCAGCTCCTTCAGTCTCTCTCCATCAGATTTCTTCTCCAGGCCCTTCCCAGCTTCCTTGCCCTCCTCTGCCCTGGCTCCAGCACCTCCACATCTCTCTTGCATTGAGGAGCCAAAAGCTGGACACAACACTGGAGCTGTGGCCTCCCCAGAGCTGAGTCCAAGAGGACAATCCCCTCCCTGCTCCTGCAGCATTTTGGAAGCCTCCCAGCTCTCAGGCTCACCAGATCCAACAGCAACCACAAACAGCCTGTGAGGGGGGGCAGGGAGTCTGTGCTAGTGGATGGAGTGAGGATGCAGAGTGTATTTTCACCCTCTGCCATGCCACTGCAGTGACCCTCACCATTTCTTGACCTCAACCATACTTCAGAGCCTCCCTTGGGCCCTGCTGGGAGTCCTTGTGTGATGCCAGCAGCTGCCTTGCTGTGCTGCCATCCCACCAGCATCTCCTTCCCTGTCCTGTGCAAGCCCAAAAAGAGGATCCCCAGCTGGGAGGGAAGAAGGACAGGGTCAGGAGATGTAGGTGGCACCTTGAATTCATAGGACTCCTCGATGATGACCTCCAGCTTGGTGTGCTCTCCCAGGACCGGCCGCCCCATCTCCGCGATCCGACGCTCCTCCTCCTCCTTGCTGGTCAGTGGTTGCTTCTCTTCATTCTCTTCTGCAAAGCAAAGAGCTTGTGGGTGAGGCAGGCCTAGCTGCATCTCTCTCTGGAGCTGGCTTCCCCACCAGAGGGACAGGTTAGGAAAGCCCTGGGTGGGAGTGGGAGCGACAGAGCAGGGGAGGAGAAGGAGATGATGGAGCAGTAGGCAAAGGTAGCTTTGCTGGGCAGTGCTGGCAAAGGGGCTGGGGCTTCTCCAAGCTCAGAAGGATCTAATCCATTCCCAGGGCTGGGACTTTTCCAAGCTCAGAAGGTGTCAAATCCATTCCTAGGGCTGGGGAGCATCGTATCATCTGCTGCCTGCTGCCTCATCCCACAGGGATGCTGGGAGGGGACAGATCTTTCCTAAGGCTGCACTGCTTCCCAGCTCTCCAGGTCTGCATCAGGGCATTTCCATCAGCCTGTTGCAACCAAAGAGAGCTTCCAGCAGCCCTAGGGCTGAGCCAGGTAGGAAATCTTGGCTCTGCCTCCTTCTGAGCCCTCCTTGGGGAGGGGGCTGGCAACTGGAGAGCATGAAGAAACTGCAGGTGTGATGGTGGAGCTGCAGGAAACAGTGCTGAGAAAGCCTTGTCCCACACCCTGAGAGAGAAGGCAGTGGAGGAAGCACCAAGAGCAACTCTGCACCTCCACCAGCACTTGTGCAGCCTTTGGGGACATAGGGAGCCTGAGCAGCATGGCATTTGTCACTGTCCCTCTGCAGCTGAGCTCCCTTCCAGTCCACTTCCAGAGATGAGCAGAGGGACAGGAGGGCTGCAAAAGGCCTGGGATGCCCTGGAGGCAGGAGTTGAAGCTGGTAGGAGGCCAACACCCCAGTTAGTCCCTTCAGCCCTCCATGCCACACTGGGGGTACCTGGGATGGTGACCACGGAGCAAGGAAGAGGATGATCTCTAGCCTGGAGCTTCCTGTAGACAGGTTTGCCTATCAAAGTGATCAGCAGGAGGTCAGCAGGCAGGACTGGAGTGCCCCAAGCCAACCCCCAGTGTGCAGTGAGTAAAACTCTGCTCCTACTTCACACAGGGTTAGTGTCACTCCCTTGCTGGCTGCCCCTCCTCTGCCATAGGCAGCACCAAGCTGTGGGAAAGCCCTGTTCAAGGAGGAGCAGCCTCATGGCCAGAGCCTCCTTAGAATCACAGAATTGTCAGGGTTGGAAGGGAGCTCAAGGCTCAGCCAGTTCCAACCCCCCTGCCATGGCCAGGGACACCTCACACTACAGCAGGTTGCTCACAGCCACATCCAGCCTGGCTGCAAAAACCTCCAGGGATGAGGCTTCCACCACCTCCCTGGGCAACCTCTGCCAGGCTCTCACCACCCTCATGGGGAACAACTTCTTCCTCACATCCAATCTCAATCTCCCCACTTCTAGTTTTGCTCCATCCCCCCAGTCCTATCACTCCCTCACACCCTCAAAAGTCCCTCCCCAGCTTTCTTGGAGCCCCCTTCAGATCCTGGAAGGCCACCAGAAGGTCTCCTGGGAGCCTTCTCCTCTCCAGCCTGCACAACCCCAACTCTGTCAGGCTGTCCTCATAGCGGAGGTGCTCCAGCCCTCTTTCCCCAGGGCTCTTGAAGGACTGCTCTGCACCATTTGGGACCCCAGAGCTTCTTCCCCCTGCAGTGCTCAGCCTAATATTGGCTGCTGGGTTGGTGAGTTATGGCTGAGCAAACCCTGCTGTTGGGTCTCACTGGTGGGGGAGGGCAAGGGGCTCCTCCCACAGTGCCCAGGGACCTTGGCTGCTGCCCAGGCAGGGAGGGCAATCTCACTGTGCCCTGCTGAGCCTTCTGCACACCTCCTGTGCAGGCTGGAGCAAGTGGAGGAGCAGCCCTCCTTGCTCCAAGAGCTGGTGTGGGGCTGCCTGTCTCTTCGGGGGGGGTCTTAAGGGTTAGCTGTGTGCAGCAGGCAGAGCACTCTGTGAGAGGACACAGTGTTAGCCATGGGGCCGTGGCATGGCTGCCTTCTTACCCTTCCAGAGTTTCCCTCCAGGGCAGAACAAAAGCAAAGAAGACAGGAAAAAAAAAAAAAGGCAAGAGGAAAAGAGTGGGGTAAGCTTATGGCTGTTGGGAGGAGGGAAGGAGGGAGCAAAGGGGGAGGCAGGGGAGAGCAGTAATCCATACCTGTAATGGTGAAGCCACCTAGAGGAAACAAAAAATCAGAGAGAGAGAGAGAGAGAGGGAGAGAGGATTAGCATCAGCATAGCACCACGGACCCTCTGCAACCTGCAGGGAGGTGGTGCTGGCACTGGGCACCATCACACCCCCCAGGGATAGTGTGGGGAGACCTGAGCACAGGTTTTGCAACCCCCAGCTGCAAGCTGCCACTTCCCCATCCCCCCTGCCCCCAGTCTCTTAACACATGCTGCAGAATGGCTAAACCCAGAGCCAGCCTGTCCTGGGGCTGGGGGTGCTCTGGGGACCGCTTTGCTTATACTCCCCCTCCCCCCTCCATCTGCCCTGTTCTGGGGGTGGCCAGCAAGGAAAAATTCACAGGTTGGGTTAGGCTCTGAGGCTGCCTGAGGCAAAGTTGAAACCATCTCTTCAAGAAGGCTTGGTCAGCTTGGCTGCCCAGCCTCAGGCCTCCCTGCATGGCTGGGGGGCAGCTCTGCCTCCCCATGCCAGAAGGGGAAGCTGTGTGGCACCCAGGGAGCTTTGGTGGCTGCACCCACACCACCAAGGTGCTCCTCGTTGCCACACCTGAGTGGCTCTGGGGCTCTCCTCCAAAGGAAGATGTGGTCTTAGAGGTTCCTTCCAAAGAGTGCTTGTTCACCCTGAGGAAGGAATGGTGTGAGCCCAAGGGGAGATGTCAGGTGGAAATTCGGTTGGCTTCCCAGAATTACACAGACAGGACCAGGAAAGGTGAGAAAAGGGAAAAAAAAAAAAAAAAAACAAACCCAAAACCATAATGAATGCAGGCTTACCAAGCTCATTCAACAACAGGGCTGTGGAGGAGACAGGACACCAACACAGAAGGAGGAAACAAAACCGACAATAAGAACAACAAAGAAAAAACAAACAAAAAAGTAAATGAATGATGAAATCAAAAAAGGATAATCCACAGAAAGACTCCAGATCCCCAGGCAGAGGCTACAGCTCTGTGGAAGCTTTGCAGGATACCCTTAAAGTGCTGAGAGAGAGAGAGAGAGAGAGAGAGAGGCACTACCAAAAAAAAAACACCCCTCAAAGCAGATGGATTCCCAGTGGGGTTTGCAAAGGTGAGGGTGGGGATGGGGTTAGAAGGCACACCCTAAACATTCATTCCCCTCCCCTCGCCCGCCTTGTCTAACGTTACTGTGCAAGATCTTCCAGTGCTCTTGGAGGCAGCTGTGCCCCAGGGGAGGGCTCAAGGTGTCCCATGGGCGGTGGCTACTGACTTTGACCTCCTCCAGCTTGCCTGAGGGGAGCCAAAGCTCCAGCAGGCAGCTGTGCTTCTGGCATGGGCAGGAGAAAAAAAATCCATGAGGAAGAAAAGGTGAGGAACTTGCTTGTCTTTTGATTTTTTTCTCTTTTTTTTTTTTCTTTTTCTTTTTTTTCTTTAATGACAAATTTCAGAGGGCGTCTCGAGTGCCATGGCACTGGGCAGCCAAAGCTCCAGCAGGCAGCTGTGCTTCTGGCATGGGCAGGAGAAAAAAATCCATGGCAAGGCTTGGCTTGAAGGATCTGAGAAGATCCAACAGTGTAGGGCTCCAAAACTAAAAGGGAAAGCTTCTCCTTTAGTAGTGGCTCTCTGGCCACCCCTAAGGCAGGGAACTGACCCTTGGAGACATTCTAGAGATGCCTTCATCTCCAGGGTTCACAGCTCACCTTGCCTCTGCTTTTGGTCAAAACCAAAGCAGAAAAATAAAAATGAAAATAAAAATAAAAATAAATAAAAATAAAATTATTATAAGAAGAAAAAAAAAATAAAAAAGAGTTTAAAAAACCCAAAACCCCAAGGATTGCATGGCCAAAGGAGCATCCTGTAAAATCTTGTGACCTGTCAAAGCTGAGCTTCTGCCCTCAGGCTTCCTCAGTTGTCTTTTTGCCCAGGAAGGTGAGGAACCTGCTTGCCTTTGATTTGTGCTTTGTTTTCAACTACAAATTTCAGAGGGCATCTTGAGTGCCATGCTCTGGGGGATCAGTTAGGGTTGGGGGACTTGTTGATCTTGGAGGTCTCTTCCAACCTGGTTGGGGATTCTGTGAGTTGTGGTCTCTGTCAGACCTGAGGCCCATACAGTGTTGGCAGGGCTGGGAGCCCAGGCTGGTCAGCATGAAGCTAGAGCCTGCCTGAGCTCTCCCTGTGCCACTTCATCCTGGCATCACTAACTGTGCCCCACAGATGCCACTGGCAACATTTAATGATCCAAACCCCCCCTGCAGAGCATGGGCTGTGCCAGTGGGTCTGATTTCTCAGCCCTGCTTCTAGCCTTGGCCAGCCACAGGAACCAGCAGGAAAACTCAGGGGAGGGGATGCCATGGCTGAGCCGGGTGGCAGGGGAAGGTGGCATTGCTGCTGGAGGGGGGTGTGTGTGTGCAGCCTGCCTCCCCTGGGCACTGCCAAGAGCCCTTCTATTGTCCTGAGCAGATAACAATAGTGCTGAAGGGACAGCAGGGATTAGAAAGCAGCTCTGAGGCAGAAGAACCAAATGCTGCTGGGCGAGGCTGAGGCTTTAATTAGGATCTGTTGGAAGGGCAACTAATTAACTTAAGTGACTCTAAAACTGCTTCTTGCTCAGCCACTGATAGTCTGCAGCATTAAGCTGCTGCCCTTAATTCTCACTTCCATTTCCTAGCAGAAAGGAAGGTGCAGAATCACAGAATCACTGCCAGGGGTTGGAAGGGACCTCGAAAGCTCATCCAGTCCAACCTCCCCTCCCCCCTCTGCCAGAGCAGGAGCACCTAGAGCAGGTCACACAGGATTGGCAGAAGGCTGGCAGCTGCTTTAGGAGCATGAGAGCAGGGGAAATGTTTTTTCATTCCTCCTGGGAGAAGCTAATTACCCACAAACTTTATCTGAGTGCAGCCTGCTTCCTCCCAGAGCCATGGCACCTCGTGGCATTACCTGCTCCTGCTCAGTTATTTCCAGATCCTTGGAGACAGCGTGAAAAAAAACAAACAAACAAAAGGCTAAAAATTAACTGCTCTGGCCACACACTTTATTGCAGGCTGCTTTGTCTGCTGATAAAAATGATGCAGCACTGCCTTGTTTTGGGGTTTGTCCTTTTGGCTTCTACTTCAGGTGGCAGAGCAGGACTCTCACAAGAGCTCTCTACTAAGGGGCCAGCCCCAAGGGGCTCTTGAGAGCCAGACAAGAATCCTCCCGATATGAAAAGAGGAAAGAAAATAGAGAAGGAAAAAAGAAAAAAGAAAAAAAGAGGGGAAAAAAAAAAAGGGGGATAAAAAAAAAAGGTGCATTGGCCAAGCTTGGAAGGAAGGAAGGGGGGGAGGGGAAGGGGGCCAGAGTGCGAGGAGAAAGGAGTGTGAGAGTAGGGAGACACAGAGGAAGAGGACGGCAGCGTCCCGGGAGCTGGTCTGGTCTTACTCTCACACCTTTCACTCCTCGCCGTAGCCACACCGGGTCCCCAAGCACAAGGAAGAAACTGCACTGTTTCTCATACTCCTCCCGGTCAAGCACTCTAAGGGGAATGAATTTCCTGTGGGAACACAAGACAAAGGCAAACAAAGGATGATTGGCATCACCGACGGCAGGCGTGCGGTCGAGGGCGCCCCGTGGGGTGCTGTGGGTGTGCCGGAGCTGGATGAGTGGGTGGATGAGTCGGGGGGGTGGAGGAGGTGGGGTGGCTGGGTTTTGGGGGGGGGGAGGGGGAAGCGGCTGCACATCCCCCTCCAGGAGGCGTGTGGGGAAGGGCAGGAGCGGCTCCCATCGCCTGGCTTGGGCTCAAGGTGGCGTTCAGGGCCGGGAGGTGGCGGGAGGGAGCTGAGGAGCGATTGCGCTCCGGCCCTTGGTGGCGCTCCGGCCCTTGGTCGCGCTCCTGCCCTTCTCCGCACGCCCCGGGGATGCGAACTCGGTGTGGCAGGTGCTAGGCATGAGTGAGCCAGGACAGGGACACACAGGCTGGGCTCAGCCCCGGAGCACGTCCCCCACCTTTCTTCTCACTCATCTCCACCAGCCGGGGCTCCCCGATCTCTAGGTAGAAGGTCTTGTTTTTCTCATACTCCTCATCATCTATCACCTTGATTGATATCGTTTTGCTGGAACAGAGAAGAAGAAATAGAGGTTCAAGAGTAAGGGGGGAAAAAAGGAGGAGGGGAGACAGGGAGAAGAGGAGGAAGAGGAAGAAGAGGGAGGAGGAGGAGTAGGAGGAGGGGGGGGGAGGAGGAGGAGGTAAAGAGGAGGAGGTAAAGAGGAGGAGGAAGAGGAAGAAGAAGAGGAGGAGGAAGAGGAGGAAGAGGAAGAGGAGGAAGAAGAGGAAGAGGAAGAAGAGGAGAAGGAAGAAGAGGAAGAGGAGGAAGAGGAGGAAGAAGAGGAGGAGGAAGAAGAGGAGAAGGAAGAAGAGGAAGAGGAGGAAGAAGAGGAAGAGGAGGAAGAAGAGGAAGAGGAGGAAGAAGAGGAGGAAGAGGAAGAGGAGGAAGAGGAACAAGAGGAACAAGAGGAGGGTAGGAACGCAGAAGCAGGAAGCTGTGGACAGAAACCCAGTAGCTTTGGTAGCAGAGGCTGGAGAGGCAGCACAGCTGGAGGCAAAGGGAAGGAGCTCACCTCCGGGAGCAGAGGGGCTGAGCTCTAGCAGCTGGCAGGGTGCCCACAGAAGCACAGCTGCACAACACCCAGCCTGGCCCAGCCTTCCCCACGGGGGCCTCAGCCCTGGGGGCAGCCAGACCTATCCCTTGCCAAAACCCCAGGGTAGAACAGCCCCTGGCAGCTCAAAGAGACCCCTCAGAGGCTACCTGGGGTACCTATCCTGGGAACCAGCAGAGCCCAAGGCCCTGGGAGCACAATGTGCTGCTTGACCCAGGCCCTGGGCACGTGGAGGAAGCTCTGTCTCACCATGGAATACATCATGGTCAGATTTCATAGACTGATGGAATTCTTAGGGTTGGAAGGGACCTCAAGGCTCAGCCAGTTCCAACCCCCTGCCATGGGCAGGGATACCTCACACTCCAGCAGGTTGCTCACAGCCACATCCAGCCTGGCTGCAAAAACCTCCAGGGATGAGGCTTCCACCACCTCCCTGGGCAACCTCTGCCAGGTTCTCACCACCCTCCTGGGGAACAACTTCTTCCTAACATCCAATCTGAATCCACCCATTTCTAGTTTTGCTCCATCCCCCCCAGTCCTGTCACTCCCTGACACCCTCAAGAGTCCCTCCCCAGCTTTCTTGGAGCCCCCTTCAGGTTCTGCAATGCCACCAGAAGGTCTCCTGGGAGCCTTCTCCTCTCCAGCCTGCACAACCCCAACTCTCTCAGGCTGTCTGCAGAGCAGAGCAGCTCCAGCCCTCTGCTCATCCTCGTGGCCCTTCTCTGGACACCTTCCAGCCCCTCCAGAGCTTTCCTGGAACAGAGGCTCCAGAACAGGACCCAGAGCTCCAGGTGGGGTCTGAGCAGAGTGGAGCAGAGGGGGAGAATCCCCTCCCTGGCCCTGCTGGCCACACTTCTCTTGCTGCAGCCCAGGCTCTGCTTGGCTCTCTGGGCTGCAGGTGCTCACTGCTGGCTCCTGCTGAGCTTCTCCTCCCCCAGCATCCTCAAAGCCTTTTCTTCAGGGCTGCTCTCCAGCCAGTCCTTGCCCAGCCTTTACTGGTGCTTGGGATTGCCCTGCTCCAGCATTCCATGGCTGCATCACACCTCTGCCCTTCTGCCCTCAGCATGCATTGAGTTTAAATAACCATAAGTGGCTCAAATCCCTAGTGCTGGCCTGCTCCAGAGGGGATCACTGCCAGGAAAATGCTGGAAAAAGATCCAGTCTGCCCTTCCTTCACCTTGCAGAGAAGAAGAGTTGGGGCTATTCGGTCTGGAGAGAAGAAGGCTCCCAGGAGACCTTCTTGTGGCCTTCCAGGATCTGAAGGGGACTCCAAGAAAGCTGGGGAGGGACTTTTGAGGGTGTCAGGGAGGGATAGGAGTGGGGGGGATGGAGCAAAACTAGAAGTGGGGAGATTGAGATTGGATGTGAGGAAGAAGTTGTTCCCCATGAGGGTGGTGAGAGCCTGGCAGAGGTTGCCCAGGGAGGTGGTGGAAGCCTCATCCCTGGAGGTTTTTGCAGCCAGGCTGGATGTGGCTGTGAGCAACCTGCTGTGGTGTGAGGTTCACTCAGCAGCCAGAGGCTTGTGCTGACCACCTTGGGATTTGCAGTGTGGGAAATAGAAAACAAAGAGACTGAAGAGGAAGTTTGGGGTTGGTTTGGGTTTTATTTTTTTTTGTGGGGGGAGGGTCATTATTGTTACCCTTTCAAAGCAGAGTGGCCTAGGAGTGGTGAAGGAGGCATTCACTATGGTGGATACCCAGTCCCATGGGCAACAGGCAGATTGTGATCCCCTGCTTGGGGCCAAGCTGCAGGGTGTTCACTCCACCACAAGCCTCCTGGCACCACAGAGCCCTCTCTGGCCTCCTTGCACCTCTCCTAAAATTGTTTAGGTGGGAAAAGACCTCTGAGATCATGAACATTTCCATTGAGACTGGAGATGAGGAGGAAATTCTTGCCAGTGAGGGTGGTGAGACACTGGCACAGGCTGCCCAGGGAGGCTGTGGCTGCCTCCTCCCTGGAGGTGTTCAAGGCCAGGCTGGATGAGGCCTTGAGCAAGCTGGGCTGGGGGGAGGTGTCCCTGCCCATGGCAGGGGAGTTGGAACTGGATGATCCTCAAGGTCCTTTTGAACCTAAACCAATCTCATGGAGTCCAACCATCAACCCAATACCACCATGGCCACTAAACCATGTCCCCAGAGTGCCATGGCCACGCCTTTCTTGACCACTCCAGGGAAGGTGACTCCACCACCTCCCTGGGCAGCCTGGTCCAATCCCTGACCACTCTTGCAGCAAAGAAACATTCCCTAATTTCCAATCCAAACCTTCCAAGGCACAATTTCAGTTCTATCCCTTGTTACTAGGGAGAAGAGATCAACCCCCACCTGGCTCCAACCTCCTTGCAGGGAGCTGTAGAGGACCATGAACTGGATGATCCCTGAGGTCCCTTCCAACTCTGACAGCTCTGTGACTAGGAGGCAAATCCACACTGGATGTGAATTGGATCGAGAACATCCCCAGCAACAACTTCTTAAGGCATCTGGGAAAGCTGACAGAGCAGAAATCACTTCTCCCTTGGATTTGCACAGCCCTGCTCATGCCAGCTAAGAGCTGCCATCAGTCCCTGAGAGCTCTGCCCACGCTGCAGGAGAAGGCTGCTCTGGGCTCAGCCCAGCCCAGCAGCCTGGCTCCAGAGACAATCCTGCAAATCCCATTTCTGAGCCTGCAAGCTCACAGCCAGCATCTGGCCCTTGCCAGCACTCTGCCTTTCTGGGATTGCCTCCTTGTGCCTGACTGGCTGGGCAGGTCTATGAGTGCTGCAGGCAGCTCACAAAGGGGACAGAAGCTTGGCTCCTAGGTTTTGTTCTGCTGCGTTGAGCAGGAGCTGGGCCCAGCTGAGGGGCTGCAGCTGTGGGATGGGGGTGGTGTGATGCAAGGGGGAATGCCAGGTTGGAAGGGGCCTTGAGGGTCATCTGGTCTAAGCTTTCCAGGTAACAGTTCAGTGGGAATGACCTGGGCCAGCAGACTCCCAAGGTGAGAACTTCAAGCTGGACCAGTGCAGGGGAATCCACTGCTTCCCTTGGCAGATGACTGCAGTGTCTCTAACCGTTCCCATGGGGAGCAATCTGCTTCTGGACTCCCCATCTGGAATCTACAGAATCAGAGAATTGTCAGGGTTGGAAGGGACCTCAAGGCTCAGCCAGTTCCAACCCCCCTGCCATGGCCAGGGACACCTCACACTCCAGCAGGTTGCTCACAGCCACCTCCAGCCTGGCTGCAAAAACCTCCAGGGATGAGGCTTCCACCACCTCCCTGGGCAACCTCTGCCAGGCTCTCACCACCCTCATGGGCAAGAGCTTCTTCTTAACATCCAATCTGAATCTCCCCACTTCTACTTTTGCTCCATCCCCCCCACTCCTATCACTCCCTCACACCCTCAAAAGTCCCTCCCCAGCTTTCTTGGAGCCCCCTTCAGATCCTGGAAGGCCACCAGAAGGTCTCCTGGGAGCCTTCTCCTCTCCAGCCTGCACAACCCCAACTCTCTCAGGCTGTCTCCAGAGCAGAGCAGCTCCAGCCCTCTGCTCCTCCTCATGGCCCTTCCCTGGACACCTTCCAGTGCCTCCTGAGTAGTCCTAAAATCTGTCTGCTGTACCCCAGCTGCTCCAGCAGCAGCACTGCAGCAAGGTTCCAGGTGAAGGTTCCAGGCTCTGGTTGGTGGTGCCCAGGGACAGGACAAGGTACAGCAGGTCCAAGCTAGAACCCAGGAGGTTCCACCTCAGCATGAGGAGAAACTTCTTTGGCGTGAGGCTGCTGGAGGTCTGGAGCAGGCTGCCCAGAGAGGTTGTGGAGTCTCCTTCTCTGGAGCCTTTCCAACCCCACCTGGCTGTGTTCCTGTGTGCCCTGCCCTGGGTGCTCCTGCTTTGGCAGGGGGGTTGGGCTGGATGATCTCTGGAGGTCCCTTCCAACCTCTTATGTTCTGTGATTGTCTGATTCTTTCCCCCAGGCAGAGGAGAGGGGCTGCTGGACAAGGTCAAGCCCACAGCAGGGACCCCTCTCAGCTGTCACAAAGCACTCAAAGTGCTCCTCCACGTCACATTCCTCTCCACCACTTAGTTCTTCCTATTTTAGCTTTGTTTAAACAATCTCCTTGGTAACTGGAGCCAGAATTTGCTCAGTCCTCCCTGCAGGGTTGGTTTCCTCCCTATCTCCTCAGCAAACATATGCTTGCTTTAGCTGCTCCCACCACGGGCTGCAAGCAGATGCCTCCCTGGGGAGTTCAGGAGCCCTGGTGCCTCTTTCCAAGAGTGCCCATGCACAGAGGGGGCCTTGCTGCACACGTGGCAGTGCAGGATGGCACAGCAGAGTCAACAGTGCCTCTTTCAACTGCCCAAGTGCCCCTGGCCTCAGGCATGCCAGCAGCAGGGAAAGCCCCACCAAGGAAGCACCACCAACCAGAACCTGGAACCTTCCTCCTGACCCCCAGCCCTCAGCTATTGATAGACATTGATCAGATCCCTCTCAGCCTTCTCCTCTCCACACTAAACACCCCCAGGGCTCTCAGTCTCTCTTCACAGGGGAGATGCTCAAGTCCCCAAATCATCCTCCTGGCTCTCCCTTGGACTTTCTCCAGCAGGTCTCTGTCTCTCTTGACCTGGGGAGCCCAGAACTGGACACAGCATTCCAGGGGTGGTCTCAGCAGGGCAGAGCAGAGGGGCAGCAGAACCTCCCCAGCCCTGCTGGCCACACTTTTCTTGCTGCCCCCCAGGATGCCATTGGCTCTCTTGGCCACAAGGGCACATTGCTGTCCCATGCAGAACTTGCTGCCCACCAGCACTCCAAGGTCTTTCTCCATGGAGCTGCTCTCCAGCAGGGCAGCCTCTAACCTGTCCTGGTGCCTGGTGTTATTCCTCCCCAGATGCAGGACCCTGCACTTGTCCGTATTGAACCTCATGAGGTTTGCCTGCAGCCAGCTCTCAGCCTGTCCAGCTCTCCCTGGATGGAGCAGAGCCTGCTCCATGGCTCAGCTTGCATGCAGCTGGGTTTACAATGGCATTGGAGCTTTTAAAAGTGGTACTACAGAGCAGTCCTCACCCCTAGGGGCCTCAGCTGTGTGTCTGCTCCATTGAGGGCAGTTGTGGCACTGGGGCACAGCACTTGGTGCCCTCAGCCTAGACCTGTGTCTGTGGGTTCAGCTGGTCAGAGGAGACCTCCCTGTGAGAGCAGACTCCATCCACCTACAGAATCTGGTCTTAAATTGGGCAGTGTAGTTAGAGAAGATCTAGAGGAGGCCATCAAGCAGAACCAGGGAGGGGATTCTGCCCTTCTGCCCTGCTCTGCTCAGACCCCACCTGCAGCACTGCCTCCAGTTCTGGAGCCCACAGCACAGGAAGGACCTGGAGCTGCTGGAGAAGGTTCAGAGGAGGTCACAGAGACGATCAGAGGGCTGGAGAAGCTCCCCCATGGGGCCAGGCTGGGAGAGTTGGGACTGCTCAGCCTGGAGAAGAGAAGGCTTCAGGGAGACCTTAGAGTAACCTTCTAGTATTTGAAGGACAGCTGGAGAGGGACTTTATACAAAGGCAGGGAGTGACAGGATGAAGAGCCCTGGCTTCAAACTGCATCCAGTTCTGGAGCCTCTGTTCCAGGAAGGCTCTGGAGGGGCTGGAAGGTGTCCAGAGAAGGGCCATGAGGATGAGCAGAGGGCTGGAGCTGCTCTGCTCTGGAGACAGCCTGAGAGAGTTGGGGTTGTGCAGGCTGGAGAGGAGAAGGCTCCCAGGAGACCTTCTGGTGGCCTTCCAGGATCTGAAGGAGGATCCAAGAAAGCTGGGGAGGGACTCTTGAGGGTGTCAGGGAGTGATAGGAGTGGGGGGAATGGAGCAAAAGTAGAAGTGGGGAGATTCAGATTGGATGTGAGGAAGAAGTTGTTCCCCATGAGGGTGGTGAGAGCCTGGCAGAGGTTGCCCAGGGAGGTGGTGGAAGCCTCATCCCTGGAGGTTTTTGCAGCCAGGCTGGATGTGGCTGTGAGCAACCTGCTGTAGTGTGAGGTGTCCCTGGCCATGGCAGGGGGTTGGAACTGGCTGAGCCTTGAGGTCCCTTCCAGCCCTGACAATTCTGTGACTCTCTGAAATTGGAAGAAGCTGGATTTAGATTAGACATTAGGAAGAAATTTTTCCCCGTGATGGGGGTGAGACACTGAAAGAGATTGCCCAGAGAAGTTGTGGAGGCTCCAGGGCTGGAAACGTTTGGAGCCAGGCTGGATGGGGTCCTGAGCACCTTGGTCTGGCAAGAGGGGGATGGAACTGGCTGATCTTTCAGGTCCCTTCCAACCCAACCCATCCCATCCCATCCTGTGATTCTGTGCTGTGTGGGGCTACAAATGACTCAGCAGCTGCTGGGCTGTCCACCTATCAACTCAGAGGGCTAGCAAAATATTTAGAAGACCAGGTGGGAACTCCTACTGCAGAGCCCCTTGGACACACACAGATGCTGGATCCCTTCCTGTGGGAGCTAGCGCTCAGCAGCCCAAGCCCAGCAGATGGTTTGCACAGACAGAGCCCTCTCAAGCCCCACAGCTTCAACCCCACATGCCAGGAGCTGCCCAGGGGCTGCCCCAGCTCCAGCTGCACTCTGCTCTTATGCTGGGACCTGGTGTTGCTACATGGAAGTGCTTCTTGGAGCTGGCAGCTGAAGGTCTTGGAGCTTTCATCTGCCCAAAAGCCTGTTGCAGCTGCTTGATGCTTTGCCAGCCCAGCCACTGTCCAGGTGGAGGAGCCCTCCCCACCAGAACTGCCACTGAAGACTTCAGTTTCAGGAAAAAAATTAAAAATTTTCCCTGCTTCTTGGCCCAGGCAAACATTTTTGTATCCCAAACACCACCTTGAGTAACTCTCCCTTTGTTATTGCTTTGCTGCAGAGGATTGGAACTTAGCAGAAGGATCTCCTCCAGTGCTTTGGATGTACCAAGCCCATTAAAAGTTTGCTTAAATTAGACCAAGTCCTAAGACTTAAAAAAACCCCACTCAAAAAACCCCAAACCCAGCAAGGCAGGCTACTTGGAGCTGGCAGCTGAAGGTCTTGGAGGTTTCATCAGCTCTGGAAATGCTCCATCCTCTCCCAGGGCCAAATCTGCCTTTATGCAGGCTGTGCCCTCAGCAGAGCTTTCCTTGTGCCTGAGAGCCATGAGGGAACTGGGAGCTCCTTTTGGGTTTTGGCTGTCCTGGTCCTGAGCTTGACTGAATGAGGCAGGAGTGCTGGGAAGCACCAGAGGAACAGAGCCATGTAGAGACTTGGGCAGGCTGAGAGCTGGGCAGAGAGGAACCTGCTGAGGTTCAACAGGAGAAGTGCAGAGTCCTGCAGCTGGGAAGGAAGAAGAAACTGCAGCAGGACAGGGTGGGAGGGGATCTGCTGGAGAGCAGCCCCAAGGAGAAGGAGCTGGGAGTGCTGGTGGGCAGCAAGTTCTGCATGGCACAGCAATGTGCCCTGGGGGCCAAGAAGGCCAAGGGGAGCCTGGGCTGCATTCAGAGGAGTGTGGCCAGCAGAGCCAGGGAGGTTCTCCTCCCCCTCTCCTCTGCCCTGCTGAGACCTCCCCTGGAATATTGCATCCAGCTCTGGGCTCCCCAGGTCAGGAGGGACAGGGATCTGCTGGAGAGAGTGCAAGGGAGGGCTGCAAGGATGCTGAAGGGCCTGGAGCACTGCCTGGGGAGGAGAGGCTGAGAGCCCTGGGGGTGTTTAGTGTGGAGAGGAGAAGGCTGAGAGGGATCTGATCAATGTCTATCAATAGCTGAGGGCTGGGGGTCAGGAGGGAGGGGACAGGGACAGGCTCTGCTCAGTTGTGCTCTGGGATAGGCCAAGGGGCAATGGATGGAAACTGCAGCACAGGAGGTTCCACCTCAACAGGAGGAGGAACTTCTTCCCTGGGAGGGTCCCAGAGGCCTGGAGCAGGCTGCCCAGAGAGGTTGTGGAGTCTCCTTCTCTGGAGCCTTTCCAGCCCTGTCTGGATGTGTTCCTGTGTGCCCTGTGCTGGATTCTCTGGTCCTGCTCTGGCAGGGGGCTTGGACTGGAAGCTCTCCAGAGGTCCCTTCTAACTCCTAACATCCTCTGAGCCTCTGATCCTCTGCTGCTACCTCCCTTTTCTTTAACCCACCGAGTTCTGGCAGCACAGGGGCTTGGACTGGAAGCTCTCCAGAGGTCCCTTCCAACCCCTGACATCCTCTGATCTGTGATCCTGTGATGCTTGGACTTCCCCTCTGGCCCAAAGCACTCAGCTTGGTTAGGACCATGCTCCAACCATGCATGCTCATGGTGTTGGCTGGGTGCAGGTGGAGTGATGCTACAGAAAAAAAACCCAAACCCAAGCCCCCAGACCCCTGCAGCTCCTGGGAAGGGCAATTTTAAGCCAGGGGACTCAGAAGCCTGTAAAGCACAGAGAGGCAGAAGGGCAGCTCAGTAGTGCACTCAGAGGAACAAAGCCTGCACGGATTGCCTCTTGCTGCTGGATGGTGAGAACAAAAAGGGCTTTTAAGGAAGTATTCCAAAGACTCTGCCTGCCAGGGGTCAAGGAGCAAAGTGTGGTGAGAGGAAAACAAATTGCCCAAAGCAATCAGCCAGGATTGCCTTTTGTATCCTGCCCCTCAGCCTCCCGGAGCCTCGGCAGCTTTTCCTTCCAGCGTGGCTCGGTGCTGCCGGGGGGAGGGGAGGGGATCAGCGCTTTCAAGGCGAAAGGAATCTCGGCAGGAGGCTCCATTCAGAGGCACAGAAGCAGTGAGACCAGCAGGGTGAGGAAGGGGATACAGCCCCTCTCCTCTGATCGCAAGAGACCCCCACCTGCAACACTGCCTCCGGTCCTGCTGCTCCCAGCGCTAGAGGGACACGGAGCTGCTGGAGAGGGGCCAGAGGAGGCCACGAAGATGCTGAGAACCTCTCTGCTAGCAAGACAGGCTGAGGGAGCTGGGGGTGTTCAGCCTGGAGAAGAGAAGGCTCCAGGGAGACCTAACAGCAGCCTGCAGGTACCTGAAGGAGGCTATAGGAAGGCTGCAGAGGGACTGATCCCAAAGGCCTGCAGGGACAGGACCAGGGGCAATGGCTTCAGACTAGAGAAGAGCAGATTGGGACTGGATATCAGGATGAAGTTCTTCACCATGAGGGTGGTGGAACACTGCAACAGGTTGCCAGGGAGGTGGTTGAGGCTCTTTCCCTGGAGATCTTCAAGGTGAGGCTGGACAAGGCTCTGGGCAACCTGATCTAGTTGGGGATGTCCCTGCTGGGGGCAGGGAGGGCAGACTGGATGAGCTTTGGAGGTCCCTTCCAGCCTGGACCATTCAATGATTGCATGACAGCATCACTGGCAGAGGTGCTGCATCCCAGCACCACAGGCACAGGGCTCCTATGTTTCAGCTGAGCCAAGCTGCCTGGGCACAGCTGCTGCAGACTTGGACCAGGAGCTGTCTGTGGAGGCTGAACAGTTGTTCATGGCTGCTGTTTCCCCAGAGGAATCTTTTCAGGAGGAAAAGTCTCTGATTTTTTTTTTTTTTTTTAATTGGCATTATTCTGGGAAGATGTCAGGGCACGGGGGGAAAAAAAAGAAGCTCAAAAAAACCAAAGAAGAAGAAGAAAAAGAAAAGCAAACTGCTGAAGGGGGAGTGATGCTGCCTGGATTTACTGAGGGTGTTTAGTTTGCTGCACAATGCATTAAAGGGGAAGAAAAAAAAAAAAAAAGAAAGGGATCCTTCAGTCTTGTCTTTATTGTTTGCCAGTTCCTAGCTGCCAGAGAGCTCTGCACAGAGCTATAAAAGATGCCCCCAGATTGATGATTGCTTTCACTGATCTCTGGAGGAAAATTCCAGGGGCACACCTGAAGGTGAGATTGCCCTTTCTGCACCTCAGAGAAACAGCTTCAGAGATTCACAGATTCAGGGATGGAAGCTCAGCCAGTTCCAAGCCAACCCCTGCCAGAGCCCCCATTGGACTCTCTGCAGCAGGTCTCTGTCTCTCCTGACCTGGGGAGCCCAGAACTGGACACAGCATTCCAGGGGTGGTCTCAGCAGGGCAGAGCAGAGGGGCAGCAGAACCTCCCCAGCCCTGCTGGCCACACTTTTCTCTGACTCTCTGAACACTGCTGTGAAAAGTGCTCAGCTGCAGAGGTTGTCCCAGAACACCACCAGTCTGAGCTCTCAGCACAGACAAAAAAATCAGTGCAAATAATTGCTGACTTTGGGCTGCAAGGATAGGCAATGAAAAGACTGCCAAGGTTCAGCTCCTAACAACTGAGAGATGAAATGAGAGATTGCTCTCAAGCTGCCAGGCAGCTCCTGTCACAGAGGGAGGAAACAGCAAGCTTAGGAGCTGGCACCTGAAGGACTTCAGCAGGAAGAGCAAAGATGAACAGCAGAATCCTAGAATCCTAGAATGGGTTGGGTTGGAAGGGACCTCAAAGCTCATCCAGTTCCAGCCCCCTGCCATGGGCAGGGACACCTCCCCCCAGCCCAGCTTGCTCAAGGCCTCATCCAGCCTGGCCTGGAACACCTCCAGGGAGGAGGCAGCCACAGCCTCCCTGGGCAACCTGTGCCAGTGTCTCCCCACCCTCACTGGCAACAATTTCTTCCTCATCTCCAGTCTCAATCTGCCCTCCTCAAGCTTCAATCCATTCCCTCTCCTCCTGGCACTCCCAGCCCTTGTCCAAAGTCCCTCCCCAGCTCTCCTGTAGCCCCTTCAGGTGCTGGAAGACTGCCTTAAGGTCTCCCTGGAGCCTTCTCTTCTCCTGACAAAGCTGCCTGGAAGTGAGGAAAGGCAGCCTGGAAGTGAGGAAAGGCAGCCTGGAAGTGAAGAAAGGCAGCTTCATGGAATTCCAGCTCGCCAGCCAAGGAAGAGCAGAAGCCAAGTTAAAAATATGCTTGGATGTGGTAGAGAACAGAGAATCACAGAATTGTTTTGGCTGGAAAAAAACCCTCTAAGCTCATCCAGACCAACTGTCAGTCCCAGCCCACCATGGCCAACAAACCATGGCCCCAAGTGCCATGGCCACAGGTTTCTGGAACAGCTCCAGGGATGGGGACTCCACCACCTCCCTGGGTAGCCTCTGCCAATCCCTCACCACTCTTGCAGCAAAGAAATTCTTCCTAATCTCCAGCCTAACCCTTTCCTGGCAAAATTCCAGGCCATTTCCTCTCCTCCTATCACCTGAGACTAGGGAGCAGAGCCCAAGCCCCAGCTGGCTGCAGCCTCCTCTCAGGGAGCTGCAGAGAGCAATGAGGTCTCCCCTCAGCCTCCTCTTCTCCACACTGCACACCCCCAGCTCCCTCAGCTGCTCCTCACCAGCCCTCTTCTCCAGACCCTTCCCCAGCTTCCTTGCCCTTCTCCAGCCCCTCAATGTCCTTCTTGGAGAGAGGACCCCAAACCTGAACCCCGTATTTGAGCTGCAACCTCAGCAGTGCTGAGCACATGGGCACAATCACTTCCCTTCTCCTGATCCAGGCTGGGATGTAAATATGTCTGCAGCCATTCTTTGTGGCCGTGGAAGAAGAGGGGAAGAAGGCTGGGAAGAGAGGAAGAAGGCTGAGGAGAGAGGGACAAGGCTGAGAAGGGAGGGACAAGGCTGAGAAGGGAGGGACAGGGCTGAGAAGGGAGGGACAGGGCTGAGAAGGGAGGGACAGGGCTGAGAAGGGAGGGACAGGGCTGGAAGGGAGGGACAGGGCTGAGAGGGAGAGCTGGAGGGACAGGGCTGAGAAGGGAGGGACAGGGCTGAGAAGGGAGGGACAGGGCTGAGAAGGGAGGGACAGGGCTGAGAAGGGAGGGACAGGGCTGAGAAGGGAGGGTGTGTGGAAGGTTGGTTGTGTGGTTTGCAGCTGTTCCTTGCCTGAAGATCCTTGCAGGGGATGGTTTGCACTTAGTGATGCAAGCAGAGCAGAGACTGCTCAGGCAGTATATCCAGGCAGCTCTTGGTTTTCCATGGTCCCTCCTTACTGCTTCCTTCAGCTTTGTTGTCTGGGTTGGTCTCATTCAGGAGCCCAAATGCCTCAGAGGATATCCAAGTGCCTGCCTGTGGCCCTTGGTCTGCATTTCCTCCCTGATGGCTGCCCAGCTGTGCAGCAAACACCCTCAGAATCCCCTGCCTGTGGGCAAACCAAATCCTGTGTCTTGTGGTTGGGAGCCTGGGATCTGCTGTCACAGCATCAGAAGGGATGGAAATTGTCACTCAGCTGGCCTGGGATTTCCCCAGGCAAGCCAAGCTGCCAGCCCACAGCTGTCAGGACACCGAGTCCTGCCTGCCTGCTCTCCTCTGCTTTCCTCTCCGTAGCAGCAACAGCTCCCTATGGAATCATAGAATCTCCTGCTTGGAAAAGAGCTCCAAATGATCAAGTCCAACCAGAGCCTAACATCTCCCTCTACACACCCAGGAAAAGAAAGTGGTGGGAAGCTCTGTCAGAATATCCCAGCATCCCAAAGATCATGGCTGCAAGCAGAGGCTGGAGGCATCAAGGCACAGGGCTCCCAGAGTCACAGCCTGCACTGGGTTGGAAGGGAGCCTCCAAGGGCATCTTGCCCAACCCCCCTGCACTCAGCAGGGACACCTCCAGCTAGAGCAGGCTGCAGAGGGACACAGCCAGGCTGAGCTTGGATGGCTCCAGGGCTGGGGCCTCAAGCACAGCCCTGGGCAGCCTGTGCCAGTGTCTCACCACTCTCCTTGGGCACAACTTCCTCCTCAGCTCCAACCTCAAGCTGCCCTGCTCCACTTTCAAAGCCCTGCCCCTGGGCCTAGCACTCCAAGCCCTTCTCAACAGTCCCTCCCCAGCCTGCCTGCAGCTCCCCTGCAGACATTGAAATGCAGCTCTGAGCTCTCCCTGCAGCCTTCTCCTCTGCAGGCTCAACAGCCCCAACTCTCCCAGCCTGTCCCCACAGCAGAGCTTCTCCAGCCCTCTCAGCATCTCTCTGGCCTCCTCTGGACCCTCTCCAGCAGCTCCAGGTCTCTCTTGTGTTGGGGGCCCCAGAGCTGGACACAGCCCTGCAGGTGAGGTCTCCCCAGAGCAGAGCAGAGCAGAGGGGCAGGATCCTCTCTCTCCAGCTCTGCCCACACTGCTTTGGCTGCAGCCCAGGCTGCCCTTGGCCTTCTGTGCTGCCAGTGCCCATTGCTGGCTCCTGTCCAGCTTTCCCCCACCCCCAGCACCCCCAAGTCCTTCTCTGCAGGGCTGCTCTCAATCTCCTCACCCCCAGCCTGCATTGGTACCAAGGGGGGATTATAATCTGCCTGTTGCCCATGGGACTGGACATCCACCATAGTGAATGCCTCACTTCATCACTCCTAAGCCACTCTGCTTTGAAAGGGTAACAATAATGACCCTCCCCCCCAAAAAAAACCCCCCAAAACCCAACCCCAGACCTCCTCTTCAGTCTCTTTGTTTTCTATTTTCCCCTCTGCAAATCCCCAGGTGGTCAGCACAAGGCTCTGGCTGCTGAGAGAACTTAACTGGTAACCTACAGAGAGCCACCGGTGATTATGCCTCTGAAAATAGATTTTTTTTTTTTTTTTTTTGGGGATCCATCCCCTCCATTCCCCTTGACTGATCCAGGCACAAATGCTTAGTGAGGGTTACCTGGCAACTGTGGTAAAAATGTGCTGGCTCCAGAGGATGACATTACCAAAATAAGCACAGTGGGGCCAGAGCTCTTATGCCTGAGTGGAACAAAGAATTAAATATATTCTTTTATTTTAATTTGTTTTCTTTTTAACCCCCTGGTTTTAATTATTTATTTTTAAAAGAAGTTATTATTATTATTATTGTTGTTGTTGATATTATCATCATCATCATCATCATCATCATAGAATCACAGAATGGGTTGGGTTGGAGAAGACCTCCAAAGCTCATCCAGTCCAACCCCCTGCACTCAGCAGGGACATTGTCCCCTAGATCAGGTTGCCCACAGCCCTGTCCAGCCTCATCTTGAGCATCTCCAGGGAAGGAGCCTCAGCCACCTCCCTGGGCAACCTGTTGCAGCGTTCCAGCAGCCTCCTGCTGCAGAACTTGTTCCTCACATCCAATCTCCATCTGCATTTCTCTAGTCTGAAGCCATTGTCCCTTGCCCTGTCCCTGCAGCCTTTGCAAGCAGTCTCTCTCCATCCTTCCTGTAGCCCCCTTCAGGTACCTGCAGGCTGCTATTAGGTCTCCCTGGAGCCTTCTCTTCTCCAGGCTGAACACCCCCAGCTCCCTCAGCCTGTCCCATAGCAGAGCTGCTCCAACCCCCTGAACATTTCCATGACCCTCCTCTGGCCCCTCTCCATCAGGTCCATGTCCTTCCTGTACTGAGGGCTCCAGACCTGCACACATCACTCCAGGTGAGGTCTCCCCAGAGCAGAGCAAAGTGTCAGAATCAGCTCTCTGGATCTGTGGCAATGCTGCTGTGGATGCAGCCCAGGCTGTGATTTGCCTTCTGTGCTGCAGGCTCACACTGCTCCTCTCCAGCTCCTCCCCCACCAGCACCCCCAAGGCCTTTTCCTCAGGGCTGCTTTCTCTCCCCCCCTCCCCAGCCTGTACTGACAGTGAGGATTGTTCCAGCCCAGGTGCTGCACCCTGCACTTGCTCTTGTTGAGCCTCATGAGCTTCACCTGGGCACCACCTCTCAGCCTGCCCAGGTCCCTCTGGATGCCCTCCTGTCCCTCTGCTGCATGGACAGCACCACTCAGCTTGGTGCCATCTGCACACTGCTGATGGTGCTCTCCATCCCCCTGTCTATGTCACTGATACAAATATTAAACAGCACAGGTCCCCCTGAGGGACACCACTGTCACTGCTCTGTTGGGAAAGACCTTGGAGATCGTCAAATCCAACCATAACCCAACCACCCTGACCACTAAACTTGCATTTAAAAGTCTTTCAAGAGGAAGCGATGAAGAAGGGAAATAGGATTTCCTCCTATTAATTAAATGCTGTGTCCAGTTTTGTGCTCCCCGGTTCAAGGGAGACAGAGATCTGCTGGAGAGAGTCCAACAGAGCCGTGAGGATGATTGTGGGACTTGAACATCTCTGCTGTGAAGAGAGACTGAGAGCCCTGGGGCTGTTTAGTGTGGAGAGGAGAAGGCTGAGAGGGATCTGATCAATGTCTATCAATAGCTGAGGGCTGGGGGTCAGGAGGAAGGTTCCAGGCTCTGGTTGGTGTTGCCCAGGGACAGGACAAGGCACAACAGGGCCAAGCTGGAACCCAGGAGGCTCCATCTCAACATGAGGAGAAACTTCTTGGGTGTGAGGCTGCTGGAGGCCTGGAGCAGGCTGCCCAGAGAGGTTGTGGAGTCTCCTTCTCTGGAGCCCTTCCAACCCCACCTGGCTGTGTTCCTGTGTGACCTGCCCTGGGTGCCCCTGCTCTGGCAGGGGGGTTGGGCTGGATGATCTCTGGAGGTCCCTTCCAAGCCCTCCCATTCTGTTGTGGTTCAGCTGATGGTGCTGCAGTGAGCATTGGGTCTGTTTCTGTGCCTGTATGGGCACACAGCTGGGGGAAGGCAAAGGTAACCTCTCCTGAAGCCTGAGAAAAGCTCAGGCTGCTGTGGATCAGAGAGCTGTAAAAGGATTCCTAGACTCACAGAACCTGCCCTTGAACACCTCCAGGGAGGGGACAGCCACAGCCTCCCTGGGCAACCTGTGCCAGTGTCTCCTCACTCTCACTGCCAACAATTTCTTCCTTCCAGTCTCAATCTGCCCTCCTCAAGCTTGAATCCATTCCCTCTCATCCTATCACTCCAAGCCCTTCTCAAAAGTCCCTTCCCAGCTTCCTTGGAGGTCCCTTAGAGGTACTGGAAGGCTTCTCCAAGGTCTCCCTGGAGCCTTCTCCTCTCCAGGTTGAACAGCCCCAACTCTCCCAGCCTGTCACAGAATCACAGAGTTCACCAGGTTGGAACAGACCTTTGAGACCACCAATCCAACCTATCACCCAACACCATCTAATCAACCAAACTATGGCACTGAGTGCCTCATCCACGCTGATTTTAAACCTCTCCCCACAGGGGAGGTTCTCCAGCCCTCTGATCACCTTCATAGCTTCATAGCATGCTTTGGGTTAGAAAGGGGTGTTCAAGATCCTCTACTTCCAACCCCCCCATTGTGGGCAGGGACACCTTCCACCAGCCCAGGTTGCTCAAGGTCCTATCCAACCTGGCCTTGAACACCTCCAGGGAGGGGGCAGGGACCTGGGGAAGTCTTTAGTCACAGCCAGGCCAACCCCAAAGCTAGGGGTGGGTGCTCATGTATGGCTCTGCACAGATGTGTGCACACCCCCACCCCCACACCCTTCTGGTACACCTCCCAGGCTCTCAGAAGCAAGGCCAGAGCACAGCAGAAAAGGTTAATCCACCTGAGACCACTTTAAACTAGATATCAGGAGAGCAATGAAGAGCTGGGATGGATGCCAGTTATTGATTACTCAACCTCCTGACCAAACACCCAGCTCACATCTCCACAACTCCATCCTTCCGCCATGCCTTAGCTCCTGCCCTCAATGCCAGATTGCTCCAAGGATTACAAAAAGAGAATCATAGAATCATAGAATCATTTTGTTTGGAAAAGACCTGAACTGGATATCAGTAATGAAGAGCTGGGATGGATGCCAGTTATTGATTACTCAACAGCCTCACCAAATTCCCAGCTCACATCTCCAGATCTCTGCAGAAAGAGGAAACTAGGTATGAATGAACAGAGCCACTGAGGCAAGGGCACCCTTGGTGCCAGGTGCTGGAGAAGCAGTTTGCAGATGGTGAGCAGCAGCTGTGATGGGAATAGGCAGTGCCCAGGGAGCTGGGGGGGTCCCCTGCCACACAGCTCCCCAACCCTCACAGCTGAAAAGGCAGCACTGCCAGCATGAGACCTGGGGAAGAGTTGGCATTCCCAGGGCACAGCCAAGAAAGCAGGGAGCCTGCTGGAGGGGGCAGCAGCAGCAGGAGCTGCTGTGCAAAGCCAGCACCATCCTTGATCATGAGCCAGCAATGTGCTCTTGTGGCCAAGAAGGCCAATGGTATCCTGGGGTGGATCAGAAGGGCTGTGGTGAGCAGGTCAGAGAAGTTCTCCTGCCCCTCTACTCTGCCCTGCTGAGGCCACATCTGGAATATTGTGTCCAGGTCTGGGCCCCTCAGCTCAAGAAGGACCTCAGGGAAGTGCTTGAGAGAGTCCAGCACAGAGCCACAAAGATGCTGCAGGCAGTGGAACATCTTCCTCATGGGGAGAGCCTGAGGGAGCTGAGGGCTCTGGAGCTTGGAGAGGAGGAGCCTGAGGGTGAGCTCATTGCTGGTGCTAAAGATGTGCAGGGGGAGTGCCCAGAGGCTGGAGCCAGGCTCTGCTGGGGGATGCCCAATGCCAGCACAAGGGGCAGTGGTGGAAGCTGAGCCATAGGAAGTGCCATGGGAACAGGAGGAGAGATTTTGTCCCTGTGAGGGTGACAGAGCCCTGGAGCAGGCTGCCCAGGGGGGTTGTGGAGTCTCCCTCTCTGGAGATATTGAAGACCTGCCTGGCTGTGCTCCTGTGTGCCCTGCCCTGGGTGCCCCTGCTCTGGATGCTCTGTGTGCTTGGAAAGCTGCAGCTAAGAGGGCCCTGGGGGTGTTGGTTGGCAGTCACTGCCCAGGAGCCACTGGAGGTCTGAGCCCCGGGCAGCACCTCCCCAGCGCTTGGGCAGGCACCAGGGGGTGCACACCGACTGCAGCTTGCTCCCTACCGTCGGAGGCAACGTCCCTGCCCCTCTCAGCCAGGCGAGGTGCTGCCAGCCTACCCACCCTTTTAACGCAGTTTTCCGCCCCGACACACGGGGGGAAAAGAATAATTAATTAATTTCCTTGTCAAAAAGTGACGTCTAAGGAAGCCAGGCTCTGCCTGAACGATAGCTGAGCCTACAATCTGGCGGCTCCCCCTTTCAGTCTGCAGCATTAGCCTGAGGAGGAGGCAATTTAGGATGATTGCTTCTAAGTTGTGAAGCCAAGGTTCAGTCAGAGCATTGAAAGGAAAGGCTTCAGCCCTGGTGCTGCTGGTGGGGAGAGATTTCTGCACCGACTGCTTCTTGCCAGGCATAAAGGCTCTGGTGAAAGTGGCATGGTCAGGACAAGCTGCTTTTGGCTAACCTTGCTAGGGGGACATGGGTGGGAATTAAAATAGTTTTGTGTTTAGGCAGTGTTGGGTTAAAGAAACAAATGAAACCAAACCAAACCAAATCAAACCAAACGGAACTAAACCAAACCAAACCAAATGAATCCAAACCAAACCAAACCAAATGAATCCAAACCAAACCAAAAGAATCCAAACCAAACCAAATGGAACTAAACCAAACCAAACCAAAAGAATCCAAACCAAACCAAATGGAACTAAACCAAACCAAACCAAAAGAATCCAAACCAAACCAAATGGAACTAAACCAAACCAAACCAAATGAATCCAAACCAAATGAATCCAAACCAAACCAAACCAAATGAATCCAAACCAAACCAAACCAAATGAATCCAGACCAAACCAAACCAAATGAATCCAGACCAAACCAAACCAAATGAATCCAGACCAAACCAAACCAAATGAATCCAAACCAAACCAACCAAATGAATCCAAACCAAACCAACTGAATCCAAACCAAACCAACCAAATGAATCCAAACCAAACCAACTGAATCCAAACCAAACCAACCAAATGAATCCAAACCAAACCAAATGAATCCAAACCAAACCAAACCAAATGAATCCAAACCAAACCAAACCAAACGAATCCAAACCAAACGGAACTAAACCAAACCAAATGGAACTAAACCAAACCAAACGAATCCAAACCAAACCAAACCAAATGAATCCAAACCAAACCAAATGGAACTAAACCAAACCAAACCAAATGAATCCAAACCAAACCAAATGGAACTAAACCAAACCAAACCAAATGAATCCAAACCAAACCAAATGGAACTAAACCAAACCAAACCAAATGAATCCAAACCAAACCAAATGGAACTAAACCAAACCAAACCAAATGAATCCAAACCAAACCAAATGGAACTAAACCAAACCAAACCAAATGAATCCAAACCAAACCAAATGGAACTAAACCAAACCAAACCAAATGAATCCAAACCAAACCAAATGGAACTAAACCAAACCAAACCAAATGAATCCAAACCAAACCAAATGGAACTAAACCAAACCAAACCAAATGAATCCAAACCAAACCAAATGGAACTAAACCAAACCAAACAAACCAAACCAAACATGAATCCAAACCAAACCAAATGGAACTAAACCAAACCAAACCAAATGAATCCAAACCAAACCAAATGGAACTAAACCAAACCAAACCAAATGAATCCAAACCAAACGGAACTAAACCAAACCAAACCAAATGAATCCAAACCAAACCAAATGGAACTAAACCAAACCAAACCAAATGAATCCAAACCAAACCAAATGGAACTAAACCAAACCAAACCAAATGAATCCAAACCAAACCAAATGGAACTAAACCAAACCAAACCAAATGAATCCAAACCAAACCAAACCAAATGAATCCAAACCAAACCAAATGGAACTAAACCAAACCAAACCAAATGAATCCAAACCAAACGGAACTAAACCAAACCAAATGGAACTGAACCAAACCAAACCAAATGAATCCAAACCAAACCAAACCAAATGGAACTAAACCAAACCAAATGGAACTAAACCAAACCAAACCAAATGGAACTAAACCAAACCAAACCAAATGAATCCACACCAAACCAAATGGAACTACACCAAACCAAACCAAATGAATCCAAACCAAACCAAACCAAGCCAAGCCAAACCAAGCCAAAGCAAATGAAACCAAAGCAAATGCAACCAATGAAACCAAACCAAACCAAGCCAAACCAAACCAAGCCAAACCAAGCCAAGCCAAACCAAGCCAAGCCAAACCAATGAAACCAAACCAAACCAAGCCAAACCAAACCAAACCAAGCCAAGCCAAACCAAGCCAATGAAACCAAGCCAATGAAACCAAGCCAAACCAAACCAAGCCAAGCCAAACCAAGACAATGAAACCAAACCAAACCAAGCCAAGACAAACCAAACCAATGAAACCAAACCAAACCAAGCCAAACCAAACCAAGCCAAACCAAGCCAAGACAAACCAAACCAATGAAACCAAACCAATGAAACCAAACCAAACCAAACCAAGCCAAACCAAACCAAGCCAAGCCAAGCCAAACCAAGCCAATGAAACCAAACCAAACCAAGCCAAATCAAACCAAGCCAAACCAAACCAAGCCAAGCCAAACCAAGCCAATGAAACCAAACCAAACCAAGCCAAGCCAAGCCAAACCAATGAAACCAAACGAAATGAAACCAAACCAAGCCAAGCCAAACCAAGCCAATGAAACCAAATGAAACCAAACCAAGCCAAGCCAATGAAACTAAACCAAACCAAGCCAAACCAAACCAAACGAAACCAAACCAAACCAAGCCAAGCCAAGCCAAACCAAGCCAATGAAACCAAACCAAACCAAGCCAAACCAAACCAAACGAAACCAAACCAAGCCAAATCAGACCAAACCAAGTCAAACAATACCAAACCAAGTCAAACCAAACCAAGCCAAACCAAACCAAGCCAAACCAAGCCAAGCCAAACCAAGCCAAGCCAAACCAAGCCAAACCAAACCAAGCCAAGCCAAACCAAACCAAGCCAAACCAAGCCAAACCAAGCCAAGTCAAACAATACCAAACCAAGTCAAACCAAACCAAGCCAAACCAAACCAAGCCAAGCCAAATCAGACCAAACCAAGTCAAAAAATACCAAACCAAGTCAAACCAAACCAAGCCAAACCAAGCCAAGTCAAACAATACCAAACCAAGTCAAACCAAACCAAGTCAAACCAAACCAAGCCAAACCAAATCAGACCAAACCAAGTCAAACAATACCAAACCAAGTCAAACCAAACCAAGCCAAACCAAACCAAGCCAAGCCAAACCAAACCAAATCAAACCAAGGCAAACCAAGCCAAGCCAAACCAATCCAAGCCAAGCCAAACCAAACCAATGAAACCAAACGAAACAAAACCAAACCAAGCCAAACGAAACCAAGCCAATTAAACCAAACGAAACAAAACCAAGCCAAACCAAGCCAATGAAACCAAACCAAACCAAGCCAAACCAAACCAAGCCAAACCAAACCAAGCCAAACCAAACCAAGCCAAACCAAGCCAAGCCAAACCAAACCAAAGCAAGCCAAACCAAACCAAACCAAGCCAAACCAAACCAAACCAAGCCAAACCAAGCCAAACCAAACCAAACCAAGCCAAACCAAACCAAACCAAGCCAAACCACACCAAACCAAAGCAAACCAAGCCAAACCAAGCCAAGCCAATGAAACCAAACCAAACCAAGCCAAACCAAGTCAAACCAGACCAAACCAAGCCAAACCAAACCAAACCAAGCCAAGCCAAACGAAGCCAAGCCACGCCAATGAAACCAAACCAAACCAAGCCAAACCAAACCAAACCAATGAAACCAAACCAAACCAAGCCAGACCAAGTCAAACCAGACCAAACCAAGCCAAGCCAAACCAAACCAAGCCAAACGAAGCCAAGAACCAAACCAAACCAAGCCAAACCAAACCAATGAAACCAAACCAAACCAAGCCAGACCAAACCAATGAAACCAAACCAAACCAAGCCAGACCAAACCAAGCCAATGAAACCAAACCAAACCAAGCCAAACCAAACCAAACCAAACGAAACCAAACCAAACCAAGCCAATGAAACCAAACCAAACCAAACCAAACCAAACCAAGCCAATGAAACCAAACCAAACCAAACCAAACCAAACGAAACCAAACCAAACCAAGCCAAACCAAACCAAACCAAACCAAACCAAACCAAACCAAACCAAACGAAACCAAACCAAACCAAAGGAACCAAGCCAAATGCAACTAAACCAAACTAATGAAATCAAACCAAACCAAGCCAAATCAGACCAAACCAAGTCAAACCAGACCAAACCAAGTCAAACCAAACCAAACCAAACGAAATGAAACCAAACCAAACCAAGCCAAGCCAAGCCAAACCAAGCCAAGCCAAGCCAAACCAAGCCAATGAAACCAAACCAAGCCAAGCCAAACCAAACGAAACCAAACCAAACCAAACCAAGCCAAACCAAACCATAGGAACCAAGCCAAATGCAACTAAACCAAACCAATGAAAGCAAACCAAACCAAGCCAAATCAGACCAAACCAAGTCAAACCAGACCAAACCAAGTCAAACCAAGCCAAGCCAAACCAAGCCAAATGAAACTAAACCAAACCAAATGAAATTAAACCAAACCAAACCAAATGAAACTAAACGAAACCAAACTAAATGAAACTAAACCAATGCAAAGCAAATGAAGCTAAACAAAAAAAAAATTAATAAAAATGCAGCATTGTGCTTTGAATTTCAGGGGCTGAGTTGAGTGCTTGGAGATTTGCATCCCCCTGGCAGGCCCTGCTGCAGTGCTTCACCTCTTCTGATACTTCTTTTGCTAGGGGAGGGATGTGGAAGCCATGGGGACACCGCAAAGGTTTTAACAACTGAAGTTGATCAGAGGGCTGGAGAACCTCTGCTATGGGGACAGCTGGGGCTGTTCAGCCTGGAGAAGAGAAGGCTCCAGGGAAACCTTAGAGCAGCCTGAAGGGGGCTACAAGAAAGTTGGGAAGGGACTTTTGAGAAGGGCTTGGAGTGATAGGATGAGAGGGAATGGATTGAAGCTTGAGGAGGGCAGATTGAGACTGGAGATGAGGAAGAAATTGTTGGCAGTGAGGGTGGGGAGGCACTGGCACAGGTTGCCCAGGGAGGCTGTGGCTGCCTCCTCCCTGGAGGTGTTCAGGGCCAGGCTGGATGAGGCCTTGAGCAAGCTGGGCTGGTGGGAGGTGTCCCTGCCCAGTGCAGGGGCTTGGATCTTTAAAGTCCCTTCCAACCCAACCCCTCCTATGAATCTATGAACAGAACTCCCAGATGTCTCCTCCAACTCTGAAGCTTTGTGGAAATCTCAGAATAGCCTTTGTGTGGCTGAAGGTGTAGTCAGATGCTGAGGACCAGAGCTGCAGGCAGCCCTTCCCCAAGCCTACCAAGCACAGAAGGGGTGACAAAGGCAAGGCAAAGCAGAAGACAAGTGTGCCAAGGTGTGCTGTCAGAGAGGGACCCACAAGCCCAGCTCGCCCTTGGCTGCACATGGGGGAAGGGTGCAGGAGTGGGCAGCCAGGCTGAGCAGACTGGGGAAGCCCAGCAGCTGCCAGCAGTGGCAGTGGTGCCTGGGGTACAGAAAGCAGAGCTCATGGACACTTGGCTGCATGCAGAGCCCAGGGCTTACAGGTGCTTCAGAATGGCAATGCCCATTCAGGGGCTGGAAGGTGTCCAGAGAAGGGTCATGAGGATCAGCAGAGGGCTGGAGCTGCTCTGCTCTGGAGACAGCCTGAGAGAGTTGGGGTTGTGCAGGCTGGAGAGGAGAAGGCTCCCAGGAGACCTTCTGGTGGCCTTCCAGGATCTGAAGGGGGCTCCAAGAAAGCTGGGGAGGGACTTTTGAGGGAGGGATAAGACTGGGGGGGATGGAGCAAAACTAGAAGTGGGGAGATTGAGATTGGATGTTAGGAAGAAGTTGTTCCCCATGAGGGTGGTGAGAGCCTGGCAGAGGTTGCCCAGGGAGGTGGTGGAAGCCTCATCCCTGGAGGTTTTTGCAGCCAGGCTGGATGTGGCTGTGAGCAACCTGCTGTAGTGTGAGGTGTCCCTGGCCATGGCAGGGGGGTTGGAACTGGCTGAGCCTTGAGGTCCCTTCCAGCCCTGCCAGTTCTCTGATTCTATAAGGGAAGCTCCTGGAGCTGTGGGAGAGGAAGGGCAGTGGGGGCAGAGCTCTGCCTGGCAGAGGGAAGCCCTCCCCTTCAGTGGCTCTCCTGTGGGGGATCAGCCATGCTCTGCCTGGCCCCAGGGAAGGTGGTCAGCACAGCTTATTCCTGCTCAGCACTACCCATTTGGCTAAGCAGGCAGAGCTGGCAACTCCTCTGCACAGAGTCCTGCACTGAATAATTAGCCCCAAGAGTGGGGCCAGGCCAGAGCAGCCAGTGAGCTCTGCAAGCTGATCCTCTCAGCCTGGCACTGCCTGCTGTGCCCAGGGGCTGGGGGCTGGCACCTGCATGCTCCTTGCCCCTCCAGAATTGCATCACTGCCCCCCAGGCCCTTCTCCCTTGACAAGCTGTGACCTAGGAGCTCCTGCACCTGCTCCCAGTCTGGAAGCAGCACAGTGCAGGGCAGAGCTCAGCTTCCTGAGGTGGCAGCTCACATCTTCACAGAATCACAGGGTCACTGAACTCTAGCTCTGCCAAGGCTGGGGCTGAACCATGGCACTCAGCACCACAGCTGTGTGGCTTGTAAGCAGCTCCAGGGATGGGCATTCAGCCTTCTCTCTGGAGAGCCTGTGCCAGGGCTTGAGAACCCTTTCAGGGAAGAAGGTTCTTCTAATATCCAGCTTAAACCTCCCCTGGGGCTACTTGAGGCTCATCCTTCTTGCTCTGATCCTCTTGCAACAGTTTGCAAGCTCCAGGCACATGACAGCCTCTCTGCTGGAATCAGATCAGAGGATCACAGATCAGAGGAGGTTAGGGGTTGGAAAGGACCTCTGGAGATCTTCCAGTCCAAGCCCCCTGCCAGAGCAGGACCAGAGAATCCAGCACAGGGCACACAGGAACACATCCAGACAGGGCTGGGAAGGCTCCAGAGAAGGAGACTCCACAACCTCTCTGGGCAGCCTGCTCCAGGCCTCTGGGACCCTCCCAGGGAAGAAGTTCCTCCTCCTGTTGAGGTGGAACCTCTTGTGCTGCAGTTTCCATCCATTGCCCCTTGGCCTATCCCAGAGCACAACTGAGCAGAGCCTGTCCCTGTCCCCTCCCTCCTGACCCCAGCCCTCAGCTATTGATAGACATTGATCAGATCCCTCTCAGCCTTCTCCTCTCCACACTGAACACCCCCAGGGCTCTCAGCCTCTCCTCCCCAGGCAGTGCTCCAGGCCCTTCAGCATCCTTGCAGCCCTCCCTTGCACTCTCTCCAGCAGATCCCTGTCCCTCCTGACCTGGGGAGCCCAGAGCTGGATGCAATATTCCAGGGGAGGTCTCAGCAGGGCAGAGGAGAGGGGGAGGAGAACCTCCCTGGCTCTGCTGGCCACACTCCAAGTCCATCAGGCTCAGCAGAGAGGCACTGATAGCTGCAGCCTGAGAAGCTAAACCAGAACTGCCACCAGGACTTTCTGTTCCTGGCAGAAGCATTTATCCAGTCAGGCTTTCATGTGCTCAGGTTTTGCCTTTGCCTAGTTTAATGGCAGGAGAGGGCTGGGTAGAGAAAGACAGCTGGGGATCTGCAATTCATCTGTGCCTGGACCAGGCTGGAGATGAGCGGTGCAGTCTACTTGGCTCTGAGGACACTGATAGGAAATCATGGAACCATGGAATCATTGAATTTCCATATCTGCAGGGGAGCTGCAGGCAGGCTGGGGAGGGACTGTTGAGAAGGGCTTGGAGTGCTAGGCCCAGGGGCAGGGCTTTGAAAGTGGAGCAGGGCAGCTTGAGGTTGGAGCTGAGGAGGAAGTTGTGCCCAAGGAGAGTGGTGAGACACTGGCACAGGCTGCCCAGGGCTGTGCTTGAGGCCCCAGCCCTGGAGCCATCCAAGCTCAGCCTGGCTGTGTCCCTGTGCAGCCTGCTCTAGCTGGAGGGGTCCCTGCTGAGTGCAGGGGGGTTGGGCAAGATGCCCTTGGAGGCTCCCTCCCAACCCTGTGCAGTCTGTGACTTTAAAGATCATTCAGTTCCAACGCCCCTGCCATGGGCAGAGACACCTCCTATTAAAGCAGGCTGCTCAAAGCCCCATCTCACCTGTCCTTGAACACTCAGAGCCTTGGAGCCTCCACAACTTCTTGGGGCAACCTGGTCCTGTGCCTCCCTAGCCTCAGGGGGAAGAATTTCTTCCTATACCTCACCTGAATCTGGCTTCTTGAAGTTTGAAGCCCTCACCCCTGGTCCTGCTCCCCCATGCCTTTGCAAAAAGTCCCTCTCCAGCTCTCCTGCAGCCCTCTGCCAACCTTGGAAGCCCATGAAACAAAGCTCAGAGGTGGAAAAGGGATACAATACCTCCAGGAGAAGCTTCCTCCTGCAGCAGAAACATCTGGGTTCATTTATAGGAAGCAGTTTCTCAAGGCTGTGGAGGTTATCACCTGGCTGAGAGATTTTGCCAGCTGCATTTTGCCAAGGGCTGGATGAATCAAGACTTTACCCCTTGCTCCTGGGCAGCCTCTGGCAAAAGTTTCCACAGCAGCAAGGCAGAAGGGGAGGGAAATAAAATGTACTAGAAAGTTTCTTGCAGTGAGAACATTTGTCACTGAGATGCTTCATGGCATGAACCCTGGGCATGGCACCAGGAGAACTCTAACTGACCTGGCCACACTCCAGGTTTAAAATACTTGCCCTGGGCTGCTTTTTTTTTTCCAGATGTGGAAAGAATATCCCAAGGTTTCCTTCCAGAGAGGAAGGGCAAGAGGGGAGTCGAGAGGAGTTGGTTTCTCAGGGTCATGTCCTTGCCACGCTGCTTCCATCCCTCCAAATGCTGCCAAGCAAGGCAAAAAAAAAAAAAAAAACAAACCCAAACCTGCTCCTCACTGCTGTCCTCAAAGCCCTGAAAGGCACCAAGCTGCAGGAGGCAGCAGCAGGCAGCAGCACATGAAGCAATCAGCCTCGGGGTCATGCAAGGACAGCGTCTCCAGAGAGGGACCTCGCAGCTCCGGAGAGCCCAACCAAGATGTTTGCAGCGTGCCTTTTGCTGGCAGCTCCCCCCCGTGGGGCCAGCCATCTGCCACCCGGGTCCCACGGGTGCCCTCAGGCTGCTAGAGGAGCAGACAAACCCCCAGCTCCCTGTGCACGACCTCCTCTCCCCCCTCCCCCCTTCCTGGCTTGCCTTTGGCTGGGAAAGGGAGACAAGAAGGTGGTGGGAAAGGCGGTGGGAACCCTGGCAGGGGAGAGAAAAGCGTGGTGGGAGGTGCTGCTGTGGATCCGGAGGCAGGGAGAGCACAGCTGGATCTAAAGGACCTGCAGACAGACCTGCAGACAGACCTGCAGACAGACCTGCAGACAGACCTGCAGACAGACCTGCAGACAGACCTGCTCCCTGCTGTGGGTGGAAGGTTTGGGCTGGCACACACCAGGGACCCTTGCTGAGCTCAGCACCCAGGCATCTCATTTCAGGGACGAGCCCTTGGAGGAGCTCAGGTGGCATGGGGGCACCCAGCAACAGGCCAGGAGGCAGCTGGGAGAAGGCAAAGCAAATCCATGGCTTTGGGGTTCCCCTGGGACAGCCCCAAATTTATCCTCATGCATGTAGAGCCTCTCTGCCTGCTGGGCTTGTGGCTGGTATGGGGGATTCAGGTCAAGGTGCTGCAGGGGGGAGGTGGTAGGGGGTGGCATCAGCCTGGGAAGCTTGGTCTTACCTGCTGGAAAGGCTGAGGGCAAGTGGCCAGGCAATGGCAAAATCATGGAGTCACAGAATGCATGGGGTTGGAATGGACCCTTGAAGGTTGTCTTGTCCAACCCCCCCTGCAGTCAGCAAGGACACCTCCAGCTAGAGCAGGTTGCTCAGGACCACACTAAGCTTCACCTTGAATGTCTCCAGGGATTCGGGGGGTGGGGGGGGGGAGGGGAGGGCCCTCCACCACCTCTCTGGCCAACCTGTTCCAGAATTTCACTGGAAGGAAGTAGGGGAGAGACCAATGGCAGCTGCAGACAGCCCAGGTGGGAGTTGGGAAGCTGCTTCTCACTCTGCTAATCCTTCCCTCCTGCAAGCCCCCAGGCTCCTCCAGTACTGAATCAGAGAACTGGCAGGGGTGGAAGGGAGCTCAAGGCTCAGCCAGTTCCAACCCCCCTGCCATGGCCAGGGACACCTCACACCACAGCAGGTTGCTCACAGCCACATCCAGCCTGGCTGCAAAAACCTCCAGGGATGAGGCTTCCACCACCTCCCTGGGCAACCTCTGCCAGGCTCTCACCACCCTCATGGGGAACAACTTCTTCCTAACATCCAATCTGAATCTCCCCACTTCTACTTTTGCTCCATTCCCCCCACTCCTATCACTCCCTGACACCCTCCAAAGTCCCTCCCCAGCTTTCTTGGAGCCCCCTTCAGATCCTGGAAGGCCACCAGAAGGTCTCCTGGGAGCCTTCTCCTCTCCAGCCTGCACAACCCCAACTCTCTCAGGCTGTCTCCAGAGCAGAGCAGCTCCAGCCCTCTGCTCATCCTCATGGCCCTTCTCTGGACACCTTCCAGCCCCTCCAGACCCTTCTTGTATCCTTCTGGTCATGCGGAATGAACACTGCAGCTACATTTGAAGGCTCCCTTCAGACACTGCCTTGCTCAGCAGGGCTGTGCTGGGGGCTTTTGTGCCTAACCCTCTGTGCTCACACTCACCTGGCAGGCTCTGAAGTAAACCAGGAGCAAGTGGAGCCACCAGTGGCCCAAGCAGCAACACAGAGGAAGCTACTATGGGACCTGCTGCAGTCCCTGCTGGGGGCTGCCCACAGCTCCTGGGGGATGCTGTAAGGAGCAGCACATCAAAGCCTGCTGCTGAGGCTCTGTGGGTAGGTAGGGAAGTACTCCAGCAGAGGTTAATTACTAGCTGCAGGAGGTAATTAAAGGGACCCTGAGCCCCCAGGCAGCACAGACCACAGGGCTCAGCCTTGAAAAAAGAGACCTGGGGAGGCTGGGTGTTGAGCAGCTCCCCAGGAGCCAGCAGTGCCCTCCTGCAGCCCAGCAGGCAGCTGTGTGCTGGGCTGCAGCCAGAGGAGTGTGGGCAGCAGGGCAGCAGAGGGGATTCTGCCCCTTGGCTCTGCTCTGCTCACACCTCACCTCCAATCCTGCCTCCAGCTCTGCTGTCCCCAGCAGAAGGAGGACACAGAGCTGCTGGAGTGAGGCCAGAGGAGGCCACAAAGATGCTCCAAGGGCTGGAGCAGCTCTGCTGTGAGGCCAGGCTGAGGGAGCTGGGGGTGTGCAGCCTGGAGAGGAGAAGGCTCCAGGGGGACCTCAGAGCTGCCTTGCAATAGCTGAAGGGATCCTGCAGGAAGGCTGCAGAGAGACTTTTGCTGAGGGTGTCTAGAGCCAGGCCAAGGGGGAATGGTTTGAAGCTGAGGCAGAGCAGGGTCAGACTGGAGCTGAGGGAGAAGTTCTTCAGTGTGAGGGTGGTGAGACTCTGGCACAGGCTGCCCAGGGAGGCTGTGGCTGCCTCTTCCCTGGGGGTGTTCAAGGCCAGGCTGGATGAGACCTTGAGCAACCTGAGCTAGTTGAGAGGTGTCCCTGCCCATGGCAGGGGGTTGGAGTGGATGAGCTCTGAGGCCCACCCTGAGCCCTTCTTTGATGCTACGATGCTGCAAGTGCACAACTGCTCTGCCTGCTGAGCTGTGGGGCCAAGCTGAGAGGGATAGGTCTACACAGGGGGGTGGCTTTTGTGGTGGGTTTTTGTTTTTGTCACCAGGCAATCTGCCATCAATATTTAAAGCTGAATGAATCTCAAGAGTGGGCTGGAGAGCCTCCATGTGGCAGCAGCCATCAGCCTGGGGGTTAACCCTGTGCTTGCTCCCTGGCTGCACAGCATTACAGGCAGGCTGGGAAAAGGAAGGACACAGAAAGGGTTCACCACATGGCTCAGCCTCTTGGCCCTCCTGCTGATCAGAGGGTTTGGGGTGCCTGGCACAGCTCTCCTGCAAGCACCAGGTGCAAAGGAAAGGGGTTCTGGGGAGCAGTACCACAGTGGTTCAACGCTGCTGAAATCCTGCCACAGTTGGCTCTACAGGGGCAACTCAATGCCTCTTGTCCTCCCATAGCTGCTCAGGAGACTTTCAGGAGGCCCAGAGGTCCCTGAGCCATGTCTCTGCTTCCTCTGCCCATGTGCTGGACAGCAGCCCCACCTCCCCCAGACAGCAGCGCTGAGCTCAGCCTGCTTTAGCCCTGGCCTCTTCTCCTTGGGCAAACGTGGCCTGCTCCAGAGACGAGAGAGAGAGCTCACAGAGGAGAACAATGCCATGAGAAGCTCTGGAGGGGCTCAGCCCTTGAAGCCAAAGAAGCAGGCATGTGCTTGCATGTGCTTGCAGGGGATTAAATTCACGTGCAGCTGGCTGCAGCTCTCCCGAGATGCTGAGGGCAAGCAGCTGCTTCAGCAGGCAGAGCCCCCCACCCACAGCAGCTGGCAAGCCCTGCCCTGGCCACTGGCAGTGCTACCAGTGGGGCTTTGGGTGCTGGGATGGATTGCCAGTGCTCAGGCTGCCCCTGGCAGTGAGATGCAGGATGTGATGGAGCCCTGTGCCAGAGGAGAGTCCCTTTGCTGCTGCCAGACCTCTCCAGCCTCCTCACATGATTCCCTCTGGCCCTGAAGAGAAGGAAGCTGAAGGGAGACCTCCTCACTCTCTACAGCTCCCTGAAAGGAGGTTGGAACCAGGTGGGGGTTGGGCTCTGCTCCCTAGGAACAAGTGCCAGGAGGAGAGGTTGCAGCAGGGGGGCTCGAAGTTGGGTATTAGGTAAAATCCCACATTGGGATTCTGTGACATGGCTCAAGGCAGGGGTCCAAACAGACCTCAGTGCCCTCAGACACATCCTTCTGGTGAGCTGCTCACAGCTGGCTTTCCAGCCTCTGATTTCAACCTCAAAGCATCACAGAATCACAGAACCATTCAGGTTGGAAGAGCCTCTCAGGAGCACCAAGTCCAACCACTGCCCCTACTCTGCAAGGCTCACCCCTGAACCATAGCCCCAAGCACCACATCCAAACCACCTTGAAACACCTCCAGGCTTGGGGACTCCACCACCTCCCTGGGCAGCTCATCCCAGTGCCTGACCACTCTTGCTGGGAACAATTCTTCCTCCTGTGCAGTCTGCCCCTGCCCTGCTGCAGCTTGAGGCTGTTCCCTCTTGTTGTGTCACTAATCAGCTGGGAGAAGAGACCAGCACCAACCTCTCCACAACCTCCTTCCAGGCAGCTGGAGGGAGCCAGGAGGTCTCCCCTCAGCCTCCAAACGAGCCATCCCCAAGCTCCCTCAGTCGCTCCTCATCAGATTTATTCTCCAAACAAGGCAGAGAGCTGCTTTGTGTTGGAGCATCCCCAAGGCTGGGACCAGCCTGCTCTGAATGCTCAGCTGCACCTCAGCTCAGCTGCTGGTGTTCAGTGGAGCCAGAAGGGAAGGTCTCCTGCAGCTGCACAGCAGCTGTGGCCTCCCAGGAACCGGCAGCTCCCCCAGCAGCCATAACCCTGCCCGACCCGGCCGTGCCCAGCGCTGCTGCTGCTGCTGAGCTCTCTGCCTGCCTCATGTGGTCTGTGGCTGCCTCACAGCCTCTGGGCCGCCTCTGCCGTGCAGGGAGCTGCTGCTACCTGCTGGGAGCTAACCGGGAGCCGAAGGGGATGCTTAGGGCAGTGTGGCTGGAAAGCTGCTGGCAGAAAGGGACCTGGGGGTGCTGATGGCCAAGCAGCTGAAGAGGAGCCAGCAGGGTGCCCAGGTGGCCAAGAGAGCCAAAGGCATCCTGGCTGGCATCAGGAATGCTGTGTCCAGCAGGAGCAGGGAGGGGATTGTCCTCTTGGACTCAGCTCTGGGGAGGCCACAGCTCCAGTGTTGGGTCCAGCTTTGGGCTCCTCAGTGCAAGAGAGATGTGGAGGTGCTGGAGCCAGGGCAGAGGAGGGCAAGGAAGCTGGGAAGGGCCTGGAGAAGAAATCTGATGGAGAGAGACTGAAGGAGCTGGGGATGGGTAGTGTGAAAGAGAGGAGGCTGAGGGGAGACCTCCTGGCTCCCTCCAGCTGCCTGGAAGGAGGTTGTGGAGAGGTTGGTGCTGGTCTCTTCTCCAGCTGATTAGTGACACAACAAGAGGGAACAGCCTCAAGCTGCAGCAGGGCAGGGGCAGACTGCACAGGAGGAAGAATTGTTCCCAGCAAGAGTGGTCAGGCACTGGGATGAGCTGCCCAGGGAGGTGGTGGAGTCCCCAAGCCTGGAGGTGTTTCAAGGTGGTTTGGATGTGGTGCTTGGGGCTATGGTTCAGGGGTGAGCCTTGCAGAGTAGGGTCAGAGGTTGGACTTGGTGCTCCTGAGGGGCTCTTCCAACCTGAATGGTTCTGTGAGTCTGTGATTCTGAGTCCTTGGAGTGGGAGATGATGCCCTCCTCTGACTCTCCCCACCAAGGCTGCCCAAACCCCATTCCCCCTCAACCCCCATGAACCACTAGCTCCATCTCCACTCTGGGAAGAGCAACAAGGATGAGGAACTTGCTTTCTGCTCCTCTTTTTTTCATAGTGTTCTCCCCAGGGTTTTAAAAGCCTCCGCTTCAGTCTCCTCTCCTTGGCTGCCAGCAAAAGGTCTGTAGGGCACAAGGAGAGGCAGTGGGCAAGTCCCCCCAAGACACCCTTTGGAGCCTTTGGAGGACACCTGCTGTTCCCCCAGCTGCTGGCCACCAGCAGAAGGCCCCCATCTCAGCAGACATCACAGAATCACAGCATCATGGTAGGGGCAGGAAGGGACCTCCAGAGGTCATCCAGCCCAACCCTTCTGCCAGAGCAGGGCACCCAGGGCAGGGCACACAGGAACACAACCAGGTGGGGTTGGAAAGGCTCCACAGAAGGAGACTCCACAACCTCTCTGGGCAGCCTGCTCCAGGCCTCCAGCACCCTCACAGTGACAAAGTTTTCCCTTCTGTTCCCTCCTGTGGCACCTCCTCTGCTCCAGCTTGCCCCCAGTGCCCCTTGTGCTGTCCTTAGCCATCCCTGAGCAGAGCCTGGCTCTGTCCTCCCCACACTGCCCTGCACATCTTTATCACCAGCAGCACAGCCAGGCAGGTCTTCAATATCTCCAGAGAGGGAGACTCCACAACCCCCCTGGGCAGCCTGCTCCAGGGCTCTGCCACCCTCACAGGGACAAAATCTCTCCTCCTGTTCCCATGGCACTTCCTATGGCTCAGCTTCCACCACTGCCCCTTGTGCTGGCATTGGGCATCCCCCAGCAGAGCCTGGCTCCAGCCTCTGGGCACTCCCCCTGCACATCTTTAGCACCAGCAATGAGCTCACCTCTCAGGCTCCTCCTCTCCCAGCTCCAGAGCCCTCAGCTCCCTCAGGCTCTCCCCATGAGGAAGATGGGAAGGACACCAACGGGGGGGGAGTGGGCAGAGCTTGCCCTTTCCCTTGCCGAATGCAGCTGCCTCTGCCTTGCAGCTCTCCTTTGCTGGGGGAAAGCAGGCACGGGGGCTGGCCACAGATGTCTGGGTGGCCATGCCTGGCCTCCAGCGGGCAGCCCCCGAGCAGAGAGCTGAGCTGCTCTCCCCTGCACCTCATCCTGTGTCTGGAGGCGCAAAGGGAGGCACGCGGCACAGGGCAGGCACCGCGGGCAGGCTGCTGCCCCGAGCGGACGTTTAGCTGCTGCCTCTGGTTTCATCCCTGTCAGATGGCATCAACCAGCACATCAGCACTAATAAGGGCATTTGGCGGAGGCTCTTGAAGTTCTTATCTTGCCTTTAATGATTCATGCAGCTTCCCTCAGCCCTCCCAACACAAGCCCTCTCCTGTCTCTCCCTTCCCGAAACCAAACCTTGCCAGGAGACACCACCCCAGGATTTCTCAGTGCTGTCTGGAGAAGTTAAAAACGGCCTGGGCTCCATTACCAGCTGTGAAGACTAAAGGTGGGGGCTCTTGGGGCACACAGGAATCTGCCACCTTCACTTGAGCTCAGCACCCTTGGTTAGCAGCTCCCCAGGTCAGGGTAACCAAGGCAGCCCTGCTGCCATGGCGCCTTTGGTAGGAGCACGCTGGCACCATCCTCACCAGCCCTGGCCCCCTCCTGCCACTGCCACCAAACTGAATGTGCCACCACACCACAGCCCTGAGGCCAGGCTGGCTCTCTGTTGAGGCATAACCACCACAGAGGGAACAGGGGAGCAGAGGAGGAGGGAGGTTTTCTCCTGCATTCAGAGGAGTGTGGCCAGCAGAGCCAGGGAGGTTCTCCTCCCCCTCTCCTCTGCCCTGCTGAGACCTCCCCTGGAATATTGCATCCAGCTCTGGGCTCCCCAGGTCAGGAGGGACAGGGATCTGCTGGAGAGAGTGCAAGGGAGGGCTGCAAGGATGCTGAAGGGCCTGGAGCACTGCCTGGGGAGGAGAGGCTGAGAGCCCTGGGGGTGTTTAGTGTGGAGAGGAGAAGGCTGAGAGGGATCTGATCAATGTCTATCAATAGCTGAGGGCTGGGGGTCAGGAGGGAGGGGACAGGGACAGGCTCTGCTCAGTTGTGCTCTGGGATAGGCCAAGGGGCAATGGATGGAAACTGCAGCACAGGAGGTTCCACCTCAACAGGAGGAGGAACTTCTTCCCTGGGAGGGTCCCAGAGGCCTGGAGCAGGCTGCCCAGAGAGGTTGTGGAGTCTCCTTCTCTGGAGCCTTTCCAGCCCTGTCTGGATGTGTTCCTGTGTGCCCTGTGCTGGATTTTCTGGTCCTGCTCTGGCAGGGGGCTTGGACTGGAAGCTCTCCAGAGGTCCCTTCTAACTCCTAACATCCTCTGAGCCTCCGATCCTCTGCTGCTACCTCCCTTTTCTTTAACCCACTGAGTCCTGGCAGCACAGCAGGGAGAAACTCCCTGTGGCCGGGGTGGAGGGGATGGGGCAGGAGCCAGGCTGTGCCCCACACCATTCTGCCCCATGCCTGGCCAGAGTGCAGGTGGCAGTGAGCAGCAACCTCCAGCTCTGTGCCATGCTGTGGCGAGCAGCTCTCACCCCAGCCCACCCAGCACTGCAGAACCCCCTCCAGCACATCTTGCCTCTGTCAGGCAGCCCTCCCTGCTCCTTGATTTATGGTCCTGTTGTCCAGCTGCCAGAGGAACCCTTCCTACCAGATAGCTTTTATCTCAAAATAAACCCTGGAAAAAAAAATCCCACAGGCTTTATTTGTCCTTTGCCCTGGGAAAGTTTCTGAGCTAACAAATAAATAAATGAAGTGAAGTTATTTTAAAGGGCAGCAGGCAGCTACCCTGAAAACCTCTCCAGCTCAGGGCTCTGGCAGGACCACCTCCAGTGCCTGAACACCCCAGTGCACATCAGCCCCTGCAAAAGGAGGCTTGCTCAGGCTGCAAAGAACAAATCCAATTGCTTCACACTGCTGTAATTAGCAATTATCTCCCTGGTGGGAAATGATTCCCCCACACATTATGTGAATGGATAATACCCACTTGGGTGTTTGGTTTGGGTTTGCTTTTGTTTTGATTTGGTTTGGTTTGGTTTTTTGTTCCTTTAACTTGTTTGCTGCATGTGCACACAAACAAAACACAGAGGCATCCTCAGGAGCTTGGCCAAGCTCTTCCCTTTCATCTGCTCCACGTTTCACAGAATCATTCAGGTTGGAAAAGATCCTTGGGATAAGCAAGTTTGACCACTTCAGTGCATTCAGACCTGAGGTCTCTGGTTTTAAGCCAGAGGAGACTTTGAAGTGTGGCTGGTGATATTAACAACCCTCCCCCCCTGCTCCACTGCCACTGGGAGAAAAGTCAGGGATGCAACCCCTGGGATGCATCCGGAGCAGTGTGGGCAGAGCTGGAGAGAGAGGATCCTGCCCCTCTGCTCTGCTGTGCTCTGGGGAGACCTCACTTGCAGGGCTGTGTCCAGCTCTGGGGCCCCCAACAGAGGGGTCAGGAGCCAGCAATGGGCACTGGCAGCACAGAAGGCCAAGGGCAGCCTGGGCTGCAGCCAAAGCAGTGTGGGCAGAGCTGGAGAGAGAGGATCCTGCCCCTCTGCTCTGCTCTGGGGAGACCTCACCTGCAGGGCTGTGTCCAGCTCTGGAGCCCCAACACAAGAGAGACCTGGAGCTGCTGGAGAGGGTCCAGAGGAGGCCAGAGAGATGCTGAGAGGGCTGGAGAAGCTCTGCTGTGGGGACAGGCTGGGAGAGTTGGGGCTGTTGAGCCTGCAGAGGAGAAGGCTGCAGGGAGAGCTCAGAGCTGCATTTCAATGTCTGCAGGGGAGCTGCAGGCAGGCTGGGGAGGGACTGTTGAGAAGGGCTTGGAGTGCTAGGCCCAGGGGCAGGGCTTTGAAAGTGGAGCAGGGCAGCTTGAGGTTGGAGCTGAGGAGGAAGTTGTGCCCAAGGAGAGTGGTGAGACACTGGCACAGGCTGCCCAGGGCTGTGCTTGAGGCCCCAGCCCTGGAGCCATCCAAGCTCAGCCTGGCTGTGTCCCTGTGCAGCCTGCTCTAGCTGGAGGGGTCCCTGCTGAGTGCAGGGGGGTTGGGCAAGATGCCCTTGGAGGCTCCCTCCCTACCCAGTGCAGGCTGTGAGACATGAAGCAACAGGGTGGGTGACAGCTGCAAAGAGGTTGCAGAGGTTCCCATCATGAGCCAGGCTGCACCCAGTGGATTTGTTTGGCTAAAAGTTGGAGCAGTATCTGAAAGCTCTGCCTGACTCTTTCTCACTTGTCCTTTCCTTGCAGGAGAATGAGTGGATAGCTTGGTGAAACGAAGCTGCAATGGATTTGAGAGGAACAAAGAGGAGCTTGACATCCTCACACAGGGTACGTGACAGTGCAGCACTCACTGGCACAGAGTTTGGAGGGCAGGAGATTAGGATGGCTGAAGGGAGATTTGGATGTCTAGGGGGAAAATCTTTTAAAGGAGAGCTGAGAAGCTGTGCAAGCCTCCATGTTTTGATGAGGAGGCATCAACCATTTGCTTTCTTCATCAATCCATGTCAAAGTTCTAGGGATAAGGTGCTGGAGGAAGGTAGAAGTCCCAGATTAGTAAACCAGGAGTTGATTCAAGGGAAGGAAGGTTGGAAGCCCCCAGATTAGTAAACCAGGAGTTGATCTAGAGGAAGGAAGGTTGGAAGCCCCCAAATTAGTAAGCCTGCAATGGTGCAGCCCTCCCAGCACCACGCTGCCTGTGCTGAGCCATGTGCTCATGGCAGGGAGCCAGGGAGGTGGCAGCCTAGCACCCATAAGCCCATTGCTGCTGTGCCTTCCAACTGCCATGCCCATCCTTCAGCCATGGTCGTTGGAGGGCCTGATAGAGGCTGAGGGTCTGTAAGGGTCTGGGAAATTCATCTGGAAAACAGGGAGGCAGCCTTCTGGTGATCTAACCTTAATGGGCAGCAGCAGGATTTGTGCTACGGGGAGCCTGAGGAGGAATCCAGCTGGTTACTGAGATGTGTAAATGCTGGACAGCTGCTTACTGAGATGTGTAAATGCTGGACAGCCAGATCTGCTGCCTCTGCAGGCAGCAAGAAGAGCTTGAGTTGTCTGGGTGAGGGGAGTCGCTTAGCTCCCTTTCCTCTGGCCCAAAAAAAGACTCAGCACAACCCCCTGAGGAGGGCTTCCCCAGGCTCCCAGTGGATAGGATTTCACCCATCAGCTGTTTTGCTCCTCTGGCAGCCTTTTTCTTGCCCATCCTCCCTCCCTAGCTTGACTCCTCTCAGCCCTGTGCTCCAAGGTCAGCAGGTGATGGCTCTGGAAACGAAACGGCTGCGAGGTGCAGAAGGCAAGCAGGCAGTCCAGGGGGCACAGCCCCTTCACCTTTCCTATGGGAAAGTGCTCTCTAAACCTGCTCACAGCCTTCCCCAGCAGCCCCAGAGCCTCTTCTTACATGCCTGTGATGCCTTTCTGCAGCTGGAGGAACTGCTCTGATGCAGGGAGGCAAAAGGCTTCCTTGCTGGGAGCCTGAGGGTACTGCTCAGAGTCAGAAATTCCCTCTCCCCAGGAATATGTGAGCAAAAGGGACTGCTCCCTGCCACTGCAGGGGACACAGAAAGTGATGAGGACTCCCTGTGGTGGGATCAGCTGCTTTGTGGTGGGAAGGAAACTCTGGTTCCAGGCTGCTCTGAGGCAGGAGTGGCAGACAAAGGGTACGCAAACCACTCACAGGGTCACAGGATCACAGCTCAGAAGATGTTAGGGGTTGGAAGGGACCTCTGGACATTTTCCAGTCCAACCTCCCTGCCAGAGCAGGACCATAGAATCCAGCACAGGGCACACAGGAACACATCCAGACAGGGCTGGAAAGGTTCCAGAGAAGGAGACTCCACAACCTCTCTGGGCAGCCTGCTCCAGGCCTCTGGGACCCTCCCAGGGAAGAAGTTCCTCCTCCTGTTGAGGTGGAACCTCCTGTGCTGCAGTTTCCATCCATTGCCCCTTGGCCTATCCCAGAGCACAACTGAGCAGAGCCTGTCCCTGTCCCCTGCCTCCTGACCCCCAGCCCTCAGCTATTGATAGACATTGATCAGATCCCTCTCAGCCTTCTCCTTTCCAGACTGAACAGCCCCAGGGCTCTCAGCCTCTCCTCCCCAGGCAGTGCTCCAGGCCCTTCAGCATCCTTGGCTCCCCAGGGACCTGCAGGATCTTGCAGTTCCAACCCCCCTGCCATGGGCAGGGACACCTCACACCACAGCAGGTTGCTCACAGCCACATCCAGCCTGGCTGCAAAAACCTCCAGGGATGAGGCTTCCACCACCTCCCTGGGCAACCTGTGCCAGGCTCTCACCACCCTCATGGGGAACAACTTCTTTCTAACATCCAATCTGAATCTCCCCACTTCTACTTTTGCTCCATCCCCCCACTCCTATCACTCCCTCACACCCTCAAAAGTCCCTCCCCAGCTTTCCTGGAGCCCCCTTCAGATCCTGGAAGGCCACCAGAAGGTCTCCTGGGAGCCTTCTCCTCTCCAGCCTGCACAACCCCAACTCTCTCAGGCTGTCCTCATAGCAGAGGTGCGCCAGCCTTCTGCTCACCCTCGCGGGATGATCCGGAGGAGTTTTTCTCTTTCCCCTCCCTCTGCCTGCCCCCTGAACCTCACCCCGCCGATGGCTGTAACCTGAGCAGGCTGTGCGCTACACGGCTCTGCGCTAACCTCACCGGGCGCCAGCAGGCTCCCGGCGTGTCCGAGCCCTGCTCCTCGCTCACCGGGAAGCGGCGAGTCATGCGATGAAGCTCTCCCGAAGCCATCGATGGTTAACTGGATCAAGGAGATGCGAGCCGGCCAAGCCCTCCCGCCGGGCACCGCCTGCCCTCCGCGGGCAGCCGAGCGTGCGGGCAGCGGCTCCCTGCTGCCCGTGCCGCAGGGCTCCCCCCGGGCTGGCTTTGCAAATTCCCCCGGCACTGGGGTCTCTATAGCACGCTGGGAGCGGAGCAGGCAGGCAGTCAGCGCTCTACAAACCACCCTTCATCCTCCAGTGACTGATTTTTTTTTCCCCCCTTGCTCCATCCTCCTTCCTCACGCAGACAGTCAATGCCACAAGCCAGGGACAGGCTCTGGGGAGAGCACACGGCCCCAGGAATTCAGGGGTTGGGGCCCCCAAAAGCAGCGTGCTCTGCCCCAGAAGACAAACCTCAATTTGCAAAGAGGGAAAAGGAGGAAATAGAGGTAGGAATAGAGAGCTCACAGCGCTAGAGGCACTGTGAAAGAAATGCTCACTCAGCACCTCCCTGCTGCCTGCAAAGGACAGCTTTGAGGGTCCCTTCCAACCCAATCTGTGAATCTACCCTTCCAGCAGGGAAGCAGAAAGCAAGTTAGGCTGAGCCTTCCTGTGTGATCTGCCTTAGGTGACCCTGCTCTGGCAGGGGGGGGTTGGGCTGGATGATCTCTGGAGGTCCCTTCCAACCCCTGATGTTCTGTGAGGATTCTATGGGATCCTGCTGGAGCTCCCTGCCAGAAAGCAGGCTTGCCCCAGCCCAGCTCTGCACACACATTTCTGCTCTTTCACTACAAGTAAAACCCCTAAGGCTTTCTCCACCCCTGTCCCTGTGGTCCTCCTGGGGTTGTTCACTGGAATGAATATTGTGCTCAGCTCTGGGCTCCTCACTGCAGGAAGGACATTGAGGGGCTGGAGCCTGTCCAGAGCAGGGCAGGGAGGCTGGAGAAGGGCCTGGAGCCCCTGGGCTGGAGGAGGGGCTGAGGGAGCTGGGGGTGTGCAGGCTGGAGAAGAGGAGGCTGAGGGAGACCTCATTGCTCTCTCCAGCTCCCTGAAGGGAGGTTGGAGTGAGGAGGGGACAGCCTCTGCTCCTTGGTGGCAAGGGACAGGAGCAGAGGAAATGGTTCCAAGGTGTGCCAGGGGAGGCTCAGGCTGGAGCTCAGGAAATATTTCTGCCCTGGAAGGGTTCTCAGAGCTTGGAATGGTCTGCCCAGGGCAGTGCTGCAGTCCCCACCCCTGGGGGTGTTCCAGCAGGCTGTGGAGCTGTGCTTAGGGACATGGTTTGGTGGTGACCCTGCAGTGCTGGCTGGAGGGTTGGACTGGATGAGCTTGGAGGCCTCTTCCAACCAAAGATATTCTGCTCTGTGGTTCTCTGCCCTTGCAGAGAGGTGAGGTTGCACTGCAGAGGGATGGGGAGATGTGGGAAGTCATGGCACAAGGGGCAAGATGGCCAAGGCAGAGGAATTCCAGGATGGGTCTAGGCATAGGAAGGGATGCACTGAGGTGTGCATGGAGGAGCAGAGGGAAGAGCAAGGCAGCAAACTTTGTTTCCCCCAGACAGGAATGTGGCACATCAGGGATCCTGCATGATTTCAAAACACAAACTACCTCCATGCACTTCATTTGCCAAGCTGCACATGGGCCACAAGGTCTGGGAAGTGCTGAGGCTGTTCAATATTAAATGCCCTATTTATTATTTACACAGAAAAAAAAAAAAACAACCAACCAAATGCCTGCTGAGGAGCTCTGCCGAGGCAGACAGAGCCTGGCCCCAAACAACCTCCCTCCCGCCTCCCAGGAAGGCCAAGAGGAACAAACTCCTTAAAAACCTGGGAATGCAAGCCATCAGCAGCAGGGGGGCACCTAGGCCATGGTGGTGCAGCAGATCCTGAGGCTGTGGCCATGCTGCCTGGGGCCAGTGGTGTGGCTGAGCCTCTTCCTACAGCCTCTCCCTGCAAAGCAAACCTGCTCACAGCACCACATCACAGCCTCACAGATTGCACTGGGTTGGGAGGGAGCCTCCAAGGGCATCTTGCCCAACCCCCCTGCACTCAGCAGGGACACCTCCAGCTAGAGCAGGCTGCACAGGGACACAGCCAGGCTGAGCTTGGATGGCTCCAGGGCTGGGGCCTCAAGCACAGCCCTGGGCAGCCTGTGCCAGTGTCTCACCACTCTCCTTGGGCACAACTTCCTCCTCAGCTCCAACCTCAAGCTGCCCTGCTCCACTTTCAAAGCCCTGCCCCTGGGCCTAGCACTCCAAGCCCTTCTCAACAGTCCCTCCCCAGCCTGCCTGCAGCTCCCCTGCAGACATTGAAATGCAGCTCTGAGCTCTCCCTGCAGCCTTCTCCTCTGCAGGCTCAACAGCCCCAACTCTCCCAGCCTGTCCCCACAGCAGAGCTTCTCCAGCCCTCTCAGCATCTCTCTGGCCTCCTCTGGACCCTCTCCAGCAGCTCCAGGTCTCTCTTGTGTTGGGGGCCCCAGAGCTGGACACAGCCCTGCAGGTGAGGTCTCCCCAGAGCAGAGCAGAGGGGCAGGATCCTCTCTCTCCAGCTCTGCCCACACTGCTTTGGCTGCAGCCCAGGCTGCCCTTGGCCTTCTGTGCTGCCAGTGCCCATTGCTGGCTCCTCTCCAGCTTCTCCCCACCCCCAGCACCCCCAAGTCCTTCTCTGCAGGGCTGCTCTCAATCTCCTCACCCCCAGCCTGCATTGGTACTGAGGGTTGCTCTGACCTAGATGCAGGACCTTGCCCTTGGCCTTCTTGAACCTCCTGAGGTTCTCCCTCAGCTCAGCTCTCTGCACCTTTCCTCTTTCCTCCTCAGCTACACTGTGGGGAACTTGTCCTGCCCTTGGTGTTTGCTGATTCCTGGCAAGGTGAAGGCAGCAAGGGCAAAACCAAAACCATTCCAAAAGAGGTCAATGATGCATGTTGAGGAAGATAAGGGAAGAGGAGGCTAGAGTGGGAGCTCAGCAAGCCAGGGTACCAGCACAGGAGGAGTTCATAGAATCATTAAGGATGGAAAACACCTCTAAGATCAAGTCCAACCATCAGCTCAACACCACCATGTCCTGAAGTCCCACATCCACACATCCATCCAGGGATGGCTTCTCTGGGGCTCTGCATATGAGGACTGGAAGGCTGCAGGGATAGATTCTTACAGGAGAAGAGGGGAAGTGGAGCTTTGGAAGTCCCTCTCATTCCAAGTGGTCCCCCAAAAGCAACAGGTTGCCAATTAAATATAGGAGACATTAAAGCCAAAGGTACCTGCAAAAGCCTTAGGCCAAGCTCCAAGCAATGCTTCTTTGAAAGACAGGGGGGGAAAAAAATCATAATTCTTTTAAGTGGTAAAGAGTTCAGACTCTGCCTACATGCAGCTGACCCTGAGGGGCTGCCTGCCTGCCTGCCACCCTCCTGCTGCTGCTGGGAGCTTGGGATGGCTCCTTCCTGCTGCAGCAGCTTTTCCCTGGGGGTGCCAGCTGCACCTTGGAGTCTGGTTGGAGACTTGTGTCCAGTGGAGTCCCTCACGGGTCAGTCCTGGGACCAGAGCTGTTCAGTGCATTCAGCAATGACCTGGCTGAGGGCACAGAGGACACCTCTAGCAAGTTGGTGCTGATGGCACCAAACTGGGAGCAGTGGTGACACAGGAGGTTGTGCTGCCATTCAGAGAGCCCTGGACAGGCTGAGAGCTGGGCAGGGAGACATGGAATGAAATTCAGCAAGGGCAAGGGGAGATTCCTGCACCTAGGAAAGAACAACCCCAGGGAGCAGGAGAGGTTGGGGACTGAGCTGCTGGAGAGCAGGGAAGGGGAAAAGGCCCTGGGGGTCCTGGTGGGTGGGAGGTTGGCCATGAGCCAGCAATGTGCTCTGGTGGCCAAGAAGGCCAAGGGCAGCCTGGGGGGGATCAGAAGGGCTGTGGTCAGTAGGTCAGAGAGGTTCTCCTGCCCCTCTGCTCTGCCCTGCTGAGGCCACATCTGGAATATTGTGTCCAGGTCTGGGCCCCTCAGCTCAAGAAGGACCTCAGGGAAGTGCTTGAGAGAGTCCAGCACAGAGCCACAAAGATGCTGCAGGCAGTGGAACATCTTCCTCATGGGGAGAGCCTGAGGGAGCTGAGGGCTCTGGAGCTGGGAGAGGAGGAGCCTGAGGGTGAGCTCATTGCTGGTGCTAAAGATGTGCAGGGGGAGTGCCCAGAGGCTGGAGCCAGGCTGTGCTGGGGGATGCCCAATGCCAGCACAAGGGGCAGTGGTGGAAGCTGAGGCATAGGAAGTGCCATGGGAACAGGAGGAGAGATTTTGTCCCTGTGAGGGTGGCAGAGCCCTGGAGCAGGCTGCCCAGGGGGGTTGTGGAGTCTCCCTCTGTGGAGATATTGAAGACCTGCCTGGCTGTGCTCCTGTGTGCCCTGCCCTGGGTGCCCCTGCTCTGGCAGGGGGGTTGGACTGGATGAGCTCTGGGGGTCCCTTCCAGCCCCTAACCCTCTGTGATCCTGTGGTTCTGTGAAACCACATCCAGAACCACCCTGCAGCTCAGGGCCAGCCAGGCAGGCTGCCTCCTCCCTACCTTTGAGCTCCCTGAGGGCTTTGTTTGGGAGCTGTGGGTGGCAGAGTGGGCTTCTGGACAGTGCCCCCAGCAAGACTTGTCCCCCAGGGTGCCACTGCTCTGCCATCAGTGCTGGGGATGGCTTGGAGAGGGTTTGGAGGGCTTGGTGGGGAGGTGCTCAGAGCCACAGCAGCTGTTTAGGAGGCATGACTTGGTTAAAGCAAGCAGCTGGGGTAATTTCCACTTGCACAGAGCAGGTTCTGGCATCTTCTAAAGAAAAAAAAAAAAAAAAGAAAATAATCAGCAGCAGCAGCAGGAGGAGGAGGAGGGGGAGGCAGCCAGCCTAAAAGGCTCTTTGATGATGCCCTTCTCCTCCCCACACTGAGGAGCCAGTCTGTGCCACCTTCTGCTTCCACCAGGCTCCTTCCAGTGCTGCTTCATCCCTGCCCCAGGCTTTCATTTGCTGATGACCAAATGGCAATCACAACTCCACAGAGCCCAGGTGAAACCTTCTTTCACCCCAGCAGCCTGCAGCTCAGACACAGGCAGCCTCTCCTCAGGGCTGACACGAGTGCTTGGTTAGACCCCAAAACACAGAGAAGAGAGCTGGGGGCAAGTCCTGCCCCACATCACACCCTGCTGAAAACCTCTACAGGAAGGTTCAGAGATTCATGGAATCACAGAATGGCTTGGGGTGGAAGGGAACTTTAAAGCTCATCCAGTTCCAGCCCCCTGCCATGGGCAGGGACACCTCCCCCCAGCACAGCTTGCTCAAGGCCTCATCCAGCCTGGCCCTGAGCACCTCCAGGGAGGAGGCAGCCACAGCCTCCATGGGCAGCCTGTGCCAGTGTCTCACCACCCTCACTGCCAACAATTTCTTCCTCATCTCCAGTCTCAATCTGCCCTCCTCAAGCTTCAATCCATTCCCTCTCCTCCTGGCACTCCCAGGCCCTGTCCAAAGTCCCTCCCCAGCTCTCCTGGAGCCCCTTCAGGTCCTGGAAGGCTGCTCTGAGGTCTCCCTGGAGCCTGCTTTTCAACCCCAACTCTCCCAGCCTGTCCCCACAGCAGAGCTTCTCCAGCCCTCTGAGCATCTTTATAGCCTCCTCTGGACCCTCTCCAGCAGCTCCAGGTCCCTCTCATTCTGGGGACCCCAGGACTGGAGGCAGTGCTGCAGGTGTGGTGTGAGCAGAGCAGAGCAGAGGTCAGAATCCCCTCCCTGTGCTGCTGCTCTCCCTGCTCTGGATGCAGCTCAGCACACAGCTGCCTGCTGGACTGCCAGGGACCATTGCTGGCTCCTGGGGACTCTGTCACCACCTGACACCCCCAAGGCCTTCTCCTGCAGGCTGCTCTCCAGCCACTGCTCACCCAGCCTGGATCTGTGCTTGGGATTGGCCTGACCCAGCTGCAGGACCTTGCCCTTGGCCACAGGGATGCTGGAAGCCCACAGACACTGATTTGCACAGCCCAGCTGCAAACTGCTCTCTGCTCCTCAGAGTCCCTCCCTGCTCCTGCTGCCCACACCATTGCTGCTCCAGGCCAGGCTGCTGGTGGCCTCCTTGCCCACCTGGGCACCCCCTGGCTCCTCTCCAGCCAGCTGCCCACCAACACCCCCAGGGCTTGCTCTGCTGGGCACTTTCCAGCCCCTCTGCCCCAAGCCTGCAGCCTTCCTGGGGTGGTTGTGCCCCAAGTGCAGGACCCAGCCCTTGGCCTTGTTGGCTCCCATCCCATTGGCCTCATCCCATGGCTGCAGCCTGTGCAGGTCCCTCTGCAGAGCCTTCCTGCCCTCCAGCAGCTCCACGCTGCCTCCCAGCTCAGTGCCATCTGATCAAGGGTGCCTGGATTCCCTCCTCCAGTTGATGGATGGAGATGTTCAAGAGAATCAGGCCCAGCACTGAGCAGTCTGAGCCTAGCACCTGGCTAAGAGATAGCTGAGGGAACAGCTGAACCCCTACTGGAAATGGCATCTGTGGGTTCAGAGTCACACAGAGACACCAAGCCCTTGGAGTGTAACCATCCCCTAAGTGCTGCTCATCAAAGCAACCTTCATGAAGCCATTTGCATTGGAGGCATCCCTGGCAAATCAATGCCCTCACCTTGCCAGGGGAGCTGGGGCATCCCTGCAGGGTGCTGACTTTGGGGTACATGTGCCCCTCGCTCTCTAGGGACCCCCATGCTGTGCTGCTTGAGGGCCCATGGACATCCTTCTTTCTTCCCCTTGCATGATGGGCAGGTGAGCAGCTCCTGTGCCCAGCTGTGGGCTCTGGCACTGAGCTGAGCTGCTGGCTGGAGGGCCCTGGGGCTGAGCCAGCTCCTGCCCTGCTCCCCTGTGCAGCTGTTAGCAAGCCACGATGGACTTCTGGGCTCTTGCCAGGGAAATGGGTTCATGTCAGATGGAAAGACATCAGGAGATAATGTCTTCAGAATGCTCCGGATCACTGCCCTGCATTGCACTCCACTGCACAGCCTCCCCAGCCTCATTGCTCTGTGTCCCCATGCACCCCCAGGCATCACTGCCTCCACCTGAGGGTGCCTCCAGCTGGGCTCTGGTGTGGACTGCATTGACGCAGCCTCAGCAGGTCTGAGGTGGCACCAAGCTGTGTGGTGCTGCTGACAGGTTGGAGGGAAGGGATCCATCCAGAGGAGCCTGGACAGGCTACAGAGCTGAGCCCAAGCCAGTCTCAGGAGGATCAACAAGTCCAAGGGCAAGGTCCTGCAGCTGGGTCAGGGCAATCCCAGGCACTGATATAGGCTGGGCAGGGACTGGCTTGAGAGCAGCCCTGAAGAAAAGGCCTTGGGGGTGCTGGGGGAGGAGAAGCTCAGCAGGAGCCAGCAGTGAGCACCTGCAGCCCAGAGAGCCAAGCAGAGCCTGGGCTGCAGCAAGAGAAGTGTGGCCAGCAGGGCCAGGGAGGGGATTCTGCCCCTCTGCTCCACTCTGCTGAGACCCCACCTGCAGCTCTGGGTCCAGTTCTGGAGCCTCTGTTCCAGGAAGGCTCTGGAGGGGCTGGAAGGTGTCCAGAGAAGGGCCACGAGGATGAGCAGAGGGCTGGAGCTGCTCTGCTCTGCAGACAGCCTGAGAGAGTTGGGGTTGTGCAGGCTGGAGAGGAGAAGGCTCCCAGGAGACCTTCTGGTGGCCTTCCAGGATCTGAAGGGGGCTCCAAGAAAGCTGGGGAGGGACTTTTGAGGGTGTGAGGGAGTGATAGGACTGGGGGAATGGAGCAAAACTGGAAGTGGGGAGCTTCAGATTGGATGTTAGGAAGAAGTTGTTCCCCATGAGGGTGGTGAGAGCCTGGCAGAGGTTGCCCAGGGAGGTGGTGGAAGCCTCATCCCTGGAGGTTTTTGCAGCCAGGCTGTGAGCAACCTGCTGGAGTGTGAGGTGTCCCTGGCTATGGCAGGAGGGTTGGAACTGGATGATCCTTGAGGTCCCTTCCAGCCCTGCCAGTTGTATGATTCTATGAGCTGAAGTGAGAGCTGGCAGCAGCCCCCACGTCTGCAGTGATTTATTCTCCACTTCTCTTATTAAAGCTGCTCTGACTGCAGATTGCCTTTCCCCACTTCATCTTCCTTATTGCTGCCCCTGCCCTGGGCCTGGCAGGCCTGGGTGTTGTGACAGACTGCCTGGGAGCCTGACTGATTGCCTCAGTCTGCTGAAGCTACTGCTCCAAGGAGCTGCAGCAGCCATGCCAGGCAAGGCCACTCCTGTCCCCAGAGGCTACTCTGTACGTTCCCCTGCCTTGCAGCACTGCTGTGTGCCCAGCCCTGAGGGGGGTCTCTGCTTGCACTGCCCTCCAGCAGCCCAGCAAGCAGCAGGCAAAACTATTCCTCCCCTCTCCAGGTGAGCTGCCAACAGCAGCAGGGGACAGGAGGACACAGGTGGGCTCCACTGCTGCCTGCTTCAGGTGGGGCACAGGGGTGCTGCCAGGGCCAGGGAGAGGCACCAGAAGAGATCTCTGCCCAACACAGAAATTCACAGAGTCACAGAACGTTAAGGGCTGGAAGGGACCTCCACAGTGCCTGAGAGGAGGACCTCCTCTGGATGTGCTGGACACAGCATTCCAGCTATGGGGAGTTTGTGGAGCCTCCCTCTCTGCATGTGTTCCTGGGGATAAAGATGTGCAGGGCAGTGTGGGGAGGACAGAGCCAGGCTCTGCTCAGGGATGGCCAAGGACAGCACAAGGGGCACTGGGGGCAAGCTGGAGCAGAGGAGGTGCCACAGGAGGGAAGAGAAGGCAAAACTTTGTCAGTGTGAGGCTGCTGGAGGCCTGGAGCAGGCTGCCCAGAGAGGTTGTGGAGTCTCCTTCTCTGGAGCCTTTCCAAGCCCACCTGGCTGTGTTCCTGTGTGCCCTGCCCTGGGTGCCCTGCTCTGGCAGGAGGGTTGGGCTGGGTGATCTCTGGGGGTCCCTTCCAACCCCTACCCCTCTGTGAACTGCCCTGCCGGAAAACCTTGGCCTTTCCCTGGGCACTGAAGCTTCCTGTCCAAGCAGAGCAGGACTGAGAGGGCCAAGCCATGGTGGAGAAGAGGTTTCCTCCCCTGTGCAATGTACCAGTTTGGGTCTGGTTTGCTTTGGCTCCCACCTCCTAATCCAGGAAAGACTTCAACCAGCTATGTCCTGAGCCTGCTGGGCTGCATGGCTGTACACAGGAGCTTGTTCCCTCTCCAAAAAAAAAATGATGGCATCTGAGAAACTGAAGGCATGAAAAGGAAGTCTGAGCTCAAGCAAAAGCCTGCCAAGTTTCTAAAAAAAATAAATAATAATAATAATAAATGAAATAAATGAAACCCCAAGCACAGCAATATTTCACAGCCTAGATGAAGCCAGCATTTGTCTGTGTTTCAGTCTGCCTCCAAATCCCCTGAGCCATCAGCCCACGTGGAGGCAGCAGCTTGAAGGGATGGAAAAAGCAGCCACTGCCATTTCTCATGTCCTTCTTGGTCTGCAAGGCACAAGGAGCAGTGGGAAAAAACCCGAGATCCAAGCCACTCACTCAGCTCCAAAAGCAATTCCTGGTTGTTTTCAGCTGGAAAAAAAACAAGGACACCCCTTCCTAAGGCCTCTCCTGACAGAGCTCCATGGGTGCCTGACCTACCACAGAACTACAGAAAGGCTGCAGTTGGCTGGAAGGGAACTCAGAGCTCATCTACTCCAACCCCCTGCCATGGACAGGGACACCTCTCAGCTAGACTTGGTTGCTCCTCATCCAGCCTGGCCTTAAGGACCCCCAGGCAGGAGGCAGCCACAGCCTCCCTGGGCAGCTTGTGCCAGAGTCTCACCATCCTCACCCTGAAGAACTTCTCCCTCAGCTCCAGTCTGACCCTGCTCTGCCTCAGCTTCAAACCATTCCCCCTTGGCCTGTCTTTGGACACCCTCAGCAAAAGTCTCTCTGCAGCCTTCCTGCAGGATCCCTTCAGCTATTGCAAGGCAGCTCTGAGGTCCCCCTGGAGCCTTCTCCTCTCCAGGCTGCACACCCTCAGCTCCCTCAGCCTGGCCTCACAGCAGAGCTGCTCCAGCCCTTGGAGCATCTTTGTGGCCTCCTCTGGCCTCACTCCAGCAGCTCTGTGTCCTCCTTCTGCTGGGGACAGCAGAGCTGGAGGCAGGATTGGAGGTGAGGTGTGAGCAGAGCAGAGCCAAGGGGCAGAATCCCCTCTGCTGCCCTGCTGCCCACACTCCTCTGGCTGCAGCCCAGCACACAGCTGCCTGCTGGGCTGCAGGAGGGCACTGCTGGCTCCTGGGGAGCTGCTCAGCTACCAAGACTCCTAAATCATTTCCTTGAGGGCTGCTCTCCACCTACTCCAACCTGGCTTTGTGCCTGGGGTTGGCCCTACCCAGCTGCAGGACCTTACCCTGTGACTTGTAGCACCTCATGCAGTTGGCACTGTGCCACTCCTCAGGCCTGTCAAGACCCTTCTGGATGGATCCCTTCCCTTCAGTGAGTCCAGTGCAGCACACAGCTTGGTGTCATCAGGCTGCTTGCTGAGGCTGCCCTCAGTGCCACTGCCCATGTCAAAGATGTTAAAAGATGCTGACAAAGATGGTAAAGAGCTCTGCAGCCAGAATAGAGCCCTGGAGTCACAACAGAGATGTGAGGAATCCCACTTGACCCTGAGCCTTTGACATAGCTCTTGGAGTGCACCCATGGAGCCAGCTCCTTCTGCAGCTGCTTGTCCATAGAATCACAGAACTGGCAGGGCTGGAAGGGACCTCAAGGCTCAGCCAGTTCCAACCCCCCTGCCATGGGCAGGGACACCTCACACCACAGCAGGTTGCTCACAGCCACATCCAGCCTGGCTGCAAAAACCTCCAGGGATGAGGCTTCCACCACCTCCCTGGGCAACCTCTGCCAGGCTCTCACCACCCTCATGGGGAACAACTTCTTCCTCACATCCAATCTCAATCTCCCCACTTCTACTTTTGCTCCATTCCCCCCACTCCTATCACTCCCTAACACCCTCAAAAGTCCCTCCCCAGCTTTCTTGCAGCCCCCTTCAGATCCTGGAAGGCCACAAGAAGGTCTCCTGGGAGCCTTCTCCTCTCCAAACTGAACAACCCCAACTCTCTCAGGCTGTCTCCAGGCAGAGCAGCTCCAGCCCTCTGCTGATCCTCATGACCCTTCTCTGGACACCTTCCAGCCCCTCCAGAGCCTTCCTGGAACAGAGGCTCCAGACCTGGACCCAGAGCTCCAGGTGGGGTCTGAGCAGAGTGGAGCAGAGGGGGAGAATCCCCTCCCTGGCCCTGCTGGCCACACTTCTCTTGCTGCAGCCCAGGCTCTGCTTGGCTCTCTGGGCTGCAAGTGCTCACTGCTGGCTCCTGCTGAGCTTCTCCTCCCCCAGCACCCCCAAGGCCTTTTCTTCAGGGCTGCTCTCAAGTCCATCATTAGAGACCAGGCTATCCTGTGGGCCCGTGCCAGGTGCCTTGCACACAGAGCTCAGAGGCTGTCTCCAAGGCCAGGCCAGCTCCAGGAAGCTCAGGGGCAGGCAGTTTCCCGGCGACAAGGCTTCGCCTTCCGCACCAAGCGGCCGCCCAGCAGCGCCGGGGAGATGGGGGCAGGAGGAAAGCTCTGGGGCATTATCAGCCTAAGTCAACAGAGCCTGTTAATAATCATGACTGCTGCCCTGCACACTGCTTGCACCCTCAGCCTGGGCAGCTTGGCTTCCTGCACCCTGGCTCCACTGCAGGCTTATTGCTGCCTGCTTTACAACCAAAGCAATTACCTTGGGTGATTGCTAAAAACCTACAGATAGGGCACAAAGAGGTCTTTTTTTATCTCTTTTATCTCTTGGACCATGAGAAAACCTCCCAGGGCTTTAAGAAAAAATTATGTATATATATATATATATATATAATCAACAATGAACTGATTGCCAAAGGGACTAAATGATGTTGGTTTCCCTCCCCCTCCATAATTGCTTGAGTGCTCACGGTCCAAATCATCCTGGCAGCAGCATTCCCAGGTCTGGTTTCTTATGGTGAGAAGAGAAGCAGCTCAGACCAATTGCCTGGGGAAAGGTCCTCCCTCTGGTCACCTTTGCTACCAAGACAGGCTGAGGGAGCTGGGGGTGTTCAGCCTGGAGAAGAGAAGGGTCCAGGGAGACCTAACAGCAGCCTGCCAGGACCTGAAGGGGGCTGCAAGAAGGCTGCAGAGGGACTGATCCCAAAGGCCTGCAGGGACAGGAGCAGGGACAATGGTTTGGAATGAGAACAGAGCAGACTGAGATTGGATGTGAGGAACAAGTTCTGCAGCAGGAGGCTGCTGGAACACTGCAACAGGTTGCCCAGGGAGGTGGTTGAGGCTCCATGCCTGGAGATATTCAAGGTGAGGCTGGACAGGGCTGTGGGCAACCTGAGGATGTCCCTGCTGAGTGCAGGGGGTTGGTCTGGGTGAGCTTTGGAGGTCCCTTCCAACCCAGAGCAGTCTGTGATGATTCTGTGATCACAGCTGAGCTGGTGGAGAGCAGCAGCTCAGAGCAGGCTGGGTGGGAGGTGCAGAGGTGCAGAGGTGAGCAGCTCAGACAGGACCAGAGGGGACTGCAGCCCCACCAGGGTGAATTGGAGCAGTTTTCAGAACACAACTAAGTTCATCTGCCCTTTAAACTCTCTGATTTCAGAGAGGGGAAAGGGAGGAAGGGAGGAAGGGAGGAAGGGAGGAAGGGAGGAAGGGAGGAAGGGAGGAAGGGAGGAAGGGAGGAAGGGAGGAAGGGAGGAAGGGAGGAAGGGAGGAAGGGAGGAAGGGAGGAAGGGAGGAAGGGAGGAAGGCAGCACAGCCTGAGGGCTGGCAGCCACTGCTCCCAGTTTGGTGCCACCAGCAAACTGGCTGAGGGTCTCCTCTGTGCCTTCATCCAGGTCACTGATGAAGATGTTGAACAAACCTGGACCCAGCACTGACCCCTGGGGAACACCACCAGCCACAGGCCTCCGAATGGACTCTGCACCATTGATCATGCCCCTCTGGGCTCTGTCACGTGCAGCACTAAGCTGCTGTGGGTGCTGGGAGAGAGCAAGGGGAAAGGTGGTGCACAAGAGGGAGCATGCCTCAAAGGCTGGGGAGGGGAGACAAAAGAATGAGGCCCATGGGTAACAGGGGAAGGCACAGCTGAGAGCTGCTGAGGAGGTGAAGGACTGCCGGGACACAGTGCAGGTAACACATCTGAGCTGGGTGCTCTCAGGAACACACACCATGGGTAAACTGCCCAAGGGCAGCTGCTAACAGAGCACAGGATCATAGAGTCAGGGGGACAGAGAGTGAGAGAGTGAGAGTGATAGAGTGATAGAGTGATGGAGTGATAGAGTGATAGAGTGATAGTGATAGAGTGATAGTAATATAGACTCACAGTGAGAGAGTGAGAGAGTGACTAGAGTGATAGAGTGATAGTGATAGAGTGACTAGAGTGATAGTAATAGTCATAGACTCACAGAGTGAGAGAGTGAGAGTGACTAGAGTGATAGAGTGATAGTGATAGAGTGACTAGAGTGATAGTAATAGTCATAGACTCACAGAGTGAGAGAGTGAGAGAGTGACTAGAGTGATAGAGTGATAGTGATAGAGTGACTAGAGTGATAGTAATAGTCATAGACTCACAGAGTGAGAGAGTGAGAGAGTGACTAGAGTGATAGAGTGATAGTGATAGAGTGACTAGAGTGATAGTAATAGTCATAGACTCACAGAGTGAGAGAGTGAGAGAGTGACTAGAGTGATAGAGTGATAGTGATAGAGTGACTAGAGTGATAGTAATAGTCATAGACTCACAGAGTGAGAGAGTGAGAGAGTGACTAGAGTGATAGAGTGATAGTGATAGAGTGACTAGAGTGATAGTAATAGTCATAGACTCACAGAGTGAGAGAGTGAGAGAGTGACTAGAGTGATAGAGTGATAGTGATAGAGTGATAGAGTGATAGTAATAGTCATAGACTCACAGAGTGAGAGAGTGAGAGTGACTAGAGTGATAGAGTGATAGTGATAGAGTGACTAGAGTGATAGTAATAGTCATAGACTCACAGAGTGAGAGAGTGAGAGAGTGACTAGAGTGATAGAGTGATAGTGATAGAGTGATAGTAATATAGACTCACAGAGTGAGAGTGAGAGAGTGACTAGAGTGATAGAGTGATAGTGATAGAGTGATAGAGTGATAGTAATAGTCATAGACTCACAGAGTGAGAGAGTGAGAGAGTGACTAGAGTGATAGAGTGATAGTGAGAGAGTGATAGAGTGATAGTGATAGAGTGATAGTAATATAGACTCACAGAGTGAGAGTGAGAGAGTGACTAGAGTGATAGAGTGATAGTGATAGAGTGATAGAGTGATAGTGATAGAGTATAGTCATAGACTCACAGAGTGAGAGAGTGAGAGAGTGACTAGAGTGATAGAGTGATAGTGATAGAGTGATAGAGTGATAGTAATAGTCATAGACTCACAGAGTGAGAGAGTGAGAGAGTGACTAGAGTGATAGAGTGATAGTGATAGAGTGATAGAGTGATAGTGATAGAGTGATAGTAATATAGACTCACAGAGTGAGAGTGAGAGAGTGACTAGAGTGATAGAGTGATAGTGATAGAGTGATAGAGTGATAGTAATAGTCATAGACTCACAGAGTGAGAGAGTGAGAGAGTGACTAGAGTGATAGAGTGATAGTGATAGAGTGATAGAGTGATAGTGATAGAGTGATAGTAATATAGACTCACAGAGTGAGAGTGAGAGAGTGACTAGAGTGATAGAGTGATAGTGATAGAGTGATAGAGTGATAGTAATAGTCATAGACTCACAGAGTGAGAGAGTGAGAGAGTGACTAGAGTGAGAGAGTGAGAGTGATAGAGTGATAGAGTGATAGTAATAGTCATAGACTCACAGAGTGAGAGAGAGAGTAACTAGAGTGATAGAGTGATAGTGATAGAGTGATAGAGTGATAGTGATAGAGTGATAGTAATATAGACTCACAGAGTGAGAGTGAGAGAGTGACTAGAGTGATAGAGTGATAGTGATAGAGTGATAGAGTGATAGTAATAGTCATAGACTCACAGAGTGAGAGAGTGAGAGAGTGACTAGAGTGATAGAGTGATAGTGATAGAGTGATAGAGTGATAGTGATAGAGTGATAGTATATAGACTCACAGAGTGAGAGAGTGAGAGAGTGACTAGAGTGATAGAGTGATAGTGATAGAGTGATAGAGTGATAGTAATAGTCATAGACTCACAGAGTGAGAGAGTGAGAGAGTGACTAGAGTGATAGAGTGATAGTGATAGAGTGATAGAGTGATAGTGATAGAGTGATAGTATATAGACTCACAGAGTGAGAGTGAGAGAGTGACTAGAGTGATAGAGTGATAGTGATAGAGTGATAGAGTGATAGTAATAGTCATAGACTCACAGAGTGAGAGAGTGAGAGAGTGACTAGAGTGATAGAGTGATAGTGATAGAGTGATAGAGTGATAGTAATAGTCATAGACTCACAGAGGGAGAGAGAGAGTGACTAGAGTGATAGAGTGATAGTGATAGAGTGATAGTAATATAGACTCACAGAGTGAGAGAGTGAGAGAGTGACTAGAGTGATAGAGTGATAGTGATAGAGTGACTAGAGTGATAGTAATAGTCATAGACTCACAGAGTGAGAGAGTGAGAGAGTGACTAGAGTGATAGAGTGATAGTGATAGAGTGACTAGAGTGATAGTAATAGTCATAGACTCACAGAGTGAGAGAGTGAGAGAGTGACTAGAGTGATAGAGTGATAGTGATAGAGTGACTAGAGTGATAGTAATAGTCATAGACTCACAGAGTGAGAGTGAGAGAGTGACTAGAGTGATAGAGTGATAGTGATAGAGTGACTAGAGTGATAGTAATAGTCATAGACTCACAGAGTGAGAGAGTGAGAGAGTGACTAGAGTGATAGAGTGATAGTGATAGAGTGACTAGAGTGATAGTAATAGTCATAGACTCACAGAGTGAGAGAGTGAGAGAGTGACTAGAGTGATAGAGTGATAGTGATAGAGTGACTAGAGTGATAGTAATAGTCATAGACTCACAGAGTGAGAGAGTGAGAGAGTGACTAGAGTGATAGAGTGATAGTGATAGAGTGATAGAGTGATAGTAATAGTCATAGACTCACAGAGTGAGAGAGTGAGAGAGTGACTAGAGTGATAGAGTGATAGTGATAGAGTGATAGAGTGATAGTAATAGTCATAGACTCACAGAGTGAGAGAGTGAGAGAGTGACTAGAGTGATAGAGTGATAGTGATAGAGTGACTAGAGTGATAGTAATAGTCATAGACTCACAGAGTGAGAGAGTGAGAGAGTGACTAGAGTGATAGAGTGATAGTGATAGAGTGATAGTAATATAGACTCACAGAGTGAGAGTGAGAGAGTGACTAGAGTGATAGAGTGATAGTGATAGAGTGATAGAGTGATAGTAATAGTCATAGACTCACAGAGTGAGAGAGTGAGAGAGTGACTAGAGTGATAGAGTGATAGTGAGAGAGTGATAGAGTGATAGTGATAGAGTGATAGTAATATAGACTCACAGAGTGAGAGTGAGAGAGTGACTAGAGTGATAGAGTGATAGTGATAGAGTGATAGAGTGATAGTGATAGAGTGATAGTAATATAGACTCACAGAGTGAGAGAGTGAGAGAGTGACTAGAGTGATAGAGTGATAGTGATAGAGTGATAGAGTGATAGTAATAGTCATAGACTCACAGAGTGAGAGAGTGAGAGAGTGACTAGAGTGATAGAGTGATAGTGATAGAGTGATAGAGTGATAGTGATAGAGTGATAGTATATAGACTCACAGAGTGAGAGTGAGAGAGTGACTAGAGTGATAGAGTGATAGTGATAGAGTGATAGAGTGATAGTAATAGTCATAGACTCACAGAGTGAGAGAGTGAGAGAGTGACTAGAGTGATAGAGTGATAGTGAGAGAGTGATAGAGTGATAGTGATAGAGTGATAGTAATATAGACTCACAGAGTGAGAGTGAGAGAGTGACTAGAGTGATAGAGTGATAGTGATAGAGTGATAGAGTGATAGTAATAGTCATAGACTCACAGAGTGAGAGAGTGAGAGAGTGACTAGAGTGATAGAGTGATAGTGATAGAGTGATAGAGTGATAGTAATAGTCATAGACTCACAGAGGGAGAGAGAGAGTGACTAGAGTGATAGAGTGATAGTGATAGAGTGATAGAGTGATAGTGATAGAGTGATAGTAATATAGACTCACAGAGTGAGAGAGTGAGAGAGTGACTAGAGTGATAGAGTGATAGTGATAGAGTGATAGAGTGATAGTAATAGTCATAGACTCACAGAGTGAGAGAGTGAGAGAGTGACTAGAGTGATAGAGTGATAGTGATAGAGTGATAGAGTGATAGTGATAGAGTGATAGTAATATAGACTCACAGAGTGAGAGTGAGAGAGTGACTAGAGTGATAGAGTGATAGTGATAGAGTGATAGAGTGATAGTAATAGTCATAGACTCACAGAGTGAGAGAGTGAGAGAGTGACTAGAGTGATAGAGTGATAGTGAGAGAGTGATAGAGTGATAGTGATAGAGTGATAGTAATATAGACTCACAGAGTGAGAGTGAGAGAGTGACTAGAGTGATAGAGTGATAGTGATAGAGTGATAGAGTGATAGTAATAGTCATAGACTCACAGAGTGAGAGAGTGAGAGAGTGACTAGAGTGATAGAGTGATAGTGATAGAGTGATAGAGTGATAGTAATAGTCATAGACTCACAGAGGGAGAGAGAGAGTAACTAGAGTGATAGAGTGATAGTGATAGAGTGATAGTAATATAGACTCACAGAGTGAGAGAGTGAGAGAGTGACTAGAGTGATAGAGTGATAGTGATAGAGTGACTAGAGTGATAGTAATAGTCATAGACTCACAGAGTGAGAGAGTGAGAGAGTGACTAGAGTGATAGAGTGATAGTGATAGAGTGACTAGAGTGATAGTAATAGTCATAGACTCACAGAGTGAGAGAGTGAGAGAGTGACTAGAGTGATAGAGTGATAGTGATAGAGTGACTAGAGTGATAGTAATAGTCATAGACTCACAGAGTGAGAGTGAGAGAGTGACTAGAGTGATAGAGTGATAGTGATAGAGTGACTAGAGTGATAGTAATAGTCATAGACTCACAGAGTGAGAGAGTGAGAGAGTGACTAGAGTGATAGAGTGATAGTGATAGAGTGACTAGAGTGATAGTAATAGTCATAGACTCACAGAGTGAGAGAGTGAGAGAGTGACTAGAGTGATAGAGTGATAGTGATAGAGTGACTAGAGTGATAGTAATAGTCATAGACTCACAGAGTGAGAGAGTGAGAGAGTGACTAGAGTGATAGAGTGATAGTGATAGAGTGACTAGAGTGATAGAGTGACTAGAGTGATAGTAATAGTCATAGACTCACAGAGTGAGAGAGTGAGAGAGTGACTAGAGTGATAGAGTGATAGTGATAGAGTGACTAGAGTGATAGTAATAGTCATAGACTCACAGAGTGAGAGAGTGAGAGAGTGACTAGAGTGATAGAGTGATAGTGATAGAGTGATAGAGTGATAGTAATAGTCATAGACTCACAGAGTGAGAGAGTGAGAGAGTGACTAGAGTGATAGAGTGATAGTGATAGAGTGACTAGAGTGATAGTAATAGTCATAGACTCACAGAGTGAGAGAGAGAGTGACTAGAGTGATAGAGTGATAGTGATAGAGTGATAGAGTGATAGTAATAGTCATAGACTCACAGAGTGAGAGAGTGAGAGAGTGACTAGAGTGATAGAGTGATAGTGAGAGAGTGACTAGAGTGATAGTAATAGTCATAGACTCACAGAGTGAGAGAGTGAGAGAGTGACTAGAGTGATAGAGTGATAGTGATAGAGTGATAGAGTGATAGTAATAGTCATAGACTCACAGAGTGAGAGAGTGAGAGAGTGACTAGAGTGATAGAGTGATAGTGATAGAGTGACTAGAGTGATAGTAATAGTCATAGACTCACAGAGTGAGAGAGTGAGAGAGTGACTAGAGTGATAGAGTGATAGTGAGAGTGATAGAGTGATAGTGATAGAGTGATAGTAATATAGACTCACAGAGTGAGAGAGTGAGAGAGTGACTAGAGTGATAGAGTGATAGTGATAGAGTGACTAGAGTGATAGTAATAGTCATAGACTCACAGAGTGAGAGAGTGAGAGAGTGACTAGAGTGATAGAGTGATAGTGATAGAGTGACTAGAGTGATAGTAATAGTCATAGACTCACAGAGTGAGAGAGTGAGAGAGTGACTAGAGTGATAGAGTGATAGTGATAGAGTGACTAGAGTGATAGTAATAGTCATAGACTCACAGAGTGAGAGAGTGAGAGAGTGACTAGAGTGATAGAGTGATAGTGATAGAGTGATAGAGTGATAGTAATAGTCATAGACTCACAGAGTGAGAGAGTGAGAGAGTGACTAGAGTGATAGAGTGATAGTGATAGAGTGACTAGAGTGATAGTAATAGTCAGACTCACAGAGTGAGAGAGTGAGAGAGTGACTAGAGTGATAGAGTGATAGAGTGACTAGAGTGATAGTAATAGTCATAGACTCACAGAGTGAGAGAGTGAGTGATAGAGTGATAGAGTGATAGTGATAGAGTAACTAGAGTGATAGTAATAGTCATAGACTCACAGAGTGAGTGACAGAGTGACTAGAGTGATAGAGTGATAGAGTGATACTCATAGAGTCACAGGGAGATGGAGTGATAGAGTGATAGAGTGATAGAGTGATAGAGTCACACAGTGACAGAGTGATAGAGTGATAGTGATAGAGTGATAGAGTGATAGTAATAGTCATAGACTCACAGAGTGAGTGACAGAGTGACTAGAGTGATAGAGTGATAGAGTGATAGAGTGATAGAGTGATAGAGTGATAGAGTGATACTCATAGAGTCACAGGGAGATGGAGTGATAGAGTGATAGAGTGATAGAGTGATAGTGATAGAGTGACAGAGTGACAGAGTGACAGAGTGATAGAGTGATAGAGTGATAGAGTGATAGAGTGATAGAGTGATAGTGATAGAGTGATAGAGTGACAGAGTGACAGAGTGACAGAGTGACAGAGTGACAGAGTGATAGAGTGATAGAGTGATAGAGTGATAGAGTGATAGTGATAGAGTGATAGAGTGACAGAGTGATAGAGTGATAGAGTGATAGAGTGATAGAGTGATAGAGTGATAGAGTGATAGAGATAGAGTCACACAGTGATTGATAGTCATAGAGTCACACAGTGATGGAGTGATAGAGTGATGGAGTGATAGAGTGATGGAGTGATAGAGTGATGGAGTGATAGTCATAGAGTCACACATGATAGTGATAGAGTGGTAGAGTGATAGTGTAGAGTCACACAGTGACAGAGTGATAGAGTGTTAGAGTGAGAGAGTGAGAGAGTCAGAGTCAGAGAATTACAGAGTCAGAATCATAGAGTCATAGAATCAGAGTCATAGAATCATAGAGTCAGAGAATCAAAGAATCAGGGTCATAGAATCATAGAGTCAGAGAATCATAGAATAAGAGTCATAGAGTCATAGAATCAGAGTCTTAGAGTCAGAGAATCATAGAGTCATAGAATCACAGTGTCATAGAATCACAGAATCAAAGAATCACAGAGTCATAAAATCATAGTCATAGAGTCATAGAATCACAGAGTCACAGAATGGTTTGAGTCAGAAGGGACCTCCAAAGCTCACCCAGCCCAACCCCACTGCACTCAGCAGGGACATCCTCCACTAGATCAGGTTGCCCAGAGCCCTGTCCAGCCTCACCTTGAATATCTCCAGGGATGAGGCCAAACCACCTCCCTGTTGCAGGGTCCTGTGTGCACCAGGAGGACTGGCAAGCAAGGGGGCCCCCATCAGGGGCAGGATGATCACCCAGCAAGGACAGCCAGGCTGGGCTGGATGAAACTCAGAGGACAACTGCTGGACTAGCAGAGGAGGACAAGCAGAAGCAGGCTGGTTTTTCCCTGCATCATGCCTGTGCTTGGAGGAGAGGAGCTGGGAGGAGCATTTTTAGATCAGCAAGCCCCCCACAGGTGGCTTCCCATTCACAGCCTCTCAGGCAAAAGAGATGCTGCTGGATGCTGGCTCCAGCCACATGCAGAGGGGCAAAGGTTTTCCTATTTTTAAACCAATGTGTCCTCTTCCTTTTGCTGCCAGCCCTGCTCCTTTGCTTTGCAAGGAAGTTACAAATAAGGAGAAAGCCTCTGGTTAATGAAGCCTTGGGCTAAAGTGATTGCTTTGCCTCCTGCCTCTTGTAGCAGCCAAGCAGGTGGAAAGAGGAAGCAGGTGCATGAGGAAGAACTGCTCAGGTCCTCTGGAGTTGAAGGGTCCGAAGACCAACATAGAGGGGATGGGCTGAGCCTCAGTGCCTGCCTTCTAACCCCCAGACAGCTCTCTGAAGGGGAGGGCTCCAAGAAAGGAGCCCTTCCTGCAGCAGGCTGATCACAAGTGGAAATGTGGCCACACAGCCTCACAGATTGCACTGGGTTGGGAGGGAGCCTCCAAGGGCATCTTGCCCAACCCCCCTGCACTCAGCAGGGACACCTCCAGCTAGAGCAGGCTGCACAGGGACACAGCCAGGCTGAGCTTGGATGGCTCCAGGGCTGGGGCCTCAAGCACAGCCCTGGGCAGCCTGTGCCAGTGTCTCACCACTCTCCTTGGGCACAACTTCCTCCTCAGCTCCAACCTCAAGCTGCCCTGCTCCACTTTCAAAGCCCTGCCCCTGGGCCTAGCACTCCAAGCCCTTCTCAACAGTCCCTCCCCAGCCTGCCTGCAGCTCCCCTGCAGACATTGAAATGCAGCTCTGAGCTCTCCCTGCAGCCTTCTCCTCTGCAGGCTCAACAGCCCCAACTCTCCCAGCCTGTCCCCACAGCAGAGCTTCTCCAGCCCTCTCAGCATCTCTCTGGCCTCCTCTGGACCCTCTCCAGCAGCTCCAGGTCTCTCTTGTGTTGGGGGCCCCAGAGCTGGACACAGCCCTGCAGGTGAGGTCTCCCCAGAGCAGAGCAGAGGGGCAGGATCCTCTCTCTCCAGCTCTGCCCACACTGCTTTGGCTGCAGCCCAGGCTGCCCTTGGCCTTCTGTGCTGCCAGTGCCCATTGCTGGCTCCTCTCCAGCTTCTCCCCACCCCCCAGCACCCCCAAGTCCTTCTCTGCAGGGCTGCTCTCAATCTCCTCACCCCCAGCCTGCATTGGTACTGAGGGTTGCTCTGACCTAGATGCAGGACCTTGCCCTTGGCCTTCTTGAACCTCCTGAGGTTCTCCCTCAGCTCAGCTCTCTGCACCTTTCCTCTTTCCTCCTCAGCTACACTATGGGGAACTTGTCCTGCCCTTGGTGTTTGCTGATTCCTGGCAAGGTGAAGGCAGCAAGGGCAAAACCAAAACCATTCCAAAAGAGGTCAATGATGCATGTTGAGGAAGATAAGGGAAGAGGGAGGCTAGAGTGGGAGCTCAGCAAGCCAGGGTACCAGCACAGGAGGAGTTCATAGAATCATTAAGGATGGAAAACACCTCTAAGATCAAGTCCAACCATCAGCTCAACACCACCATGTCCTGAAGTCCCACATCCAGCCCTCTGAGCTGAGTCCCCATGGTCCTCCTCTACCATCACAAGTGGAAGCATTCCCATACCTCTGCTGGCAGCAGGTTTGCTTTTATTTTCTCTGGAGCATCAAAATTTGCTGCTGCTTGGCATTTCTGAAAGGTATAAGCACAGAGAGGAGAACTGAGCTAAAACCTCACCTAGAGGCATTTCTTCAGGCACAGCAAACCCTTCCTGTCTGCCTGCCCAGAGGGAATTTGTTCCATCCTGAAAATCAGTCCCAGCAACAAAATTTTCAGGTTTCTGGCTACCTTCAGAGGGAAGGCCACTGAGTACCACTGTGAACTGGGCTGTCTGGATGATGAGAGAGGAAGAAAATAGAACAAAAAGGCTTAAAGGTTAAAGGATGTCTTGGGAAGAGAAGGCTGAGAGGGTTCTGATCAATGTCTATCGATATCTGAGGGCTGGGGGTCAGGAGGAAGGTTCCAGGCTCTGTTTGGTGCTGCCCAGGGACAGGACAAGGCACAACAGGGCCAAGCTGGAACCCAGGAGGTTCCACCTCAACATGAGGAGAAACTTCTTTGGTGTGAGGCTGCTGGAGGCCTGGAGCAGGCTGCCCAGGGAGGGTATGTGTGGAGTCTCCCTCTCTGGAGATATTGAAGACCTGCCTGGATGTGTTCCTGGGGATAAAGATGTGCAGGGCAGTGTGGGGAGGACAGAGCCAGGCTCTGCTCAGGGATGGCCAAGGACAGCACAAGGGGCACTGGGGGCAAGCTGGAGCAGAGGAGGTTCCACAGGAGGGAAGAGAAGGCAAAACTTTGTCAGTGTGAGGCTGCTGGAGGCCTGGAGCAGGCTGCCCAGAGGGGTTGTGGAGTCTCCTTCTCTGCAGCCTTTCCAGCCCCACCTGGCTGTGTTCCTGTGTGCCCTGCCCTGGGTGCCCTGCTCTGGCAGGGAGGTTGGGCTGGATGTTCTCTGGAGGTCCCTTCCAACCCCTGCCATGCTGTGAAAGCAAAGGGACCTCTAAGGTATAGCAAAATGGAAAGGTGGAGGGGGAAAAAAATAGAGAAGAAAGTGGAAAGAAAATTTAAAGCAAGCTTCAGCAGGGAAGCAGAAAATAACCTGAAGCTCTGAGAAGGTGGTGGAATGCCTGTGGGTATCAGGAGGGGAGGGGAGAGCAGAGCAGAGGGACTGCTATCTGGAGCAGCTTGCTGGCTGCCTCTGGAGTTAAGAATAGCAACTGCGTCGGTACGACCACAACGTTGCTGTCACAAGGGCTAAGCGCTGGCACCTGACGGCTCCTCGCTCCGCGTTCAAATCGGCTCCAGGAGTCCTCGCCGGAGAGGCTGGCAGCAGCTGACTGTAAATGCATCTGCAGGATGCAGATTTATTCACCCAGCTGCACGGCAGCGCAGCGCTGCTGCGGCACACGGGGCCGAGCCGGGGTCCTGAACTCACGCCCACCCCTCCCCCGCGTCGTCATTGCAGCCCCTCCGTGCTGAGTGTTGCCTCTGCTTGGTTGGGGGTGCGGTGTTTGGTATGAGATGAGGTTGGAGAGGGGAGATGGGAAGGGAGAGGGAGGAAGGGAGAAAGGATGGGAGAAGGGAAGGGAAGAGAAGGGAGAAGGGAAGGGGGAAGGGAGTAGGGAAGGGAGAAGGGAGAAGGGAAGGGAGAAGGGAGAAGGGAAGGGAGAATGGAGTAGGGAAGGGAGAAGGGAGAAGGGGAGGAAAGGGAAGGGAGAAGGGGAGGAAAGGGAAGGGAGAAGGGGAGGAAAGGGAAGGGAGAAGGGAAGGAAAGGGAAGGGAGAAGGGAAGAAAAGGGAAGGGAGAAGGGAAGAAAAGGGAAGGGAGAAGGGAAGAAAAGGGAAGGGAGAAAGGGAGGGAGAAGAGAGAAGGGGAGGGAGAAGGGAGAAGGGAAGGGAGAAGGGAGTAGGGAAGGGAGAAGGGAGTAGGGAAGGGAAAAGAGAGAAGGGAGAAGGGAAGGGAAAAGAGAGAAGGGAGAAGGGAGAAGGGAAGGGAGAAGGGAAGGGGGAAGAGAGAAGGGAAGGGGGAAGGGAGAAGGGAAGGGAGAAGGGAAGGGAGAAGGGAAGGGAGAAGGGAAGGGGGAAGGGAGAAGGGAAGGGAGAAGGGAGAAGGGGGAAGGGAGAAGGGAAGGGGGAAGGGAGAAGGGAAGGGGGAAGGGAGAAGGGAAGGGGGAAGGGAGAAGGGAAGGGAGAAGGGAAGGGGGAAGGGAGAAGGGAAGGGTGAAGGGAGAAGGGAAGGGAGAAGGGAAAGGAAGGGAAGGAAAGGGAAGGGAGAAGGGAAGGAAAAAGAGAGAAGGGAGAAAGGAGAAGGGAAGGGGGAAGGGAAAGGGGAAGGGAGAAAGGAGAAGAGAGAAGGGAGAAGAGAAGGGAAGGGATAAGGGAAAGGGAGAAGGGAAGGAAAGGGAAGGGAGAAGGGAAGGAAAGGGAAGGGAGAAGAGGAGGGAGAAGAGAGAAGGGAAGGGATAAGGGGGAAGGGAGAAGGGAGATGGGAAGGGAGAAGGGATAAGGGGGAAGGGAGAAAGGAGATGGGAAGGGAGAAGGGAGAAGGGGGAAGGGAGAAGGGAAGGGGGAAGGGAAGGGAGAAGGGAGAAGGGAAGGAAAGGGAGGGAAGGGAGAAGGGAAGGGAAAAGAGAGAAGGGAGAAAGGAGAAGGGAAGGGGGAAGGGAAGGGAAGGGAGAAGGGAAGGAAAGGGAAGGGAGAAGGGAAGGAAAGGGAAGGGAGAAGAGGAGGGAGAAGAGAGAAGGGAAGGGATAAGGGGGAAGGGAGAAAGGAGATGGGAAGGGAGAAGGGAGAAGGGGGAAGGGAGAAGGGAAGGGGGAAGTGAAGGGAGAAGGGAGAAGGGAAGGAAAGGGAAGGGAGAAGGGAAGGGAAAAGAGAAGGGAGAAAGGAGAAGGGAAGGGGGAAGGGAAAGGGGAAGGGAGAAAGGAGAAGGGAAGGGGGAAGGGAAAGGGGAAGGGAGAAAGGAGAAGGGAAGGGGGAAGGGAGGAGAAAGGAGAAGGGAGAAGGGAGAAGGGAAGGGAAGGGTTAAGGGGAAAGAAAGGGAAGGGAGAAGGGAAGGAAAGGGAAGGGAGAAGGGAAGGAAAGGGAAGGGAGAAGGGAAGGAAAGGGAAGGGAGAAGGGAAGGAAAGGGAAGGGAGAAGAGGAGGGAGAAGGGAGAAAGGGAGGGAGAAGAGAGAAGGGGAGGGAGAAGGGAAGGGAGCTGTGGTCCCACAGCAAAACAAGAGAGCTGCAGCAGGGCTCTGCAGCACAGCCCTGCCCTCCCCTGAGGCTTCCACCCCAAGCCAGCCCTCCAACACCTGATGTGGCCCCATCCCACCGTGCAGGGGTCTTTGCCAGGAGCAGAGTTCTCATTGCAGCTGTTGTGAAGGGTGACTCCAGAGTTCCTTAGAAGGGGCTGAAGTCAGCCTGCTACCAGATAGCAGGAAATATTCATAACAGTCCCTTCCAACTGCAGCCTTTCACCTCAAATCTAAACAGAAAGCTGAAATCCCCAGGCCTGGAAGTTGATGCCTTGGCTATATATGGGCAGAGAACCACTCATGGGAGGGGGTGAGGGAAACAAAAAGATGCTAAGTGCCCAGCGGCCCTCAGCCATGTGGCACCTAGGAGATGCATTAATCTCTCTCTGCAATAGGAACCAGGAGGTCTCCACTGCCAGGCTGCTGCACTGAGAGCTCTGCTCTCCCAAGGGAGGGGCACAGAATCACACAACTGCTTGCTGGGAAAATTCCTGAAGGTCATCAAGTTCAGCCACAACCCAACGTGTCTCTGGGCACAACTGTTGAACCATAGAATCACAGAATTCTCAAGGTGGGAAGGGACCTCAAGGCTCAGCCAGTTCCAACCCCCTGCCATGGGCAGGGACACCTCACACCACAGCAGGTTGCTCACAGCCACATCCAGCCTGGCTGCAAAAACCTCCAGGGATGAGGCTTCCACCACCTCCCTGGGCAACCTCTGCCAGGCTCTCACCACCCTCATGGGGAACAACTTCTTCCTAACATCCAATCTGAATCTCCCCACTTCTACTTTTGCTCCATTCCCCCCACTCCTATCACTCCCTCACACCCTCAAAAGTCCCTTCCCAGCTTTCTTGGAGCCCCCTTCAGATCCTGGAAGGCCACCAGAAGGTCTCCTGGGAGCCTTCTCCTCTCCAGCCTGCACAACCCCAACTCTCTCAGGCTGTCTCCAGAGCAGAGCAGCTCCAGCCCTCTGCTCATCCTCGTGGCCCTTCTCTGGACACCTTCCAGCCCCTCCAGATCCTTCTTGGAACAGAGGCTCCAGAACTGGACACAGAGCTCCAGGTGGGGTCTGAGCAGATTGGAGCAGAGAGAGGGAATCAAGAGTTCTGTCCCTTGGATAAGAAGTGCTGCCTCCCTCCATGACACTGCTGTGTCCATGCACTCCAGCATTCACAGAATGGGTTGGGTTGGAAGGGACCTCAGAGCTCATCCAGTT